>NC_137544.1:40090722-40665722 GCF_963082525.1 Nesoenas mayeri
TGGGGGAATGGCACATGCTGAAATGAGATTCTTTCGCTCCATGAATATGGGGGTGAATTTGCTTCTCAATGCTAGTCATAGTTACTAAAATAATCCATGAGGCTATGCTCTCTATGTTAATCTTGCAAAGACATTTGTAGGACACCTGTTCTGGATTAGACTGTTAGATTGATTTTGCAACACAGTAGTTGCAAAAATGCTTACAGACCATATATAGACATTTGCAAAGGTTAAATAAAGACCATATTTGGCAAAAATATCATTCCAAAAACTCTGTCCAAGGGAGATTTGTACACTGAGACCTGTGGGTTATATGAAGTCCTTTTGCCTGGTCATTGGCAGATTTGTCAAAGTAGCAGTTTATCTGGTTAAATGCTGTACAAAAGGCTCAGAAAGAAAGATTTTTGGTTTATAAACATGGATTCATTTCCTAGGTGCTTTGCCCATGAAGAGAGGAGCTAAGTAAGCTGTGGTGTTTTCTTTCTGTATCCTGTTGCTCTCTCTTTCTCTGTGTGTGCATAACAGGCCTACTGTAACTTCCAGATGAAATGTAAATCATATCGGCATACACCTACATATTATTATTTTATGATTGTATTGTTATAAAGTGACACAACAATTTACCCATGGCCATTCCTAGTTTCACCAGCTTTCATAATTTTTGTATTTTATGAAATCTCTTTCATAGACATAACTGTTCAAAAGTTTAAAGACATATTATAGCTGGAGAAACGCATGTACAGGGAATAGGTCTGCCAGTTCTAGGAGAGCAAAAACATTTTCATTGAGATATAATCTAGCTTTTCAATTTACACCAAGTAAACGATATAAAAATGTTTCATTTTAATTCGATTCATGTGTCACTGATGAACAAAATATAATAGGTTTTCCCACACGAGTTTATGAAAACATCCAGAGGCTCAGATGCTTCATAATATCCAGCTTTCTGATAATATATAGTAGGTTAGTAGGATTGATTCAAACATGTATCAGAGAAATTGACAATAATCTTAAATAAGAATTTAGTTAACAAAAATATTCATTTTACAAATAATAAACAATCTACCTAACATTCTATCATAAATTGGGATAATTTTAATGCATTTATAACATAAGGTACGCAATATTTCACATAATAACTTTTGTACATAATATACTCTCTTACCATTTATGTACTTTTGTTAGAAATTTAAATCTCTTATTTGCCTGTGTTGCAGTTTTTGTGGCTCCTTGAAAGTAGAGTTTGAATTATACAAGTGTAAATTGTAGTAGATAACAGATTATCATATGCTACTAAACTAGATGCATGGAAGTAAAAAAAGCTGTAGAGCAGATGCTCTGCAATAGAATAAACATTACTAATTTTAGTGTTTATTTGGGCCATTTTATTTTATGTTATTATATTTTGTTCTATTTTAAATCAAGCCAGATCCAAACTACTTACCTAATTCTGGAGTTGGTCAATAGTCACTCAAATTTGATCACTTCTATAGGATTCTAGACTTATGCCAATTTACATTGTTTTTGAGAATTTTGCATGTAAACTGGGCAAGCCAAAATGAAATCCAGAGAGTTTCTGGCATTTCCCATTAAGTGCAATAAAATTACTACATTTTTGTTGCTTGTTTAAATTATATTATTATTATTATTTGAATTTAAAGTGTTCTAATCTTGCTTTACAGAGCATAGTCGTTGAGAAGAAGTACCATTTCTGGGGGAAAAAAATAACTAAAAGGAGGAGGAGATTTTTCTAAAGTTATCAGACTTTTAATTCATCTGATTTACTACAATGGTGAAATGTAACAAGAAAACAGCTAACTAGAAACTAAATACTTCAACGGATGAAGCAGTTAAGTAATGCAAATATTTAGCTTTAGCAGTGTCACTGTAGAGTCCACATTGTCTGCTCTGTTTCTCCAGGTGAAATCCAGCATGTTACTTCTCTAAATGACAGGTTGCTTATCTAAACTTCTTTCAGACTTGTGCATCCTCAACAATAAGAACAATTTTATATAGAGCAAACTGGAGCTTTCGTGGCATCTTGGTAATTTCATTGAGTTATGGTAGTACAAGAGAGCATGTGGCTATATAATTAGAAATTAACAACTCTTGACAATGCACAAATAATATGATGTTCCTTTTTCATAGCTGTCTTCATCTTGTGAGGCACAAAATGGGGGTTGGGGCAGAATCTCTTTAAATTAATATAGATTAATTTAAGCAAACAGCTATGCACAAGCAGATCTGTCAAATATAAATACCTACTTTATTCCTAATCAGTTAGCATAGTAGATTTATACCTAGGCATAACTCTCAAGTTAGACTGTGCTATGCCTGCAGAAATAAAACATCAGCATCAGCATCCTTAGCACTTCCTTACTAGAAATTCTACAGAAATTAGCAGAGGAGAATAGAGAAAAAGCAGGTAGAAAGAATGAATGGGACAGGAATTTGTCTCACTTTTCACTGGTCATTGGCCAGAATCATTGGCCAGATTCATTAAGGGCTATTATTTTTTATTGACATCTAACAACAGCTGGGCTTTTTCCCGATAGCAGAAAATAAACAAAGGAAGAATTTTAACTTAGAGGTGTGCCCTAGTGTCGTAGGGCTGGCATGCTTATGCACTAATTTGGATAGTGAAATTTAGGTCACGACATTCAGATTATATTACTTCCAACACATAGTGTTGTTAGAATTGCATTTTCATATTTCATCATTTTTCACATGCCCTATTCATTGCTACATATTTGCCTGTTTGGTTTTTTTTCTGGGTTTTGTTTTGGCTTTTTGGGGTGTTAGGTGGTTTTGGTTGGTTGGTTGGTTGGTTGGTTGGTTAGGTTTTTGCTCTTGTTTGTTTGGGGGTTTTTTTGTTTGTTTGTTTTCTGTTTGGGAAGGCTGGAAAACATGATCAAGAAGGGAAAACATAGCACAGACTAAATACATTGTAAAGGAGATGACTACTTTTTCAGAACAGTAAGGTCAGATAACGTTACAATGAAAAAGGAAGACTCTTGACATAAAGAACCCCCAGTAAATATTTCATTACACTTGTAGATTATTACATTTAGAATGGTTTAAAATATGTTTTTCCTGACCTTTTATTTAATTAGTGTATTGTCCGTTTCTACAGATTTTATTCAACTTAGAAAGGCATCTCATCTGTTTTCCTTTATATTTTACAGTAAATTTTAAACTCCACTGCTATGGATCAATCCAGGTATGTTGCCATTGCTTGAGTTCACAAGTGAACCCTGTCTTGAAAAGAAACTGGGGTGGGGGGCAGATGGAAGCGCCCACAAAACAGACAAACAAACAAGCTCCCCAAACATTCAAATGCATCTATAGTGAGGGCAGATATAATTACTATTGCTGCTGTAGTTTCTAACTTTGAAAATATATTTAGAGCTTAGTCATAAAGTGTAATAACTTGCAGTGGCTACAAGGCAAGAAGCATTGTTCTTAAGAAAGTGAACACGATTACATTTCCTAGCTAGATTTCAGCTTTTTTGAATATGTGGATGGTTCTCTGGTATTTAGAAATTCACATTTTGATCAAATAATGAGATGCTTTGTACAGTTTTCTTTTGTTTCAGAATTCATACCTATTAACTATATGTTTAGATACAAGTAGATTTTGTTAGTCTAAGAAATCAAAGACTCCAAGATATATTTTTCCTGCAATAGCATCTGGAGATCATGAAGAAAATGCGTCCCTTGAAGTATGAAGCAGACAAATAAGTAACAGCAACAGCAGTATTGACTGCAATGATGTTTTCCATGAATACACTTCGCTCATCTGTCTCTGCTTTGACTGTAGAAGATTCATTCTATATAAAAAAAGAAACTAGTGTTTTTGTAGACAAAGATGAGTATTTCTCCATTAAGATATCTTTTGATGCATAATACTTCAACTCCCATAAACTATGCTTTTTGTTCCTTTTTTTTTTTCCTGTTTTTAAAATATTAAACCTACAAAATCATAAGGTTTCATGCAAGAAATTGGTAATTCTCATTAAGTGTTTGCAAATACTTTTATTTGAGTAGATAATTTCTTTCTAAATGCGGTCTTTAATAACTAATTAGATTTTCTAATAGCACTGGTTACAATCCTGGGGACTATGGATTAAAACTGTTCCATCAGCAAAGTTAAAGTATAAAGCATTTAATACAATTTTTCAACATTTTATGCTTCACTGATCAATTTTTCCCTTACTTTTAAAAATACAGACACAGACCATGTCTTTAAAGACAGCATATTAACCCATTCCACACTGTAAATAAAGGACAAATGTCAGCTTGGGTGGTTTTAGTTGCAGTTAATAAAATCCAAATCCACAAACAACCTGACATTTACCTGATAAGCTTATTAAAGAATCACAACAATGAGAGGTTTTTATCATATAAAACAACCCTTAAAACACTCTAACACTGAGAACTAAATCAGAACAAAGATTCAACACTATCAGGGAAATGGGTTCCATTTGATTTTTATTCTGTCATTTTCTACATGTTTTTAAGAACTCTGTCCACCCTGGGATCTTAACTTGTTTGCAATAGCTATTGCTGGGGAAATATCTATACATTTTATACTTTTCCTGACTCTTCTACTTGTCAGTTCTGTGAACATTTCTGTCAGGGTACCTATTTGGTAAAATAACTGTAGACAATAAACAAAAATATCCTGTTAATGGATGATTTTCTGGTTCTGTCAAATCCTACATATGCGTTATGGGTTTCATAAATGTATTTGATGGTTACTGTGTTTCTAAAAAGTACAAGGTCTTATAACCATGTATTTTGAAATGAATGGGGGAATGAAGAATGATTTCAAGGTCTTGGGAAGGATGGTGAAAGACTCAGGGGCTCAAGTGATCTTTTCTTCACTCCTTCCATCTTCAAGTGATGATGTGGGATGGAATAGGAAAATTCAGTCTCTAAATGGTTGGCTCCAAGACTGGTGCTACAGGCAGGGCTTTGGATTTTTTTTGATAATGGTTGGTTTTATAAGACATCAGTCCGGACAGTGTCATGCGGGAAAGGTTTATCTCGCAGGGGCAAAAGGATGCTGGGGCAGGAATTAGCTGGCCTCATTTGGAAAGCTTTAAACTAGGCTCGAAGGGTGATGGGGTTGTAGCTGGGCTTGTCCCAGTGGGGCAGCATTCTAAAACTGATGAGGACCGGGTGGCCTCCTATGCCCCTAGGGAGAAATTGGTGTGCTCTGATCGCTCCTTGAAATGCCTCTACACCAATGCACGCAGCATGGGGAATAAGCAGGGGAAGTTAGAATCCTGTGTTCGGTCGGGACATTATGATCTGGTGGCAATTACAGAAACATGGTGGGACAGTTCACATGACTGGAATGTGGTCATGGATGGCTATGCCCTTTTCAGGAAAGACAGGCCAGCCAGGTGTGGTGGTGGAGTTGCTCTCTATGTGAGAGAGCAACTACAATGTACTAAATTCTGCCCAGAAGTGGATGACGAGCAAGTTGAGAGTGTATGGGTCAGGATCAAGGGGCAGGCTGGCAGGGGTGACACTGTTGAGGGCGTCTGTTACAGGCCACCAGATCAGGCTGAGGAAGTTGATGAGGCCTTCTACGGGCAGCTGAGAGTGGCCTCACAGTTACAGGCTCTGTTTGTTGTGGGTGATTTTAATTTCCCTGATGTTTGCTGGAAGAACCATTCAGCCAGCCAGCCACAGTCCAGGAGGTTCCTCCAGTGCATTGATGAGAACTTCCTCATGCAGATGGTGGAGGAGCTGAGTAGGAGAGGTGCACTGCTGGATCTCATCCTCACTAACAAGGAGGGTCTGGTCGAAGCAGTAAAGGTTGAGGGCTGCCTGGGTTGCAGTGACCACGAGATGGTGGAGTTCAGCATCTTGTGTGGCAGGAACAGAATAGTGAGTAGAATTGCAACCCTGGACTTTAGCAGGGCTAACTTTGGCCTTTTCAAGCAATTGCTGGGGGAAATCCCGTGGGCAAGACTGCTTGAAGGAAAAGGGGCCCAAGATAGCTGGATTGCATTCAGAAATTGCTTCTTCCACGCTCAGTATCAGAGCAACCCCACACGTAGGAAGTCAAAGAAGGGAGCCAGGAGGCCTGCGTGGTTGAATAGGGTTCTGTTGGGTATGCTCAAGCAGAAGAGGAGAGTTTACAGGTCATGGAAGCAGGGGCTGGCCACTTGGGAGGAATATAAGGCTGCTGTTAGAGGATGTAGGAAGGCAGCTAGGATAGCCAAGGCCTCCTTAGAACTACAGCTGATGAGAGGGGTCAAGGACAGCAAAAAGAACTTTTTCAAATACATAGCAGATAAAACTAATACCAGAGGCAATGTAGGCCCACTGATGAATGGGGTGGGTGCCCTGGTGGCAGAAGATACAGAGAAGGCAGAATTACTGAATGCCTTCTTTGTCTCTGTCTACTCTGCCGGAGGCTGTCCTGGGGAGCCCTGTACCCCTGAGACCCCGGATGAAGCCAGGTCAATGGAGGAGTTTGCTTTAGTCGATGAGAACTGGGTTAGGGAGCAATTAAATAGTCTGGACATCCGTAAATCCATAGGTCCAGATGGGATGCACCCGCGGGTGCTGAGGGAGCTGGCTGAAGTAATTGCTGGACCGCTCTCCATCATCTTTGCCAAGTCTTGGGAAACAGGAGAGGTGCCTGAGGATTGGAGGAAAGCAAATGTCACTCCAGTCTTCAAAAAGGGCAAGAAGGAGGACCCGGGTAATTATAGACTGGTCAGCTTCACCTCTGTCCCTGGGAAAGTAATGGAAGAGCTTATCCTTGGTGCCATCTCAAGGCATATCAAGGATAAGAGGGTTATTAGGGGCAGTCAGCATGGCTTTACCAAGGGTAAATCATGCTTGACCAACCTCATAGCCTTTTATGAGAATGTAACAAGGTAGATGGATGATGGCAGAGCAGTGGATGTGATCTACCTTGACTTCAGTAAAGCCTTTGACACAGTCTTCCACAGCATCCTCACAGCTAAGTTGAGGAGGTGTGGTCTAGACAATAGAGTAGTGAGGTGGGTTGCAAACTGACTTAAGGAGAGAAGTCAGAGAGTGGTAGTCAATGGTGTGGAGTCTAGTTGGAGGCCAGTATCTAGTGGAGTGCCTCAGGGGTCAGTACTGGGGCCAGTATTATTCAATATATTAATTAACGATTTAGACGAGGGAATTGAGTGTACTATCAGCAAGTTTGCTGATGACACTAAGCTGGGAGGAGTGGCTGACATGCCAGAAGGCTGTGCTGTCATCCAGCAGGACCTGGACAGGCTGGAGAGTGGGGTGGGGAATAACCTAATGAAATTTAACAAGGGAAAGTGTAGAGTCCTGCATCTGGGCAGGAACAACCCCAGGTTCCAGTATCAGTTGGGAAATTGCATATTAGAGAGCAGTGTAGGGGAAAGGGACCTGGGGGTCCTGGTGGACAACAGGATGACCATGAGCCAGTACTGTGCCCTTGTGGCCAGGAAGGCCAATGACATCCTGGGATGTATTAAAAGGGGGGTGGTTAGTAGATCGAGAGAGGTCCTCCTTCCCCTCTACTCCGCCCTGGTGAGACCACATCTGGAATATTGTGTCCAGTTCTGGGCCCCTCAGTTCAAGAAGGACAGGGAACTGCTGGAGAGGGTTCAGCGTAGAGCAATGAAGATGATTAAGGGAGTGGAGCACGTCCCTTATGAAGAAAGGCTGAGGGAGCTGGGTTTCTTTAGTTTGGAGAAGAGGAGACTGAGGGGTGACCTTATTAATGTTTATAAATATATAAAGGGTGAGTGCCACGAGGATGGAGCCAGGCTCTTCACGGTGGCAAAACATGATAGGACAAGGGGTAATGGGATCAAGCTGGAACACAAGAGGTTCTACTTAAATTTGAGAAAAAACTTCTTCTCAGTAAGGGTGACAGAGCACTGGAACAGGCTGCCCAGGGAGGTTGTGGAGTCTCCTTCTCTGAGACATTCAAAACCTGCCTGGACATGTTCCTGTGCGACCTCACCTAGGCGTTCCTGCTGCAGCAGGGGGATTGGACTAGATGATCTTTTGAGGTCCCTTCCAATCCCAAACATACTGTGATACTGTCATACTGTGAAATCTAAGAACCGAGTTTTAGAAATTATGTGTGCAAGTTTAAGAGTGAAAAAAGTATCCGAAAATGTGAACAGAGACTAGCCTTCAAGTTTAAAAGAACCAGTGATTAAGAAATAATGAAAATGATATTTTTTAATTTTAATGATTTTTAGGAACATATCATTTTAGGGGTCAGGCACATGATTGAATTTGAACCTTTGTCATATGAAAAACAGATATAGGTTGTTTTTTTTTTTTTTTTCTTTTTCACTTCCTCCCTCAGTAATTTCTCCTTCTTTATACAATTATCTGACATATTTATTTCCTGTACTAGGCAGATCTATTCTACAGTGCTACCCACCACCCACAGTTAACAAGAAGTATTCTGCTACATAAAAATAAATGTACCCTGTATCAACTGCTTTCTTTTGAATGAAAGAAGAAACATATTTCCAATCTTCCAGCTTGACAAGTTATGTATAAACCTCAGAGCACATCCCTATTTATTTATTTTTCCTTCGTCAGCCACTAGGTTGATTACATTTATATACACAAATTATATAATGAAAAACAGGAAAAAAAATGCATAGAAAAGATGGATGTAATTATTTCAGTGCTCTTTGTAATTGTCTCCAGACAGAATATCCTCATCTCATGCAACTTAGACAAAATATAATCTTTTAGATGTGGAGATATGTTTATTATTTGCCTTTTCTAGAATACTTGACAAAATTATGTGTACACATCGAGTTCTTTTTGATGATGTTTCCCCCCAAGTTTACATGAACTATAGGTTTCCTTTCCTAAATTGTTCTGAATCTCTGAGGTAATCAAATTCTATATTTTATAAGCAAACATTACCAGAAGTGCATGATAACACACACACACACCAAAAAAAAAAAAAAAAAAAAAGGTGCATAATAAGCAAGGAATGTGTAGAATTATCCTCTGCCTTGGAAAACTGCTTTGTTTCTCATGTAGGTTACCAGGAAACTTTTCCAGCCAGTATTTACAGCTGGTATCTACTAAAGCTTTTGCACAGAACATTTGTTTTCAGCGTTGCTGGTCTGTGTGTCCCTGTTTCCTTTGCATATAAACCAGAGAATGATGGTGTAGTGCTAGCCCTCATCTAAACATGGAGCCAGGGGTGCCACACATCAGGATCCAGACTGGGTAATGTTTCCAGAGCCTACTGTATAGATATATTTTATAGTACCTTTTTTGTTATTGAGAAGAGTCTCTGTACATGTCTCAATAGTGTTGAATGTAGATCTCAAGGGAAAAATGCACATCAGCTGAGATATTGGGAAAGAAATAAGCACATCCAAAGACTGATTCATCTCACTTATTGTAGACACCTACCTTACCATGAAGTGAATCTCCTTCTCGGAGGACTATTTATCTCTACTGATTCCATCAGAATGCTTGTGTGACTGGCTTAGGCATAAAAAACTAGCTTTGAGTTACCTGTGCCCCACTGTGTGGATTACATTATTGGTGCACTCATATGTATTTAGAAATATTAGTCTTATTGAAATTGTCTTTTTTTTTTTTTCTAGAAGATATCACAAAGCTGAAAATTGCAAAATATTTTAAAATATTACAACTTAAAGTCAGAAGTATACCTGCTGCTTTAACGCAAACATTATGCAAGGAGTGTATAAGTTATATTGACACACAAACAGAAAAAGAGAGGTAACCCATCTTGTAATTTCTACCTGGCACACACACACAGTAATGCTGTGATATCAGAAACAAAAAAAAAAAACAGACTAGCATGGTGTCATACAGTTGTGCTGTGCAACATTATCAGGTTTGGTTGAACAATGATATATATCTGCATACCTATGGATCTGATTCTGAGCTTGAAAGTCAGAGGATTTACTCAGCTGGACACTGGGCTCCTGTCCAGGCAGGCATGCTGCTTCTTCCAGTGTTCCCTCTGCACTCTGGACTCTGTTACAGATCTGGGGGAAGCTTACTCAGTTTCTTTACACTTGAAGAATAAATATAACTCTAGAATAGCTTACTGATGGCTTGGCTGAAGTCAGCATTAGGGATGTGTTTAACACTTTTATCACCACCTGGGATATTTTGCAAGAAATATGTTTCCCTGTTTATTTTCATAACTGGGTTTAAATAGATTTCTTAAATGAAACTGCCTGATAAATGAAACAACACTTTGTTTAAAAATACAAAAAAATTGTGTGTCTTCATTTTCAGTTGCTGCAAAACATATTTTGACATAAATGCACAAAATTTTAGCCATTTTTAGCCATTTTAGCCATTCTTCAAAAGTCAGCTCTCTGAAAAAGATCAGTCAGATGCAACACATCAAAAATATTCAATGTTTCCTTTTAAAGTGATTTTTAAAACATTTCCTGATAACATTTCCTTGTAACATAACTTACTCTTACCCTAATATCATAGCCCTTTCAGTTCAGATTTCCTTTTTTTTTCTTTTTTCTTTTTTTTTTTTTTGTGGTAAAAATATTGTTCCATCTAGAAAACTGGTATTTGGAGACCAGATTATAAAATACTCATGCTCACTTATTGCTTAATCCGTAGATGGTATTACTGTAGTCAGTAGGATTGCTTAGAGAAAAAAAACAAACATGACCCAGGTTCATTCCAAAGCTTTTACAATTAAATACGTTACACTCTCCTGGCTTCTGGAAAGCCATACATACAATTTATTTTTACATAGTGCTCTGGACTGAGTTTTGACTGCAGTTTACAATTCTTCGATTTAAGGTTTCTTGATACTATCCAAATCTCCTGTTACAAATATATTTGGTCACTTGAACTTGTCAATGTGAGTTTTATATAATTTTATCTCTGGAAAAGTATTTTTCTTCACTGGAAAGAGAAGTCTTTAGATGACTGCACTCATATCACCTTAATTTGCTGTTTTCCCAATGCAGGGATAATCTTCAGTTTCATTACAGTTCCTAACTCAGACCATTTTGCAGCTCACATAATTTCAGAATAATCCAGGCTGGAATAGACCTCAGAAGCCATCTAGTCCAGCCCTCTCTTCAAAGCAGATCTGATCAGATCAGGTTTCTCAGAGCTTTGTCAAGTCTGCATGCTGCAAAGAAAGAGTGAGTTCCTGCATCCTGTGCTGTACAGCTACAGATTATCATAATGATACCTCCTAAAATATGAATATAAAGTTTCATCCTATATGAAGTGAAAATAAGCTTGGGATAATTTATACAGATCATTCAGGACAGCTGCTGAAGCATGACACTTTGTACCAAATTCGTTATTCATTAATAACAAAACTAGCTAGATACATTAACTTTCTAAAGTATTTAACCCTCTAATGACTCATTTTATCATCATCACAGTAATTCAAATCCTCCAAAAGATGTACAATAGAGAGAAGCTCAAACCTGGAACAAAGGAAATGAGAGAAGTGAGAAAACATCTCCAGCAAATGATTGAGGCTTTATTCTTATCTGGACACATATGTTATCCAAGTGGCACAAAACCTTTGAACTGTACCCTCATTATTCCAAAACCAGATACGATTCCATAAGTGATTAATATCTACTGCTACTGTTTTAGAAAGAGAAGTTGTGATCACATTTTCAAGGACAATAAGAAAACCATGATGGCCATATGTCTTGGTTTCCCTAACATGACTGCAATTATTTTCAAGCTTGAAAAAATAAATTCCTTTTTTTTTTTTCCAGCATGTCACTTGTTCCCATATTTCACTTGGAGATTGTATATAGAAACATGGGAATGATAGGCATAATACAAAATTTTCTTTGAATACCTTTAATGTGGGGTTCCTAGAAGCTTTTTGATGATATCTTTCTGTATGGATCTCAGTCAATCTGATTTTTCATGTGTCTCAGTTAATATTACCAAGATGCTTTGCCACTCAAGTTAGACGCTCAAATGCAGCCATGTAGCATGACAGCAGAATGGCTCAAAACAGAATTAATGCCTCTATATCCTGGTTTTGAATTTTCAGTTCTCTTAGAGATTATTATTCTCTAAAGTAACTAAATAAAAATCCCTAATGTTTTTATTGAACTTTCACTGCTTGAATTTATTTTAAATGATCACTAATCTTCTTAAAACTTCCACAAACCAAGTTAAAATACAGTTATTTCTACACTGATTATTGATTTTTTTTTTTTTTTGGAAGGGGTGTTTCTTAGTTTGTTTTTAAATTACAATTTTCTTTTCTATAAACATGATAAAACTGCTATTTCATGTCATTGAGAAAACTTGACTTACCACAATTCACATATCAGTTGAAGTCCTGAACAGAACCATTGCTAAACTTCATGGTCTTGACCTCCAAGAGTTTTGAGACACAATCTCTCACTAGACTGCTCTTCAAAGCACACCTTTATCAAGCAGCATCCAGTACCACAATATCATCAGTAAGTTTTTCACCATGGTCTGCCTTGTTGGAGGTGGTCTTCAGCAAAATATCAATGTCTTTGTACTCCCAAAAGTATGGTAACATACTCTAGTTTTTAATCATTATTGTGTTTTGTTGTTTGCTGTAGGCTTCTAGGTTTTCCAGAAGAATAACACATAGCCTGTGGAGTCTTCCAGACAACTGGAGAAACTTCACAAACTCAACTGTGAATGGCCCAAGGGGCTTGTCTGCAGCAGATCACTCCTAATTCACATAACATACTTCTAAGAGAAAGCCAGCACACACTGTTTGGGAAACAAGGATAGCAAGGAACATCTTGTGTTGCCACGAGAATATTTTTTTTTATATGTCTGGACAGTGTAGAAGTATTCATGAGTCATCTCTATAAACTACATAATAAAAAATAGAGAGAAATAGGACTAGTAGTCATGCTTTCTGCATAAAATTACTCTATCTATATACAGATAATTTTAGAACAGCTGACAGAAATTACCCTTGGTTTACTAAAAAAATTAAAAGAAAAAAGAAAGCTCAACACATTTCTTTTAAGACATTTTGAATAATACATGTTTTAAAACAAGACAGCACCAAAGAAGAAAAATTACCTACCAAGTACTCTGCTGAGGTCACTTTTTTTTAGTTTTTCACTCTTCCTTGTTGTAGGAAGTAGTCAACATAGGAAATAGTCAGCATGGATTTATGGAGGGAAAATAATACTTTACCAACCTAAGCACCTTCAACAATGAGATAATTGATCTGGCTGATGAAGAAATAGCAGGGGATGTTGCCTATGCTGACTTTTGTAAAGTTTTCAACACTGTTCTATCCTCATATACCAGCTGAGTACATATGGAACAGACAAGTAGACAGTGAGGTGGATCTAAAACTGGGTTCAAAGGGTTGTGCTTAGTGGCATGAAGCCCAAGTGCAGGTAAGCCATTAGTATTGTGCCCCAGGGGGCGATACAGGGGCAGAAACCAGCTATTAAACTAATAAAAACAAGTTTTGGTCAATATAGTGATATTATTCATGTCCATTAATCCATAAATCAAATAGCACAGTCCAAACACTTTTCATGCATCAGTGTTTGATGAAATAATAAAAAATATTATTAAATATTATTACTCTCCGAATTGATTCAAGCAGTTCTAAATAAAGACAGAGAACAACCTTTTAGATCTCATATAATTCGGGCAGGGATGATCTGAAAAGATAAGACCTGAAATATACTTTTCAGGATTTGTATCCTGAACTAGAGTATTTTGGCATTTCTCCCTTTTCCTAACCCACTCACCCTTAGAGGTCAATCAAGGTCATGGTCTAAATGCTATTGGAATGGGTGAAAAAGAAATATTGTGAGACTTACTGATAGAAGGATTACAGGAGACTAAATTAAGTCGACAAAAATGAAAATATAATTTAGTCCATATTCCTTGTTTATGTATTTGGCACATTCTAACATTCTTTGACAGATATATAACAGATATGAGTTTAAAAGGGGAGCCAAGAATAATGTTAATTATATTAAAGGAACAGAAAAAATGTAGTCACGGTAAAAAATAAGCTGCTAAATCAAGACAAGCCCATTCAAAAAGAAAAAATATATATAGGTAGAGACTATTTTACAAAAATGCGTAATAATAATTATTGTTTCTGATACAAATACATGGCAAAAGTTTCAAATAGCTGTGACAATATTTACAATGCACTATTGCCTGTTTTGCTTCAGAAATGTGCTATGAAAGAAAAGGTCTGGAGAGAGAAATTCTGAAGCATATCTTCACCTGAAGTCTTCTGTCAGGCAGCTTAACACTGTTTTTTCTTAGGAGTGAAATATTTTACTTTAACCCCTTCATCATGATTTGAGGTACCTCTGTGATATCACCCTGAGACTGATGCTTTTTAATTGCCAGATCTTACTCTGTGATTTTCAGTTGCTCTTTCTGAGGTGTGTGAGGTATTTTTACACACTTACGAAGGGTAATGATGAAGAGCTGCTGCAGTTGCATGTAAGTAACATCATCCATCCTTCTGTTACCCTCTAGAGGAGAAGCATCATGTGCCTGGTCATGATAATTTATCATTTAGACATGATCCCTCTGTCCCCTAGATAAACCTCTGCATTAATGCATACTTAACCTCGCTCCTCTGGAGAACAGAGGTTTCTTGCCTCTTTCGTGACTTTCACACTATATTAATTGTTCTTTTATTTTAGTGAGTGGGGAATAGGAAGGATATATTATTTTCATTACAGAGTCTTCTGGAATTATGCTTAGTAATATTACAATTAGTACCTTACCTTTGTACATGTGAAGATCTATGAATCTTTCTCTAATTTCTTTTGTATCTCTTTACACATGTAGTTTGTATGAGTATTGACAAAAAAAAAAAAAAAAAAAAAAAAAAGGCAAAAAAAATGGACACAAGTTGAACTTGCCCAAAAGACTTGCAAAAACTTTGTAGCTGGTTGATATAGACAGTAATGTCATGTGAGTCTAACACTGTACCTTACTCCACCAAAAGTAGTAGGATATTCCCCACAGTAACAACGATATCAGAGAGGAGAATCTTCAGTGAGACAGAACTATATTCCCATAAAGCTGATGTAGACAAGAAGAAAATTAGAGATAGCGAGTTATTTCCCACCAGAGTCAATTACTTGACTTGCCTGATTTGTCCCAGAAGGTTAGTTGTAAAGTCAGTTCACAGTCAAACCACAGTATCTTACCTCAGTGGAGTAACAGTTCTAAATGTTAGTCAAAACCAGATCATTTCTAAAGTTGCCTTGAAAGCCTCTCTGGTTGCTTAGATGCCCTTGGCAAATTAGTGACTGCAGCAAATAAATGACTGTTAGGTTAGAATTTTGTTTCAGTTTCACATTATTATAATTACTGTTGCTATTTTTATTAATAGAAGTATTCTCCGAAAGACTGGAAATAGAGAAAAGGAGACAAGAATAAGAGCCTGATTAACTAGTTAGTTTTGATAGAACTGTCTGAGAAATCAAGCAGCTGATCAAATGGCATTTTGCCCCAGCAGATCACAACAAAATGGCTGTGTCCAAAGTTTAAAGATTAAAAGATGTATGTGATAATGAAAAGCATTTTGAGAGTGAATAAACAAGATTTACCTATGATACTCAAATGTTATATTTATATTCTGGTGATGTTTATACATAGCCAAGAAAGAGATAAATGAAATCACTGAAAGGATGGCTAATATGAATAATCAGAAAATCAAATAAAAAACCATCCAATTTGTGCTCTGACAGTGATTCCACATGATGTATACTTTTAGCAGTCTGGAAAGTCCTTGCCAGTGTTCTCCATTCATTCTTTTCATTTTGTACGTAAAAGTATCACAGAAGAATGTTATATCCTAACTATTAGAAGATCAAGTTTCAGAAAAAAAGTGAAGTTGACTTAGAAATCAGGACATTAAAACAATTAAGGTGTACACATTCTGAACCTTTTTACCTTCTAACTTCTTTACAGGTGACTCATATCACACGTCAAATGTCACATTGTAATCACAATTATCATCTATTAATAACAATAAAGAAAGCTTTACTGGAGGAAAAATAATACCTGGCTTTCTAAATCACCAACAACATCCTATGTAGTCTATTATCATAATCATACGTTTTATGGTACCTTAAGATCTGTTGCAATTTAATTGAAAAATACAGCTTCTGTGACTGAAGACCTTCAGTTTTGATTAAGGAACAAAAATGATAACTTCTTCCAGAAAAACAAACAAACAAACAAAAACACACACACAAACAAACAAACCCAAACAACAACAACAAAAAAACAACAAAAAAACCCACCAAAACCAAAATAAAACAACAAAAAAAAGCTCTATAAGAATATCTTAAGCCACAGAATGGCAGACTCCCAACAGAATTACCTGTAGACTTCTAATACTGCTTCAGAGAAACAAAATGGTTTCGGTTTTTGACAGTGTTGAGTGTGTGTATTTTTATGCAAACTCAGATGATAACAGAGAAGTGCAGTGGCAAAAAAATAGAACTGAAGAGAGAAAAAATAGCCTTTCTCAAATACACAAATATAACTACATGCAACCAATATAAAGAAATTTGCTTCTCCAGGTGTAAATATGTAAATACAGCAAGTTTAAGTGTAAATTAATGCAATAACATCCATATTTGTAATGCATTTATCAAATATTATGACTTTTTAGGCTTAATGAGTCCATGTATTGACCTATTTCAAATTGCCTTTTCTTTAATATTATCTTTTAAATCATTTGAGATAATTATTAATGAATAACTTCATATTGTAACTGGCTATTTATTTTACAAAACTACTTCCTTAGTTTCTCCTACTTTGAGAGGCTAAAAGTAAAACATTGTGAAAGACGACTCTGGGTGGCTTTACACATAATTTTCTAGTCAAAGTAGTTCACCAGCAGAATGTACCTCACAGGATAAAATACAGTGCACTAAGAAACAGGAGTTCCTGAGACAGTTCTCAATGCTTGTTGATCAACAGATATATCACTTTACTCAGAACAAATATTGGCTTTTTTGACGTTTTGGTATCTTCGACAAATAATAGTGAATATTCTTCAATGAATTGCGTTCTATTCATTATGGCCCAATATGAGTCTTAGGTAATTTGCATTTTAATTCTAAATTAAACAGTATAGCTGCTTTATGAACTTAATATTTTTTAAAGTTTCTTGATCAGTTTCAAATATTTTTGTTTTAGCTTCTAGTCTCTCAGGTCAAAGATTATCATATAATGGTCTATTGACAAATCTTAGATTTTAGCAAGATTATTATAGGCATCAAAAACAGAGATGTAAAAATAGCTTAATAATATGTAGATAAATACTTCGTAAAAGCCATAGTATTGCAATGTAACAGCACATAAGATAAATTAAGAAATTTGCCTATTCCAACATTTTACACAAGTTAAATATTCAGCTGCCAGAAAATTAGAGGTCAAATTTCAGGAAGTTACACACTTCCTCCCTGAATATTTAGCTTTTTTGTGAGTTCTCAGATTAATCCATTTTTTAATAAAAATCCTAGTTGAAGAGTTGTAATTGTGGCTTGCCTTGACCTGTGTCTCTGTCACTCCTCTGATTCATCACAATTCCTTTTCTTGCAGAGGTGATTCTCCAGTAACTACTTCAGCCTCAGGTATTTTGCTGCAACTCCTGAAGTTTTGAAATAATAGAAAAGGCTGTTGAAGGGTGATATTGCAAATGTATGTCCATATAAATAGCTGTTAGAGGAAAGATAGTCTCAGATTAAATTTAGTATCTTAATGTGGGATATGTGTTCAATATCTCTCTATCCCACTTCTCTAGGATTCTCATTTATCCCTAAAGGCCATATTATTACATTGTATTATATTATCTTATGCTATATTATATAAATATTATTTGTGAATGATCACAGTATAAGAAGTAGAAAGAATTTACTACCTGTAATATTATAGTGTTTCTCACATTAATTAAAAAAATAATAATAGGGTCTTACAGATGACAATTTTTAAAGGTTGATACATTCTGAGCTACAAATGCTAAGCCCAGGGGAAGCTGGATTTTTTTTTTCCACCCCATTAGCTACTAATTGTGCAGGTCAATAAGCCTGACTCATCATTACCCATGTTTTGCAGAACGTGAAGCCTTTTTCCCATGGCATCATTTATCAGTATTAGGACATCAGCCTAGTGGAAAACCCATACGCTATTAAGAGTTGTGCCTGGGATTATATTCTTTTGCAAATCAATAATTGGTTTTAAGATCTGAAGTCACAGAAGCTGCATACTATCACCTTAACTTCCTAAATAACATAATGGCACAGTCTATTAGTGATACTGGCACTGCTGCATCAGCATGCAGTCTTTGCTTCAGTGACTGTATAAAAATATTTTGTCTTTCACTGTACGTCATGGTTTAATCTGAGCCAGCACACAGCTCCTCACTCACTCTCCCCCAGTGGGATGGGGAAGAGAATCAGAAGAGTAAAAGTGAGAAAACTCATGGGTTGAGATGAAGACAGTTTAATAAGTAAAGCAAAAGCCACATATGCAAGCAAAGCAAAACAAGGGTTTCTCATCCACCACTTCCCACCAGCAGGCAGGTGTTCAGCTATCTCGAGGAACACTGGGTTCCATCATGCATAACAGTTACTTGGAAAGATGAACACCATCACTCCAAACACCTCACCCCTTCCTTCTTCTTCCCCCAGGTTTATACGCTGAGCATGACGTCATATGGCATAGAATATCAATTTGGTCAGCTGAGGTCCACTGCCCTGATTGTGTTGCCTCCCAGCTTCTTGTGCACTCCCAGCTTACTCGCTAGTGGAGTGGTGTCAGAAGCAGAAAAGGCCTTGACTCTGTGTATACACTGCTAAGCAAGAACAAGAAAATTGCTGTATATCAAAATCATTTTAAGCACAAATCCAAAACATAGCCCCATACCAACTGTTATGAAGAAAGGCTTCTAACTGTATGGAAAATTAACTCTGTTTCAGCTAACTCACCACACAGTAGCAATGCCATTACATGTACTTTGGTTCATAGTTACTATGGTGGGTAGAGTATGCTATTATTCAGTCTTGGGATTTGTGACCTTAAGAGAGATTAAGTAACTTTAACCAGAAACTTATATATATTTGTAAAGCACCTCAAAAATCCATGCAAATTTGAGTTCAGGGGATCAGTGATCTTATTCTACTTGATTTTTCTACTTTATCCTGTTCCTTCCCAGAAAAAAAGTCTTGGATGTTAACATAAGTCAAAGCTATCTCCTCAAAATGCCTAGGGGAGAAAAGGAGGTAAAGCCCCGTGTTCCTTCTAAGTTAGTGGATTACAACAAATATTTTGGATTAGAAAACTGGAAATTGATTAGGTTGGATTTTGGACACGTGTTGCTATTTCAAGCTTGCTGGGAAAGCAGATACACAATTTTGTAAATGTTCAGAGGAAAGTGCTTTGAAAATAAGGGAATGAGGGATATCTCTTTTAACATGAGATAAATCCCCTTACAAAACTGTACAAATTTGCCTGTTCCCACCACAACTTATGCAATACTTTATTCTACTGGCCTGAAAGCCAAGAGATTAGTGAAGAAGGTTCACATCTAGCTTTGCAGTTTAGCTCTATTAACATCTATCCTGGCCTTGGTAAACTGCAGAGATGTTAGCCAGTTGCTGAACCTTACTCCTTTTCTGAAGTTAAAAATCATGTTTCTTTTCCTGTTCTGGCCTTATCACTTTTCATAATTTTCTCTCAAATCATAAGATACCCACTGTTTTCTTTTAACACTGTAGCTGCCACTGCCACATGGTTACATATTAAAGTCACCCTCTGTTTTAGGCCAAAAGTGAGTCTTTGTCATTCCTGGATATGGAGCTGGGATAAAAACTATAGCATATATCAATTTTCAAGAAAAAAACAGAAGCAAAATTCTAAAATACTTCTATGTATCTTAAAAGATGAGTTCAAGCCAGCCTCAATACAGCAGAGAACCCTAGTTCACTAAATACTTTTACATGTTACACTGATAGTCCTGCAGTATATTACTGTTTGTAGTCTATTTTGTTCTTTTCACATCCAGTTCTCATTTTGGTTCACTCTACCAGTAACTTACATCCACCTACTTTAATCTTCTATTGCGATTAATGAGCAACTGCCAGAGGGACTTCCCAGAATGCCTGGAGCTTTAAACACTTGGGGTTTTTTGTTTGTTTGTTCAGTTGGTTGGGTTTTGTTTTTTGGTTTTTTTTTTTGTTTGTTTGTTTGTTTTTTTTTTGGTTTTTGTTTTGTTTTGTTTTGGTTGGTTGGTTGGTTTTTTTTTTGGTAAGTCATACTACTATACAGAGTAAAGAAAATACATCTGCTACTCTGTTACGTATGCTGAGTCTATACAGATCTTACAATGAGATATATAACAGTGATTACAGGAAAATTAAACTTTGGTTGTTGTCAAATATTTGTTGTACTAGAGAAAATTCTTACGCAGACCACAAACCTAATACACCTGTATCTAATAAGTAGTTTTTGCTTCAATGTGGCATTATATGTATTTACATATAAATGTTTTATTCTTCTTGCATAAGAAGTATTTGCAGTATACAGATTCATTAAATGAAACAACAGAATGTGAACATATATTTAATGTTTTAACATTCTGAGCACTGAAGCAGAGCATAATGGGTTAAAGTAATAAACACATTAGACCTGAATAATGTAACTGATTCCGCATTCTAAACAAATTTATACAGTTCCATGCTTCATAAATCAATTCCAGCCATTGTTTTTTTTCCAACTTCTAAATCTATCCTTAATTCTAAATGGTGTTTTCTGTGTTTCCTATTTTGTAACCTTTCCACATAATTTATTCTCTCTCTATGCTCATCTTCTATATTACTTGCCCTTTATAATTTTCTTATATTTGTTTGCTAGTTGAAGTGCTATTCACACAACAATCTCACAGACCTCTTGTTTTAAAATTGTTCAGGAAGAAGTATTTGAAAATAATCAATATCTGAAATTTGGATGTCATTGGTTATCTTCGACTGAATACATGAGGCATGTAGTATATTTTGTTCCAGAACTGAATCAGCATTACTTTTCTGTTCTGGTAAAAATAATTGTATTTACAAATGTCTACAAATATATTTCATTTAAATGAACTCTTTGAGTGAACAATCTGCTAGTAAACTTTTTTATGATAATGTTCAGAAACAGGAATATGGAAAGTTAAGACTGAAGATGAAGAGAATTTTAGTTACAATTTCGAGCTACTTTTATAATTTGCTCCGCTCTAGTTTCAGCTAACGGAAAAAGATAAGCCTGTGCCTCAGAGTTGTTGCTGAAATTGTGGGAACTGCCAAGTATAGCAGTCTGTCAGGAATACAATGTTTCCCATTGTCACTTGTTAAATCAGCTTTCAAGGATTATAAAAATAAATATTATTTCCAAATAGTATATGCAATAATCACCAATACAAAGCTCTGTTCCGATCTGTGAAAAGAGATTCTGAAATATGTAGCTATCATATCCTGAGGCAATTCTATATTTAGCATAATAAATTTTGTAAGAATCCAAGGTCATTAGGAAGAGCCATTTAAATAACATTAATCCTTGATTTAAAAGTCGTCATAGATATTTGGAATCTAACATATTCCCATTCAGCTCTCAAGACTTGGTATATTAAATTCTGATCTGAGCTATAGAAAAAGTGCAGCTAGTGTACATACAGCAACAAGAATATCTAGAAGTATCAGTGAAGCAGAGCAAGTTTTCTGTTGTTCATTAGCACAAAGAAGCTGTTGGAAAGTTTACAAATGCACAAATGTGAGAAACCATGGTCTGTAGAAAATTAAGTTAGACAGCTGGCATTGACCAAGTGCCTGATCCCAGTGACTACAGTGCCAGATCACTGAGGCAAAAGAGGATTACTCACAGTGGTGTATTCCTCATTAAATAAATTCTTAATGAATAAGTTTATTTTGCCATCAGTTGTCACTACAATGAGCAGAAAGCTTTGAAATAAATTGTGGTATAGAGGCCCTAATCCTTTTCAGAGCCTATACAGACATGAATATGATAATAGCTGATGTGTTTTTTAAAGGATATGTAACAGCAGTCTTAATGATTTCTGACATTACAGTCATTATATCATGAGATTCCTTGTCAGAAAAAGAGTAACAACCAATCAAACAAAAAACTAGTCACATTTATTTTATTCTTAATCCAGTTCAACTGTTCTTCACTAAAAGCAGGTGAAAGACTGGCTAAAAGTATGTAGGCAACACCTTCAACTGGAGAAGAGTTGTTTAGGACACCATATTTCAAGAAAGCTGTGGCCCAGATGGAGAAAATCCAGAGAGGAATAACAAGTAAGGTCAACAATCTAAAAACTGTGATTATGAGGAAAGAAAGAACTGTGGCTGTTTATTGTGAAGAAGCGTATACAGGAGAATGTAACAACAGTCTTTGAATACAAAAAAATATTACTGCAAACAAGAAGAAGAATGGAAAAATCTGTTCACATCTCAGCTGGGAATACAACTATACAACTATAAATAATGAGATTTAGCTTCAGCTAAAGCAATTGAATTTAGACATTACCAAAAATATGAAACATTACCAAAAAAAAAAAAAAAAAAAAAAAAAGAAGAAATAAAGCTCTGGAAGTGATTACCTGGGGAGATTCTGGATTACACATTATTATAGGTTTTTGCAAACAGGTTTGGTGAACAGCAGTAAGGAATAACAAGTGTAGAGGGAGAGGACAACTCTGTCAATGGACTATATACTTCAGACAGTAATCTATCCCCGTAGAAGTCTTTTGGACCATTTGTGAAAGAAATCTTTCTCTTAGCATCAGTTTCTCATTTTGCTTTATGTATACAGTGATTTTAACAAAGTAAGTTTATGCCTGTGTGAACAAATCAAGACTAATGGGTTGCAACTGTTCATTATCATTTAAATGGAAGTGGTGCTTACCAAAACTTGCACAAGCACATTTTTGTAAAGGACTAAGACGGGTACTGATTGAAAAGACACAACCGAACAGAACATCTGATTGAGGGTGGCGCCACCAGTTACAGCAATCTGCTTTTATTAATTGCCCCGGCAACTCCTGTCCACAGGGAACCCAGTGTTACATGGAACTGTCTTCCTTCGGTTTTGTGCTAATAAGGTGCTGTTATCTGCCTCACACTTACTCTGAGCTAAAATACAGTGATGGTCACTGTCCCGTCATCAGCTCTTTCACACCATTTTCAAGGTGAGTTTCATGATAAATGATGCCAATGTGTTATACTGACAGGACGGAATAAATATTACTTTTTTTCGTTTGTGTTCTGTTAGCAGGATACTCAGTCATGGACCACGATCCTATTATACCAGACACTGTACAATCTGCAGTACAGAAATGGTTGATAGCCATAATAACTTTTTTCTTCTTTTTAACATGATCTGCTGAATACTCTTGTTTTGATAAGAATTAAAAATCCTTCACAGCTAGAGTGAGGTGTAGAGGAATTTGCTGGTAGTTGGAAGCTCATTTTCATTACTATTTTATTGGACTAGGATATGTATAGAGATAGAATTATATTCTGCATTCTGCTGGAAATATTTTCCAGTATTCTATGGGAAACTGTGTTGAGATGCAGACATTTCAAGGACTTCTGCTTTGATGACTACTCATAAGGAGTAAAGTCTGCATAGATAGTTTTTAGGTCTCATATGACTTTAGACGTCTAAAACCATGTTGTATAACCCCACACTGTTCAATTTAAGTTTCCTTCAAATTCATTGCCCTGAAACAGTCACTTAAAGAGGACAATCCACCCTGTCCTAACCAAACTGACTAGGTCAGTTTGCCTACTGTGTATCTCTTGAATTTAGGTAACAAAATCTTAAGATGCCTTAAATTATGTACTGCCCTCCCTCCATGTTGTATCCTCTGCCTCTTTCAGGCACCTCCCCATCTACTGTTCACACAAGCGACTTTCTTGAATCCTAACATACATATCTTAAAAGGTGAAATGAGTGGAATGACACAAGTTGAACAACAACAACGTCTATATGAAATTGACTCCATGTTTTTCATCAGGAGAATGTTTTTACCATTCACTGCTGTAACATAAAGGACCTGGTCGTGTGCTCACATGATGCACAATTGGGATGGCTGTGATAACCCCAGCTGTTAGGGTAGGACTGTGTGTGTGCATAAGGGTGTGAGCGTGCCATGTGCACAAGTATGGAGGGAGGGTGTTTGCCCGAAAACCGACCTTGTTAAAGAGAAATTCTGCTGAATGGAATAACAGAAATAGGAATACGAAAGGAGCCAGCCTGAAAAGTGGCACAGAGGCAGAATGAAGAGTTGTCAAGTAGAGGGAACCTTGAAGGGGGACCAGCAGCAGCACCTCCCGGCTGGTCCCTGCCCCCAACATCCCTGCCGCGCCTCATCTTGACCCCCGCCCTGGTCCGGGCAGCGCAGCCCCCTGGGGGCTGACATCAGCCCCCTCCGCGCCAGGGACCGGGCGCCCGCGGGGACCCACTCTGGGGGAGAGGTGGTGCTTCTGACCGTGGGCAGGGGGAGATTGGGATACCTGGGGGGTGCCGGAGGTGGGGCATGTTCCTCAGGACTAGTCCCGGGGCCTGGGAAATACATAGCTGTTTATTAGTGCGCTGTGTCTGATATCATGATTTATCTGTTGTATTACCAATATTGATCCTGAGCATATAGTTCACTGAGGGTTAATTACATGTCATTAATAAATTAATAAAGTGTTTCAATTCTGATTCTGGCCTAAACTGTGTGAACTGACTAGCTTTTTCCTGGTGACTGTATTTCCCAGGGATGCATGCTTAGCAACCTGTTACAATTAGTGGATTACTTGTACACAGTTCAAATAATAAAGGCAAACACTGTTGATACCTAGCAGGAATGGTGAGAACATTAAATGTTTTAAATTTTATATTGGAGTAACGAGAAGCCTCACAAAGAAGCCTGAAAGACTTGGGATTACTGAAGGATTTTACTTCCACTATTAGACTTAGTATTTTTTAATTAATATGTCATCAATCCCCAACATTGATATCCAGACATAGCATTAAAAGACGTAGAACTGTACTTTTGTCTTATCCACTCTATGCTGATGGAATTTCCCTTGTATTTCTGTCATTTTTTCATTTCCAATTTTTAAGTTAATTTCTCTCAGCAGATTACTTTTATTTGATCCTATTATTCATATTACCCATTCTTATGAATCTGAAAAAAAAATAGAAAAGAAAAAAAGGATAAAACCACTTTTTTTTTTCTTTTTAGAATAAAATCGAGACCTGTTCAAAGATTTGACTAGTAATTGAAGAAGAAAAACACTTTATGACACTCCAAAAGAAGAAAATACAATACTTTATTTGTTATAGTCATAATTGCTTTCATTCAAACAAACAAAAAAAAAGAAAACAATAAGAACAATTGATGTTTTGCTAAATTCTGAGTTCCACAGAGCTATAAGTAAATGATTAAATGCAGAATTAAGTCTCTTAGATGTTTCAGTTTCTAGCTGTGATTATATCAGCCATATAGTTATAGTTTATATATACATGTGTAAGGTACACATGTATTTACATATATACATATATATATGCACTCATAGGTATATATGAAAAGACATCATGGAAATGAAGGCACAGGGGCAGGACTACTGATTTCAAAGCAAGCATGTTTAAAAGAAAGAAATAATAAAAAAAAAAGTAATACTTGGTATTTATGGAAACAAAAATGGAAAATCACTGCATCTGCAGCACTCCGCTTACCTCAGTTTTTCCTAGCCCAACTGGAGGTGTTGGTGGTGTAGATCATGAGAACTGAACCTTTAGGAAAACAATAATGAAGTCATATCCTAGAGACCTGCTGTTTACTAATGCATTCTTTGTTCAGAGAGACATCATAATGTATCTAAACAATTAGGCTATGTGGCATTGCTATAAAAAAGATTAAAACAAAACAAAGCAGCTCCCTGACCCCCATCCAGTTAAGCAGGATCTCCAGTACTGCCAGTGCCATGTGTTCTACTCTCATGAATCAGGACTCTGTATTGTAAGAGTGGCTAAAAGATCATGCCCTTCAGTACTACAATAAGGCTTGATGTTTCTTATTTGCTTGCTAGCTTTCAAGTAAATAACCTTAACATCTGTACACCTAACATTGCTATTTAATTACTTTATGTTCAGTTGCAAACTTCAGTGCTGGACAATTCTTCTGGGATTTTTCATCAAAAATGTAACTTAAACAATAGAATCAAAATGAAAATTGAAGCTAAAAGTTCTTGGAACAACTCTGGAACTGGACTAAAAGAGGATACCTGATTTTTGTAGCAAAATATGTGAGTTATGCTTTTTGTGTTCCAGAAACACACAACCACACCTCAGAAGAAAAATAAAACTGACGCTATTTCTCTGATCCTCTGTCTGTGATTACATAGCCTACCAGGCTACCACCAGGATTTATCAATTTAAAATCATGCTAATGAGGCTTCTCAATTTTTGATCAATATGAACACAATGTGCTTTTTAACAATGATTCCTGTATATAAAACATCCTTATAGGTGTATCTATGTGGAACACATACCATGGAGTAGATCACAATATGTCACATATATCTAACTAGGCGTGCAGGTATGTATCTACGTCTGTATAGAGTAGACAGCACTTACATACATACCCTCATGCTACTGGGTGGAAATCACAACTTCTTGATGGAGAAAGGGTTAGTAAAGCAAAAGATAATCTAACAGGTTATGTTATACCTACTAAGCTTAGGACTTCTGAAACCTGATACATTGACCATTATACAGAACACAATCTGACTTTCTAAGACAGGTTCTCTATTACTAAGAGACTGTACAGAAATAAACTTTCTAGATGGGGCTGTGATAAAAATATTGTACTGTATTATTAAAGGTTCAGCTCTTATTGTTAGAACTGTAAGCTTAATATACATTCTCTGAAATGACCTTTCTTCCACTGACCTGCTATTCCAATGCTTCAGTACTTTCATTAGTTTATTTTCAAAGTTTTTTATTGTCATAAAAATGTATAGTAATTATTCAAAGTTTATCAGTTAGTCCTAGCAGCATTCATTTTTCTGCTATTATTTCTAAAAATGTACATGGTAATACACTCTGAGAGATCCAACATTCAGACACTGTGCAAGCAAAGAGAAAAATGGCAGAGTTCATCAGGTGTAGTACTACTATGCTCAAGACAGACTACAACCAAATATTGCCTATAAGTAGAAGCAATATTTTTTTTCTAAAGCAAACTACATAATTAGGAAAAAGGACAAAGTTTTAGATACATTCACACTATTTTTCATTACACGTTTTCTCCCTGTGGTAAACAGGAGACACTGAAAAATGTTTTGTTTTTTTTTTCCAATATTTGTCCAATACAGATGGGCTCCAAGTCTGCATCCAAAGGTCAGCTCCAGAATCTCTTGCAAAATCTAGAAAATTAGTCCATAAAGCTTTGGAATAGATATTGATATTACTACAACAGAGTATTAAGCCCTTTCAATCTTTCAATTAGTCCTTACTAAAATAGTTTGTTAGGTGATAGATATTAAACTACTTTGGCTATTTAGTGACTCTGAAATATTTAAAAGGAACATACTAGTCCTACAGGGTCTTTCCTGTATAGAAATAATATACTTAAAATATACAAAAATACATAAATAAAGCTCATAACCTGCCCCCCCCAGCATCTTTTGACAGTGAGTTCTGTGGATAACAATGTGCTATTCAAATTAATGCTTCCTTTTGTTTGTTCTGAACACATGCAATGATGCTTTCATGAAGATCCAGCTACAGAGGCTATTCTGATTTAGAGCAAATTCTTCATGGTTACTGTAATCAAAATAATTTAAAAAATTAATATCATGAGGTTGAAGAACTAATTTATAACAGTAATTTTTTTTATTATTATTAACATTTCATTTGTTTACTGTAAATTATCTTCTATTTTCTCAATATAGGTGATTTTTTTAAAAAAAAATTTTTAAGAAAAGGCATGCTTATCTTTTCCTCTAGAATATGGTGTTGTACAATATTTCTTTCTCTGAATGCCTCACTTCATCAGCAGGTTTTCCTATTCCATGAAATAGTTTAGACAACTTGGACCAAACTTTACATTAAAGGTGACCTTATCAACATATTCCTGCTTTCACTTATTTAGTTATAATCAAAACCTGTTCTGACACATGAAAGATGTTCTCATTATGCAAAAAATATCTGGACTAGCATAATAATTTGAAAGACATCCAACAGCTTTACCTTATCGCCAACACTGAAATATTTCCTCTCACTACCTTACTGCTTGCTTCTGTGTGTTTTGAGGTTCAGTGTGAATACCCATAATGGATTTTATTCTTTTTGGTTTTATCAAACAGGTCTTGCATCACCCTGTTGATAAATCTGTAGTAGATCAGTCAATCAATAGTTGAAGTATATATTATTTTCTTCCCCAAAAGAATAAGTAAAACCACAAAATCAAACATGTAGATACTTACAGTTTTTGAGAATATAGCAGATTTTTTTTTTTAAATTAAGATTTTTCATTTCACAACTTAAGTTAAATTTCAGATCCTGAGCACCCACAACAACCATTTTCTGGATAGGCTGATTTAAGTTTTCTGAGTAAGAGTTTACTTAGCTTCAAATGAGAACCTGTTTAGTTCAGTATTTCTAATTTAAAGATGTCCATGGCATTATTGTAATACATTATCCTCACCTTCTTAAATAAACATTCTTTTGCAGAAGGCATACTAATTGACCCTTGCAATATCTTTAGTTATGCTTCAGTTCTCTAAACAATACACAAATAATGGTGGGTCAAACTTTCAAAGGCATTTGGATGTCTAATTCATACTGAATAAGTCTAAGTGTATTTTGCCAGTTGTTCAGTGATGTTATACTATGTCCAGAGAGAGAAAATTTGTGTTGTCTGATTACAAGGAAAAGCTTTTTAAGGGCCTGAAGCTGACTTCTATCTTGGTTTGGGATCAAATATTGCAAATTTGCACTCAGAATGTTTTTGTTTCACATTTTCTCAGAAATGGTGTTTAATATTTTAACATATAATTCAACATAAAGGAAAAAAAAATCTCACTGAATTTGCAATAGCAAAAAATGGTAGCAAGAGTTTTTATACTCAAAAGTGATGCCCTAGAGACTTTAGGGTGTTGTCCTGCAAGACCAGGTAGTGATAAGAAAGACCAGCAATAATTTACCTCTCTGCTAGGTTTGTCTGATGTTGAGAAACATGAAGAGCTTGATAAAGCAAGACATATAGTATTAGCTGAAACAGTTGTGTCTCTTTTGTCACTTTCCATTCATTATTATATTTCAATACTCCTGAATGTTCTTTTTTGTATTCCAGTTTCTTCTTTCACTGAGCTGGTAAGATGAAACATTACAGAAATTGTGATTAGAAAGAGCAAAGACTGTCTTCTGAAATTTCAGAAATTCATAGAAATCTGTGAAGTTATACTAAAATTTATAGACTTTCTTTTATGTCAGCAAAATTAATTCAAAAATTGCTATGAGGCACAATATTTCTGTAAGAGGGAAAAAAAGACATAATCAGCAGTATATGGCTTCTCACAGCACAGCAAAAATTTTAACACCTCACACCACTATATTATATATACAGCTGTTCAACAGTATAGCAAAAAAAGCAGAATCTGTGTTACTACACACTCTGAATGTAAAGATGCTCAGCTTTCCTCCTATTTAGCTTTGAAATGGCTGATTCTGTTGTATTTTTTGTTTTCTGTATTCTACTTCTCTCACATCCCTGAAACTAATCAGAAACTCAGGACTTTTTGATATATTGGATCAGTTCCTTGATTTCCAATGAAGACATATAAGCAATCATAAAATTAAAGCTTTTAATTTATTGATAAACTTAATTATAGGCAATCTCACACTCCCTGGTGTTTCATGTAATGATGGGATGCAACTCCAGGTAGATTTCTGACTGATTTCATAAATGTTCTGTACAAACATGTTTGCATGTTCGCTGTAACACGAACATAATATTGACGCACAAAAAAAAAATGAAAGCATTCACACCCCAATGAGCTAATGCTTTTAGTGTAAATTACTTTTGTAAGCTCAAAAGAATGAATAAGAAATAGAACTCCCTCTAATATATTTTTTCATTTATTCATAGAAAATTATCAAGCACTGTCCTGCTGGGTTTGTTTGGTTGGTTTTGTTTGTTTGTGTTTTGTGTGGGTTTTTTTTCCTCTTTTTTTTTTTTTTTTAAATTTTTCATTCTGTTTTCTATTAAGAAACATATTTCAGGTATAGTTCTATGCGCACAGACCCACAATTGCAATTTATGACCAAAAAATGTGTAAAGATTTTCAGCTTTGACTATGGCATTGAAATTGTATCTTATTCAGCACTAGAAAGTATTCTGAAATGACACATGGGACACATGACTCCATGCAATAAGTCCTTAGGAAGTCACTTTCCACAAGCTTACAGAAGGATATATCTGTGGTAATGGAACAGACTTTCAAATAATTTAGGTTGTAAAGGATCTTTAAGGTCATCGAGTCCAACCATAAACCTAACACTGCCAAGTCCACCATGAAACCATGTCCCTAAATGCCGTGTCTACATGTCTTTTAAATGCCTTCAGGGTTGGTGACTCCACCACTTCCCTGGGCAGCCTGTTCCAATGCTTAATAACCCTTTTGGTGAATATTTTTTCCTAATATCCAGTCTAAACCTTCCTTGACACAACTCTTTTCCTATTGCTTGTTACTTGGCAGAAGATACTGACACCCACCTCGCTATAACCTGAGACAAAGAAGTCGTTAAGGACCTCAGCCTTTTCCTCATCCTTTGTCATGATGCTTGCCTCTACACCAAATAAAGGATAGATATTCTCCTTAGCCCTGCTTTTGTTGCTAATGTATTTATAGAAACATTTTTAATTGTCTTTTATGTCACTAGGCAGACTCAGCTCCAGTTGGGCTTGGACCCCTCTAATTTTCTCCTTGAATAACCTCTCAACATCCTCGTAGTCCTCCTGAGTAGCCTGCTCCTTCTTTCAGAGGTCATTTGGTCTCCCTTTTTTTTCCCTGAGTTCCAGTGAAATCTCTCTGTTCAGCCAGGTTGGTCTTCTTCCCTGTCAATTCATCTTTTGGCACACAGGAACAGCATGCTCCTGCACCTCTAAGATTTCCTTCTTGAAGAGCAACCAGCCTTCCTGGACTCCTTTGTCCTTCAGAGCTGCCTCCCAAGGGACCCTGCCAACCAGCCTCCTAACAGGACAAAGTCTGCCCTCTGGAATTCTATTAAAAGAAAATTATATTAAACAAACAAACAAACAACACCTCCCACCAGTCCCCACTCCCCCTGTCCCCCACAAGTTGATTCTTGAGCTCTACAAGATATAAATGTATGTTCTCTTTTGTATATCACAATAGCTAGAAGTAGAGAGACTAGGATAATATGGAGATCAGACCTCATTACTGAGACATTTGTCATTAGAAATGACACTGTAGATTTCACAGTTATAGGATACATAGTTTAATTTGCAACAGAACTGCAGAAATAAAACTAACTCTGTAATTACAGGAATGTGGGTGATATCCAGAGTGCTATGTGACCTAAAAATCTAAAGCTATACAAGTCTATTTTCTAGAAAATTTTTTTTTGTACCTTTGGTCTTAGTCTTAGATTTAAATGTGTTAGTGAAACTGACTGATAGGCTGACCAGTAAATAGCATTTAAATGTTGTAAAAATAATAAAAATATGCATTTTAATCTTTTATTTCAAGGTGATACGTAAAGATTTTTAATTAAGTATTCATTGAAATAAAAGCAAGAGTTAAGATGTCTCAGAATGCTCAATAGCTTAGTGGCTAAAAAATTCACAAAATGGGAGTGATCCATCAGTTTATCTGAACTTCCACAGATAGTATGTTGCATGTTTTTTATCAATATTGAAATATTTCCACAAACCACTCTAGTTTCACCAAAAAAATGGAATATTTATAGAAGAGTAGAAGCTTTTGTTCTTTTGTTAGCAGCTATAATTGCATCAAAAGACTGAAATCTATTGATTACAGTCAAAAGTGCTGTGCACTAAAGTATTTTAAAACTACCGTGTGTTGAATTAAGGAACTTAATTTTATGTGCTGTTATATTAACATACATACTAATGTTTGTCATTTGAAGCAGTAACTTTCGCTGGAAGTTCTAAAAAGTACCCAATATAACTACAGGTATATACAACAAAAGGGAAGAGACAACTTCTGACAAGGCAGGTGTTTGACTTTCACAGGACTTCCCATGGCTAACTGTCTTGTTGTCACTAATGCTTTATCTGAATAACCAGAAATGTTTTGTAAATATCCTATAATATCTTCTATCCTAGAACATGTTGTCAGCAATAGCAACTTACAATTTATTTTTAAGGAATTCCAGGAATTTGTGATACGAAATGGAACCACAGACTTAACCACAAGATCCATATATCTATCATTCTAAAGTGTGACTGAATGCTTTGCTCAAAAGCTAAGAAAAAGTTTATAGTCTATGAATACAGAAAGTCAAACTCAGAAACAGAAATGGGCCAGATTTTTTTTGACGTGTAGAAACATTCCATACACCTGTCCTGTCAGCCTCCATTTGTTTTAGTTTTTGGATGAAATCATTATTCTTAATGTGTTATTTTAAAATAAGACCTTAACAAGTCTGTATAAGAGGAAAAGGTTTATTAAAAGTCAGTACACAGTGTATGTGATATTATTTCAATCAGAGATCTGGTAATAAATTCATTTATTTATTTGGTCAGAAACACGAATGGAACTGAAACAACGTGGAAATCCAAAACAAAAAACAACAAACCAAAGAAAAAAACACAAAATACCCCGAACCGAATCCTTTTCAGTGATGATAAAAACTTTTATTGACAAGAGTTTTTTAGCTCCAACTTATGTGACACAATCTACTTTCCCTCCTTTGTCTGATTTGGGTCACACGGTTCAACATGTGTCCTTGTCCTCTCCAGAAACCTAACCACTAGGCTATGCTGTTGCTCTGCAAATTCATAGTTAGAGATGCATTCAATGCAAAAGAATAAGACTGGCAACAACCTAGTAACTAAGGCTCTCATCTATGATTCAAATGATCCAGGCTCAGTGTGCTGTTCCAATGAGTATTTACTATGTTATTAAACCATGTTGAGCAATTCCAGCAGAATACACTGGTACTATGAGAAAATACCTAATAGTCTGATCATTGGAGCAAATAGCTTTGATACTTAGACCGACATGTCCATTTGATGGACATCCACTGAGACTAAAACATCCAGTCTAAAAAAAGATCTTGATATCATTCAACTTGAATCAAGTCCTGTCTGAGATTTGTTTTTAAAGAAGAAACCCATTTTGTTCATAACTGAAAAGTATTTTTAAATATCAACATTAGCATAATTCATAGCTTGATCTTTAATTAAAGGTTTTGATCATTCTGGGTCAGTTCATCAAAACCCTTAATAGTTGTACAATTTTAAGATAAATCTCCTATATATTTCCAGGAAAAATATAATATTGACTTTTCTGACTTTTGGTTATAAATAAATCATATGTAAGTGACACTTTGGAAGGAATATGTGATTGATCTTGAAGTCTTTGCAAGACAAAGACTTTTTAGTTAATGTACCTACCTGTGTGCTTCCTTGAAAGTCAAATTGCTTCCACCTCAGCCTTAGATGGCAGACTTTTGAGAAAAAAAATGCTAAAATTTTCATCTCTTTTGTTTTTCATATTTTTGGCAAAGTTCAGAATGACACTTTTTATGGCAGTCTTCTATGTATGATAAATCAGGTTCTTCTAGGCAATTGCACTCTGAATACGTGGCTATTCTTATGATTTCAGTATGGCAGTTTCAGCATTTTTCCGTTTCATTGGTTTGGGCCAAGTAACTCACCTCTTTGCAGAAAGAAACCCAAAAAACCCTCCTGTAATCATAGCAAGACATCTAATTCATTAACCATATAATATGTAAGATATATTACCCAATTTAGTCTGGAGAAAAAAAAAAAAAAAAAAAAAGTCTCTTTATAAAAACGAGATAACTGAAGTAATACATTTCAGTTGTAAGCAAGGTACTTCATGAAGCTTCTGTATGACTGGTGGGAAATGTAGCCTATTCTTCATCATGCTATGCATGCTTACAAGCAAAAACATTGTTGATAAGGCCAGCAAACAGCTAAAGAAGCAGTTTTGACCTAGTCAAGAGCTGAAAGAGAAGGCTTAGTTCAGAAGTGAACCATGGGAATATCAGGCTTGCCAACTGTGAGGAAAATGCCTGGCTTTGTTCATTCATACTGTGTTGAAGTGTAAAGAGATAAGTAGTAAAGATATACCTGTCTCATAAAATGAATGAGACTGAGTCCTAATAGACTCCATCCCAACCAGGCCCAGTACACCAAATTTTATTAATTTCCTAGCAGGCATCAGGGACTAAGTTCATGTCTGCGACTGTAAAACTGCCATAAGCAATGGAAATCTAGTCAATAAAGTCAATGCAAAGGAGAGAGTAATGCAGTTCATCCTAAGGTTCATCATGGGGCATAGTTCAATTACCTACAAATAGATATTTAGGTGTATTTGAACTTCCTTAAGATACTTTCCTAGTCCCTGGAGAAGTTAGTCCTAAACTGATTTCATCTTGACATTGGCTGGGTCCCAGCCTGGCTCACTAGGCAAAAAAGTCTGATATGGGAAGCAATGGAAGGAAATCAGGGCTGGTAGTATGGTGAGTAAATCAAAATTGTGGCAAAGAGATTGAAAGCATAACATGTACAGCTATAAAACCAAAAAGGTGGAGTCTGAAACTGCATAAAAAGAATACTGTAACTGAACCAGGAGCTAGTGTCGACAAGAAATGGCACTGGGACCCAGACAGGCTGGTAGAGAGGGAGTAGAATGTTAAATTTCCAGAAACAGAGCAAGATAATATAGTCTTGAGAAGTACATATTCAGAAACATTCTGGAAAGGTGCCATAAATAAAAAATCTGAATACTGCCACATTTTAAGCATCATCTATGAAATGTGTTTGGCAAAGTGTCACAGATTCCTGCAGTGCTGGCATCTACATAGGGGACTATTCCCACCTGCTGGTATCACTTACTCCATTACATGGAGTGTCAGAGGTCTGCAACATCCATCCAAAGCTTCCAGCCAGGCTGTCAGATAATATTGCATGACAAGATTTCTGCTTTTCCAGTTGGCCTTTTTTTTTCTAAATGGAAATTGTACACAAACCCCATCCTCCTCTCCCATCCCCTCAAAACAATACTAAGCTCCAAAACTGAGTCAGAATATCTGCACCCTGACTTTACATTGTTTCTACATAATTATAAGCAATTTATTTAAGCTGAACTTCTCACAAGTGGTTTCTGGTTACTTGTCCTCATCTCATCATGTGAATGAATTTATAGGCACCTGGGAGCTGTGTGATATTTTTGAATATTCCACATATTCTGAAAAACAAATCCTAAATACCTCATCTGATTTACTACATAGTTGATATACTACTTTTCTCCTTCCTCTTTTTGCCTCAGTTCGCAAAGTGTGAAAATGTCCTCCTCACTAAAGAGTATTGTGAAAATGCATCCATGCACTAAGTACCTTTGCCTGTGATGCATGAGACAGTTCCATGGTTTGCCGTAGCTCAGGAAATGCATTTGTTACCCAGGAGTATGAGATGGAGATTGTTCACATTACATCATCAGCAGTGACATCTGGTGAGTGTATCATCTACAAGGTTTCTCTAAACTAAGCACAGAGCAGCTGCAGCAGAACCTGCCCAACCCATGTGCAGGTGCCGTGGCTCCTCTTACTGTGTGACCCCACAGAGCTGACTGACAAAACACAGATTGGGGAGGAAGTGAGAGAAAAGCCACAGCATCACCTTGTACATGTCAGAGCGATGTTAGTGCTACTGCAGGGGCTGAGAGACAGGAACCAGCTGGGTGGGTCTGACAGCTGGTGTGTGGGACCAGACGAGTCTGCATTCTTTCGTGTCTCTTATAATATAGATATTGCAGTGAGGACTGCCACGGAGAAGAAATGAGCAATTCTGCCTTCAGAACAGGTTTTGTAATAAACAGGCAGTGAATCAAGTTTGGGCCTGCATATTCAGCATCAAGAAAACAGAACAAAATATTGAACACTTTATATTAAGTGAGCAATATTGACAAATCCATCTGTGTCTTAAATGAAGAAGGTTCCTATGGAAAAATAGCATGTGATCATGTAATTAAAAACTGTACTGAATGCATAATAATAGACATGAAGCCAAGAGCTGTATGCACAACAAACACTGACTCTCACACCCATGCACATACATACGATTGTACATTCATTACTTTTCCCCAAAATCAATATTAAAAATGCTCAATATTTGCTTCTGTAATCTGAAGGTAGACATCGGTCAGATGCAAGTACCAAGCAGAAATGATTTGTAGCTCTAAAAATCATGCCTGCTCAAAATCTGATTGTAAAATTAATTGTAAGCATGGAATTTGACATTTTAGTAATTATATCACATTACTGAATGTGCCACTAAGAGTTCCTGCTATGTGGTGTAATACAGGCAAACTATGTGTGAAGTGATAGCACAAGCAAGTTGTGTCTGACATCCTGAAATGTAACTATAATTTTCAGTTCTGGACATGATGATGGAGGGAGAAATCCAAGCATTTTTGCATTGTAGTTTAAATTGCTGATGGAGACTTAATGCATGGCTTGGCTACTTTCAATATCCTTGACATTATTCAGAAATGTATGTGGCATGCATAAAGATGCATAATAGGCTTTACTCTCTATATTATTGAATTCATAAATAATCGGGCAATATTTTGGGAAGGTGATGGACATTCTGGCCTAGTTCAATCTAAAAAGTTTCCCATCTCCTTTCTCTCATTTAGTTTAAAGAGTAAAAATGAAGAAGCATGTATAGCACTTGACAGTGACAACAGTGGTTGAAGAGGAGTGCAGCTCTACTGGAAAGTCAGCCACCATCATGTGCTCGGTATGAACATTTTACACTTTGACATGGAAAACGACACTTTTAGTTCTTTGCTCTATTTGTTTTAACTATGTAGCAGAGTAGATGAAGTATTATGACAGACAAATAAACTGCTCTTTCTAACACTAAATGCATCATGCCATATTTAGACTTAAGTAAGCTTATATACATGATTATAAATAGTTTAAAGCTGACATGGATGTCCAAAATTAGTCAAGTGATGTCCTCTGAAACATAGAAGTCAAGTAATTCTCTCAGTAGCTATGCATGTAACCCGATAAAATTTGAAGAGATTTATATATCTAATGAAAGAGAATGAATTTATGGAACATTTTAGTTCCTATATATATATTTGACATATCTTAGTTTTTTTATACATTTTCTTTTAAAGCTTCTAGTGTCTGTTAGGTAGTTATTTGCATGCCATTTAATGTGACAGTCAATAAAAAATGGTCGTCTTACATATTTAGAGAACAAATACATACTTACTATAGTTTAAAAATACAAGACTTGTGTCACATCTGAAATGACACAGTTGCACAGGGAAATTGGTAACAGAGAAGATGATGTGTAAGCACTAGATACAACCTGTAATGAAAAAATTGTCACTGATGTCAGAGTGTTGTGTGAGGTCTACTGCTCTGGATTATGAAATTGGCTTTATATGTATGTACACTGGTGCTGTCTTCTATGGAATTCATACAGCACTGTCACAGTTACCTTTCAGAAGCAGCTTTATACTGATGACATGAGTGTGACTTCCTGACTCTATCTCTTTGTTTCTGTTTTTCTAAATATAGTGCCAATTTTACTTGTATCTAAGGAGCTCAAACAGATAGCAACATAATAGTTTCAGACACGTCTGGCCTAAGAACTTTCTTCCAGTTGTATTATAGTATGCCCCCAGATAGGCTACCACTCAACATACTACACAAAATTATTTTAATCTTCCCAACAGCAGCCCTCTGTAGTTTATGTATCTTAGATTTGTTGTTCTTCTGTTTCTGCATTATTCATCTGAACAGCACCAAGAAAACATGTTTCAATCTGACAGTCTCATTTTTTTCCACCTCTGCCTCCTCCTCCCCTTCACACTTATATACCTCTGACTTACTAATTTGTCCAATTTATAGAGTTCTTTATTTGCAGATTGGAGGGAATCTTCTCCACTACTCAGACAGGTCACTTTCATCTATTACCTTTTTCATTTTCTCAACCAAATACCTCAATACAGATAATATAGATGAAAATCTGTTGAACAAAAGAGAGCCCAAACCACATTTTTTTAATTATTTTGCATACAGTGATTCAGATTTATGGTGAGCCACCATGCCCAAGAGATGAGACCCAAAAGATGGAAAAAATATCAAACAATTGACTGTATTTTGAATTCTCTTACACGTTACAAATTTGTGTCCTTTTAAAAATAATTATAAAGAATTTTCCCCGCTCTTTCTCCAAACATACCTATTTATGTATCTAGTTTTTTTATTCATTTATTTCTTGGAGCAAAGGTAAGGAAAATCAACAGTATCTGTACTATCTGAACCACTCTTGGTAGCAAAAAGGCATATGGCCCTTCTGATGTACTTGAGGAACAGATTTTAAAATCATTTTTCTTCCTGTCTGAATCTCACTTTTGATCCACTGTCCCAGCTGGAGATGCCACAAGTTGGCACTTCTGCTCAGTGAATTCATTACACAAGGATGTTTATTGTGAAACATGTAAGATTTCGATGGCTATACCCACAGGTCCTCTAGATTGCTTTTTATCTTATTGCAGAAACTAAAAGTTAACTATAACCATTGTGGAAAAAACAGCAACTATCAGGATAATTTCTAGTAGCCTCTCTACACAGAGATATTTATATATATATTGATGAGATGCCTTAGCAAGTGTTTCAGAGTTCTTTATTCATAAAAGTAGGTCATAGAATATGAAGGCAGAAAATTAAATTTCTTTAGAAATTTCTTTAGAAAATAAAATTAAATGGATATTTATATGAGTTTTAAACACTGGAAGGAATTAACAAATCTGAAAGGCAGAGTTTCCATCATAACTTTTGTGCTATATATCATTAGCTAAAAATGCTCATACATCTTGTAGAGAGCATTGAGCTCCACGATTAGGGAAAAAAAAATCTAAGTAAAAGGAACAGTGTAACAGGCATACAAATATCTTCAAACTGCATAGAAAAAAGCAATGCAAAAAAATTCCATTACATGAAGTCGGGTTGATAGCCAATATAGCTGAACATACTAGAAATAAGATTAAAACTGAACTGTTAAGTGAACTATACTCATCAGTCTTCAAGCTGTTTATAACTTGCATTCAATATTCCTCCAAAATAAGTATTCTAATAAATCTGCTTGACTGATAAGTAATTATGGGGTTTAGAATTAAACAGATATATACAATAGAAGTATTTGATTTATTCTTCATTATCTCTGCTTATAATCCCTGTCTCATTTGTTAATTTTAAACTGGAATTACAAAACAACAACAACAAATCAGTTGCAATAAGACAACCTCAAAACACATTATATTTGAGAAAAATTATATCCACAGAACTACAGAGGAGGTAAAAAGATTTCAAAATGTGAAGGTGAAGTAGATAAAAAGAGTATAAAAGTTGTCAGGACTGATTAAAAAAAGCAATAATGTATAAATGAAAGAAAAAGCTAGAGCACCGATTGCTAGTTCTGTAAGAGACAATTTAGAGCTTCACTAACTCAGCTGAAAAGAAACATTTTTGTTTCCTATTATTTTTCATTGTAAACATTAAACTTTTCCATCTAAAACAATATTATAAATTTTTCTAGTTTCCTGTATTAATTAGACTACTGGAATACAACATTATTTTCCTAATGACATACATGATTATAAAATACTGAATTCTTATCTCATTGAAAAAGAAAAAACAAAACAAAACAAAACAACAACAACTAGATAAATATTTCTTCCAAGCACTGGTTGAATAATTTTCTCAATGTACTCAATAAATTGTATTTTAAAAATTAATTATATAGTTAATGAATATAATAACAAACTATAAACCTACGGAAATGGAGAATGATCAAGAGGTCTATTACAAACATTTGCCAGTGGAGAAAAAAAATGTGATTCATCTATTTTTATTATTCTACTGCTAATCAATAGTGAACTGAAAAGTATAAAAAATAGTCCAGACTACTGTCTAGATTTTTGTTAATAGATTTGTTCATTAGTCTTTCTCTCTTCTTTTTTTTTCTTTTTTTTAATATAACTGAACTGCTACAGAAGCAATCAAAGACAAGGACTGCTGCAGAGAACCAGAACAGAAGAAGAGAGACCTCACTGGGGACATTATAACCAGATGTTTCCAAGGGAAAACAACTCTCTGTGTTAGAGATCATGACTAAGTGATGTGCTTTTTATGCCGACTGTCCTGCAGCCTGTGAGAAAAACTGCAGAAACCAAACAGGTATTGAGTAGAAGCAGACAAAATAAGGACTCTGGGATATTTGGAGTACTTGCAATAGTTTTTCAGGCCTTTCCTACCTTTAATATCATGCTGTTTGAACTATTCTCTCTCTCAGCATCTCCATTATTCAGTAATAATAACATTGGCCTGTTTTATATTCTTTTTCCCTTAGTGGTCCTGTATATATCTCTTTCCACATTTCCTTCAGTTTCCATCCCTCCTCCACAAAAAAAAAAAATAAATAATCAAAACCCACAAAACTACATAGTCTTTGTTAACTTCATCTACTAACTTGTCATATAACTTTCACCATGTTTTTGTCATGTTTATTTAAGTCCTTCAGAAAAAGAACCGTCTACGCTTTTTTTTTTTTTGGCTTGTCAGGAGAACATTATCTCTGTGTTTCAGTACTACTGCTTACGTATATAATTCATAGTTCAACGGATGCAATGGAAAGACTTTTGTCAAAACTTCTGCATTCAAATTGTAATGCCATGTGATGTAACACATATATGAGACATTGAGTGTTTCTTATCGTGTATACTAAATAAAAATACACAAAACTGTTATAAAAGCTAGGAAGTAGTTCAATGAGAATCAAACAGATATTCAAGACAGATTTATTGAATCTAACTTTAAACACTATTGACATCTACATCTGAGCTAATTGCTCTGGGCTATCTTTATAGTCAGAGAAGAGAAATTGATACACCTTCTGGGGTGCAATTAATTTCAACCAAAAGTAGACATCTCATACAGGTCATACCAATTGCACCTTAACTGTGCCTATTTCTCTACCTTGACTACAAAGGGAGCCTAGAGTGACTAACAATTGCACTGCAAATAACTGAAGTCAGATTAAATGTTTCCCATTCTTATCAATTTCTGTGCTAACTACAATAGGCACACATGTTTTCTGAAAGTTATCAATCATCTTATTACTATTATGTCATGTTATTTCCTGCAATTCAAGTGAGCTTTAAGTCAGAGTTCATGAAAACATTGCAAAGATCCGTACTTTCACTGCCTAAGAGGTTTATTTTTATATATATTATTTATTTATTTATTTATTTATTTTTAATTTGTTATTAGTTTCTAAGCTTCAGTATCAGGAATTTGGCCTTTGGGTTAAATTGGTTATTCTCCAGGGTGTATCAGAATGTGCACAAATTCCTGGGTATTGGCTATTCAAGAACACTCACCCACAGGAACATGAACTCTTCAGTATTAAACAGTCAATCAATATGAGAGTTTCAGAGGAGAAAGTAGTGTTAAAAGTTTATTCATTCTGTGCACTCTTTAGAGATGATTAACTGTCTTTATTATATTAAAGCAAACCCAAAGCCATCTGCCAAAGGCGATTGTGTCCAAGCACTGAAACCATTTCATGTGAAAACTCATTTTCAGGCTCCTAATTATTTTTCATTATAGTGGCAGTGTGGAATAGATTGGAATTGGACAGTAATTGCCAGGTCTGAGCAGTGTGGACCATTGCAATGTATCAGTTTAGATGAAGTGTGACAAGGATACATCTAGCTACTATATAACTTCCATTAAGCAACTTCCCTGTCCCTGATCATGTAACACTTCATAGAATGTGGTCAGCACAAGGTCATAATAATGGCTTTCTGTCTGACTTCAAGTATTTTGTACACGCACAAGCTGTTAACCCCCTCTGTTAGCATCACTCTAACAATGTCCAGTTATTACAGCTGTCAAGGATATTTACAGTATTTCTCCACAGGGAATAGGAGAACTTTAAAAGGTTGCAGAACTTATATATATATATTTTAATGCTTTGTGATGCTAAAATGTCCTGGAATTGAGAAACAAATTACCAGAAGGTAGTAAAATGCTTTTCTGCAGCACTTCATGTGTTAGGTCCCACAGCGTAAATTGGAAAATAAATGATCTTAAGTTCAAGTTCCAAATCTGCAGGCATTTCTCACCGCAAAACTCTTTTATCTCATATTTCAGTCTTTAATTCACTTCTCATTGCTCTCTCTTTCTCTTTCCTTTCCCAGAACAAAGGCATTAGGTCTTGATATAACCATCTCCAAAGTAATTAATAATGCTCACACTGACTTTACCAGCCTTTTAGTCCTTTACTTTAATGGAATTATCTGAGATACAGCTTTTCAACTTTATAATTTCATTGCTAATTTTGGCTTACATGACTTGATTTTTGTTTCAGTTCAGATTTAGAATAGTGTGTTCTGAACTTTGTGTGTCTCTGTTTCTGAATACACATACTATTTTATAAAGAGGAACATCCAACATTAAAGCAACAGCAGTTAATGACCAGTTCTGAAAATATCCTGACTTCAGTTTTTATCCTCACTATTGTAATTTAATGGAAACATCTTTTGGCAGCACCAACACTAAGGCGAATGCTGGCTGTCCCTTCCACCTGGGATGCCAAATACTATAACTCTGACTCCATGGCAGCCATTCAATCACATAAAGCTTCTTTTCAAAAGGTGAGCCCAAAGTTCATTTTATATCCTATTACATACCTAATCTGTACTTTCCACACAATGAAAGCATGTGTCTCAATATTTTTGTAATGTGAGGAAATAGTACTGTATTCAGAAACGTGTCATGACAGTACTTTAACAATTTCTCTGAGGCATTATATACTGTATAGATAGGCTCACTATTAGAATGTGCTCTCAAAGCTTAAGACTTTGCCATTCATCAGCTGAAAAGCTGTATAAAATGCCAGTTCAAGTACAGGATGATTAAAAAGAATATTGATTTTATCTTCTGTAAACAGTGGTAATGTTCCAAAATTCCAAGGATGACAATATATCACTTTGTTTTTCCAATGCCATTCACAGCAGGGACATTTTTAAAAAATAAAAAGGAGTGGAAAAATATAATTAATGAAGTCATCTGTCATCAATGAACCTGTAAATTGAAAATACATTAAAATGTTCTGGAAGGATAAGGAATTCATAATAAGGCAATAATATAGCACTCTGATTTTTTTTTTCTTTTTTTTTTTTTGATAGGGTGTTTTGTTTTGTTTTCCTTTTCTTAAAGGTATGTCAGCCAGTTAATTTAACTATAGTGTTTGGGTTTTTTTTTTCAGACTTTTCTTCTGATGATAACTAAAAAAAAATCTTACAAATATAATACAAAAAATTAGACATGTTTTATGTACAATTAAAAAAAAATAGAAAAAGCAACTCAGTATGAAGAAAACATGTATTATCAAAACTACCAAAATTAATAATTAAAATGAAAATTTATCAGAGTTAATTTTAAAAAAAATGGCTAGATCATTCTCAGTAGAAACTACCTCCATAACATATATTGGAACAATGACGGTTCTTATTTAAGTACATCCCAGTTTAAAGGAGATAAACACAACTCTTATATGTATGAGTCACATTAACTTCATATCAAGACTGCATTCAAATACTGCCTTCTGAGCTTCAATTTCTACAAGTTTGTAGGTACCTGTTCAAAACTTTGGGACACGCTTTCTGGCTCCCCTGGTATGGAAGGTTCAGGGAACTGAGATTGACTTCACTCCTACAAGCAGGATGGAAGTTGTAGGGTTAGCCTTGACTTGACTGACCCCTAGACTTGAAACAAAATTTCAGGAGACGTTGTATTTTCATCCTTGCACTTTAACACCAATGTGCCACATGCTGTACTGAGGCCACTGTCTCATTAGGTAAAATCCTTTTGGGGTAGCTCTTCACATAATATAATTAGATTCCAGAATAAGCATTCCATGAAGTGATAAAGACTTAATCAGTATTCAGAGAGAAGATGCTTCAGTGCAAAACCTTTGTTCTGGCAAAATTTCTAAACAGCAATATGAAGCCACAGCCTAAGTTGGGACCCATAAAAGAATTTTTATAAATGCAGGTGTACAAACTTGCAGACTTGGTATCTAATTTGACTTTCCTGGGTATCACATCACATCTAATTGTTTTACAGTGAACGAGGTCTGTGGGAAGGAAGTGTCTGCTAGTGCCCAGGTGAATCATGATGCTTTTTTAACTGTGTAGACCTCATCTCTACAGTGGAAGGAATTAGAAATTTAAGCATCTGTGTCTGAGGCACCTGTGATGATCTTCGGAGTCCAAGGCTGTTCATAAGTCAGTAAACTAGACTGTAGTTTCTCTCCAGGGACTGGTCTGTCAGATCCAAGATCCTTCCACTTTTCTTCCAGTGTACTTTTGTCTATATTCATACTATTTAACATCTTTGGCAGCAACATGAACAGTGGGATTGAGTTGGCCCTCAGAACATCTGCCAACAACACCAAGCTGTATGATGCAGTCGACATGCTGGAGGGAAGGGATACCATAAAGAGTGACTTTGCCAGGCTTGAGTGCTGGGCCTGTGCAAACCTCAAGAAGTTCAACAAGGCCAAGTGCAAGGTTTTGCACATGGGACAGGGCAATCCCAAGCACTAATACAGGCTGGGCAGAGAATGGATTGAGAGTAACTCTGAGGAGAAGGACGTGGGGGTGTTGATTAATAGGAAGCTCAGCATGAGCCAGTAATGTGTGCTGGTAACCCAGAAAGCCAACTGTAGCTGGGCTGTATCAAAAGAAAATCAACCAGCAGGTTGGAGGAGGTGATTGTCCCCCTCTACACTGCTTTTGTGAGACCCTACCTGTAGTAGTATGTTCAGATCTGAGGCCCCCAACATAAGACATGGACCTGTTTGAGCAACTCCAGGGGAGGGTCATGAAGACGATCAGAGGGCTGGAGCACCCCTCCTGTGAGGACAGGCTAAGAGAGTTGGACCTGTGCAGCCTGGCGAAGAGAAGGCTCCAGGGACACCTTCTAGCAGAATTCCAGTACCTAAAGGGGACCTGCAAGAAAGCAGTAGAAGGATTTTTTACAAGGGCATGTAGTGATAGGACAAGGAGAAAGCAGAAAGAGGGCAGATTTAGATGAGGTATGAGGAAGAGATATTTCACCGTGAGGGTGCTTAGGTACCAGAACAGGCTGCCCAGAGAACCTGTGGATGCCCCATCCCTGGAAGTGTTTGAGGCCAGGTCAGATGTTTGAGCATCCTAGTCTAGTGGAAGATGTCATTGTCCATTGCAGGAGGGTTGGAACTAGATGATGTTTAATGTCCCTTCCAGCTCAATTCATTCTCTGATTCTATGAACTATACTAATTAATCTAAACATTACATGCAATTCACATGTGTAGGTGGTATATGGGAAGAACCAGAGTTCAAGTAGGGGAGGCATACTTTGCACATGTATGATTTGATCAGCAATAAATGCGGTAAGAACTGCATGTTTGACAAATAGAAAGAGAAGACCACAATGTTGTGACCCTTCTGATTGTTTTTTTTCTCCCATAAATGACCTCATGGACTGAGCTTCCCAATACCCCCTCTTCCTACAGAGCTCCAGGCACAGTTCATTCAGGTTGCTGTTTACAAGACATATTTAGTGGTCTATAATTTCTTTATATACTCTAGTAACTCAGATAGTGCAATAAAATGTATATCTCTTAAAATTTCAAACAACATGATGAGAAGCATGTCAGGCAGGCTGGAGAATGATATTAGAATTCAAAAAGACAAGATGAAGAAAATGCATAATTAAATTCATTAGACACAAATATAAGGTAAAAAATAGCTGCGTGAAACTGCAGAAAGAAAGATTCAGACTAGAAAGTTTTTGTTAAGGTAGGGGTAATGACAAGTTGAAATGGTTGTGGAGTCACCACCATGGGATTCTTTAGAAATATTAATAAAGAGTGACAAAGGTATAATTAATCTGCCTGTAGAAGTCTTTCCAGACCTATGTTTCTGTTATTCTTACTTTGTACTAAGGTGGCACCAGTCATCAAACACACAAGTGTATAAGTACTGCAGTAGAAACCATTTGTCTTATGGCCAGGGCACTTGCTGCCTGAGCAGAGCATGCCTAATCATCCGTGGTTTGTGCTCATGTCAGAAGGAGTACAAGTACATGCACAGTCATTTCTCAGGAATATTGTGCTCCCAAAAAAATACTCACAAGATACATCCTGTCTCCTGCGTCTTGTTTATTCTTGATATGAATGGAACACTTCTGGTTTTGTAGAAGCAGTATAAAGTTACTTGTAAGACTGCAAACAGATCTTCGGTATCCACACTGTCCCATGGCAATCTTAGAAAGTCATCTCATGGACATTGTGATTGAAGCAGCAAACTGAAATAATCTTCTTCCTGCACTGGCAGGACAGAGTCAAACTTTCTGGGAATGAGCAGGTAACTCTCCAGCAAGGATGTGTGTGCTGGTGTACAGTAGCAAAGCCCAAATACAGTCTCAGGACTTTGTGGGCTTTGCATATCACTGTGTCATGAGCCTCGGCCTGTGCAGAATGGACAGCCTGAGCCAAACTTCCCCCTCTTTATTTCTCATCTGTGTAGTCAGTAGCTCAGTTCATTGACTGAGGTGTACATCACACAGGAGTCTGCCACCACAAACAATTTAGACAAGCCAGTCCACACAACTGGCCAGGATGTAGATAAGGACAGCAGAGAGGTCTGAATGTCCAAGGAACTGGCGGTCTGATGAAGTGTCACAGGGTGCATGAAACACAGGACAGCTAGAGGCTGTCATCATGTTAGAGAAGTGGACACAGGAACATACAGTGAACATGGAGACACCTATAACTGGCACTTTTCTTGGCATGGATTGGATATTATATGAGGAGAGATATAAACACAAATTTAATTGTGATATCGAAATCTAGCAAAATATTTTAATATGCAATTCCAAGAAAAACACAAATTAGGAATTACATTATTTAATGCTATGAAAGGTGGGTTGTATCAATGTCAGTTAATTTAATACATAAATGTACTAACATAACCTAATAGTAATAAATCCAATTATTTTGCATAGAAATACATTAAAGAAATAGCATATTGACTTCACTGGCATTAGTGACAAACATATTGACTTAATCAAATTAGGATTTTTCATCTCAAAGTGTATTAAATATTTAAGCTTATAATAATAATCCAGTGTAGGAACTGTAGTGTTCAAAAAGGCCCAATCATATACTCTTTGGAGTAAAACACAGCCTAAGATCTACCCTACTCATCTGGTTTTGCAGTGCTTCAAAATAAAGAGGGTTATTCAGTCATAGAGCTAACTGGTCAAGGAACGTTGCTTTGAACCATGAAAACTGATTGTCCTTGAAACTTTCTTCTCAGTAATGTAATTTATATTATTACTATTAACATCCCATCCTTCTGGAACTGTGTTAAGTTATGACATAAATGGAGGATAAACATAAAAAGTGATTATCTATTGATATAGTTCAAGAATCACAGCTATTATTGTCAGGAGATTAAAATGTGCCTGAGCAATGCCTTTAGATTGTACTGAAACTGTTCAAAGTAGTCAGCATAGTGGGGTTTTATTATTATTTGGGGGTTTTTTGTTTGTTTTTTTTTGTTTTTTTTTTTTTGTTTTTTTTTTCTGTCTAACACAGATTCTCTGGTCTTCTTTTTTTAATGTGTAAAATTAAGCTTTCCTTTCAAGTTAGTGTTTTAGGAAGGATGATGTTGCATATACAGTATGTCAGTGCTCAGTGGCACTTTTCAGATGGCTCTCTTTCAAAGTCTCATTTCTCTGTATTATATGTAACAAATTGATTAGCAGTCATATAACTTGAGTAACCCACAACTTTTTGCAGGGATTTTTGAAAATATTTGCTTTTGTATAGTCACTCTTTTGTATTATTTGCCTAAACAGGGCAAACAAAAGGAAAGAAAAAAGAAAAAGAAAAAAGGGAAGGGAAAAGAGAATAGTGATCATGGCCTTTGAATTGGCTGGTCACTAACAGAATGTAAGTTTGAAATATATATTTGTTACTGGTATTGAAGTACATACCTTTCTTAAAATATATGTATATACCACTTTCACATATTTATATACCAATGACATGCCCGTCCACAAAAATCTCATTGAATATAATGGCAGTTCAATACATTAAAGGTACATAGTATCGGGACATACACCTCACCATAGTGTGAGACACATTTATGTTACCTGTCATTCAAAGAGTTAAACAGAATAAATGTTGACTAAGGGCTAACATAGTTTGCTACAAAATAGATAAGTAGATGTGTTTAGAATATGAGGATTTAGTTTACTATGCTGTGTGTGATGTTCCCTGCTCCTTTTATCATGAGGTGCCTAAAAATGAATGGAATGATCAGCCCTCTGGAATTTAAAGAGGAGCACAAAGGAAAATGAGAGAAGAAATAATGAAGATCAGGTTCATTGACCTTGTATTGTATAATAGCTGTCAAAATGAAATAGAAGTTATCAGGATGATCATATTAAGCGAGATAAGCTCTAGTCAAAGTCCTATATATCAGTGTCAATGCAATATCTGCAGTGAAAGTGCAAAAGTTAAGCAATGAGAATTTCCTAAGAATGCACTGATCCTTGCAATGTAGTAGTGTAATCCATATAATTTATATGAACTACTATCCTCGTACTGTCTTGACCTCAGAGCAACTGTATATTCAACTACCTTTACTCCAACTCAATCACAAAACTACTAGAGGGAGTGAAAGAGGAATATACTTTTCATCAAATTTCCAGATGTAGCATGGTGGTCGAATTTCATAAGAGATCAAATTGTCTACTTTTTGTTTACTTATCTACAGATCTAAAGTACTTACAGAGTTCCTATTTCCATAATTCTGAAAGTCTTAAAATCTTGAATGGAAAATTCTGTGATTTGATCATACCTCTATGGTAAGTTTTCCTTTTACAGGTGAAAATTAGATATATAAGCAGACTTCATGAACAGAGGGAAAAACAAACAAATAAAAGGAGGTCTTCAACATGAAGTCACATTTTTAATTGCAGTTGCAATCTGAAAACCAGCTGTGCATTTGACATGGTTATTAGTTGGTTATTAGCTGGTTATTAGTTAAGTATTAGCTGATCCTGTACTGTCAAACTGCTTTTCACTCCACATTGCTTGGAATGATTTCTGCATTTGGGCTGGAGAAGGCAGCTAAAAAAGTCCCTTATTAAAGAGGAATTTTATAGAGTACCTTCTTCCAATATATTAAAAAAAAAAAAAAAAAAAAAAAAAGTCCTCATACTAAAACTGTACTGTGAGCATCTGTAAATATCTGACTCTGGAAACTTTCAAGGAATTTGGAATCCTGCTCATCTGTCAATCTACAATCTTCTTGGTGTATCTGCCTGAAGGGGTAATAGTTTTCCAAGTATTCCTCCTGGCTCTATATGCAGTTTAAGCACATTTTCCAGTCTACTTTTGAAGTCAGTGGCAGCAGTTATTGGTGGTCCCTTGTAAGATTTGAGAAGTAGCGGTTAGGACACTTACCAGCTGACTAGACTGTTCTGCCCTGCAAAGTACAGCTCTGTTCACTATCACCATTCTTATGGGGTTGTTGATGGCATCACAACTCAGGTTTTGTACAAGTGGCTAGTACTTCCCAAAGGAATGAGAGACCCCGAATTAAACTATTTCTGTCCTCAGTCACATATATGGCAAACATTTGTTCAGTGTCTAGTAACTGGTGCCCTAATTTTCAGGTTATGGGCTATGGATGAGGCTACGGATTGTCTCATAAGGGGGATTTATGTGTTCTCTGTATTGCAAACAGTCAAGTTACATAAGGTTAGTGAGAATGAGAACAGAAAGATGCATCATAGGTTAGCCTCATGGTGTTGGGAAGAGAAGAGGGAAAGAGAGTGCAGACAGTGATAGCGTTTATCATTTTGCAAAGATGTATTTTTAGGGCTTGATTAAATTTTTCTGTTTTAGACATACTCCTTACCATGAGACATGTTACACATTACACATGTCAATGTCTCTCCATTAACTGTAAGGACATTTTGGCTAACTAGCTTAAATACAGATCTCTGTGCTCTGGTCATCTAAATAAATTAAAAACAAACAAAACCAAAAGCAAAACACTACCTGTCTTTTGTTACCTGGAAGCTAAAGCACTCCATTAAGAAAAAGACTGGAGTCCAATATTTTCATGAAGACTTTACATTAAATAAGTCTCATTATAAAATGTGTCAGCTGATAAGGGTTCACTAGAAAAAAAACAAACACATGTCCATGGGAATATAAAGCGGAATCCAGAAAAATATTTTGTTTTGTTTCAGTTTGGTTTGGTTTTTCTTGTTTGTGTTTGTTTGTTTGTGTTTGTTTTGTTTTGTTTTGTTAATGGGTAAGAAACAGCAAAGAGATGTATGAAGAGACCTAAGAGATAATAGACACAAAGATTAATTTTATTCATGGGCTGATAAAGAAATATTGCAATTTAAATTTTAACATTCATTTTACAGAGGCAACAAAATGTCTCAAGGGAGAGAACATCCATAGAAACATGGATTTAGCCTTGGAAAAAAGATGAAACCTAAAGGTGAACTTTTACCACTTGAAAATGTCAAAATTTGGCTGCAATGTAGTACTGTATTCCTGGTAAAGAGGAAATGGACAGGCAAGAAATGAAGTATTTTTATTCAGAATGCCAACAAAGAGCATTCAACAACAGCAAAAGTGTTTGGCTTCTTACTGGTGAATAAGCAAAATGTTATAAGCACCATAAGGCAAGTAAAAATTTAGTCTAGGCAATAAATAGAATGAAAAACATACAGAACCAGTAAAAAATATTTTGAATCCTCAGAACATCAATATCTAGCAGCATAAAGGATGCAATATTTTTCAACAGCATCTGAGGAAAATGTTTGAGGACACAACTAAGAAAAGTTTCCAGATTTGCATTGGTATGTTAGGAATGGTTCAGGCAAATCCCAGAATAGGGGAAAGCAGGAAAGGGTTTATTTCAACAGGGATGGAGGAATGGAGATTCTTCTCACTATTTAGCATATTAAGGCAATCTTCGTGGGCCTTGTGTTCCTTGTTTATTATTGCTTTCTTTTGAAGTTCTTGCTGCAGATAAAAACTTAAATATTTAATCTCTTTGTTTTTAAAATTATCAGCTTTATTCTGTCCTTTCATACATAACTCATGGCTAGCTTAGACACTGGTCCCATATTCTTTTTACTTTAGGATGTCTACATATAAATTCTGAATAAATAATAAAGAAATTGTAAAATGCTTTTATGCTTCCGTAACTACTTCCAGATTCTGGCATAATGCTGTCAGAAGTTCAGCCCTAAGCATTTATCACTTCTTTTATTAAACATAGCCACGTTACCTCTCCATTATTTTAAATACAAGAATTAGATAGACAGAAAATTGTTTCTGTGCCTATATAAAATATCATTTTATGACAATGAGTTCTGGTTATTATTAGCTCAACACCAATTCGACCCTATGTTGTTAAATAACCTTTCATTCCACATTACTTGAAATGATTTCTGTATTTGTACTAGAAGACTGGTGTTTTAAAGTCCCTTATTGAATAATACCAATTGAGGGTAGTCTTCCACATGTGTTATACACAGTGTATTTTCATTTTCAAACATGACATTATTACAAGAATTATACTAACAAACTGAATAACTAACATCCATACTTTGTGTTTATTGCTGTCTGCATAAATTTTAATTAGGAAGTTATATAAATGTTCAAGAATCTACAGTATAAGCAGAATAACAATTAAATACCTATTAATGCAATTGTAGCCCTGTTATCTCTTTGAATTAAATGAATTTGACATTATTGGAAAAACAAGGATATCTATGAAACTGCAGGAAAGCTTCTCCCAAAAGTTCTTGTAAGGCATTTCTGTTCATCAGTATCTAAAGGTAAATCAAAGCTGTTGCCTTCTCAGTAAGTTAAACCATTCAGTGAATAGTATAAAGCATGTTTTAGAACTGCAGGAGGTGAACTGCCCATAAAGGTTCTGCTTCATTAACAAGGATGTCTGATGAAAGATCAGAGGGTAGTGAATTGTCAGCACCTAACAAAATCAAGGAACAAACACAGTATAAAAAAAGGAAAGACATAGTTCATGGAGATGCCTCAGGAGAGCTCTTTGCAAGCAAAAGCAGAGATGTAAATGAGTTATTTACAAACTCATGTGGGGTAACACATTTGAAATATAAATCAACATTTAAAAAAGAATCAACACCACAGCACAAAACATTGATTTATTGAAATAGTAAAATTAGTAAGGTCACAATTATTTTTTCACAACTCTATATAGATCATACATGTAGTGACAAAATGTTAATGCCTTCTTTTTTAAAATGTTAGAACCATTAAATGGAGAGACATTTTTTTATTCAAATTTTGAGCTGTAATATATTATCCTTTGTTTCTCATTCTATTAGATGAACATCACATTTCTGATTATATTATTCATTTTATTTTAATTTTGCAATGTGTCTTTATCAACTATTTATGTACTTGTACATTAGTTTTCATTAACATTTCATTTTATGCAGTTGGAAAAGATATAGAGTGTTACATGTCTGTTGCAATCATTACAATATTTTTCTTAGCAAGGTTATTTGTTTTTATACCTTACATATTGCTGGCATCCTCCAAGAGAGTAGAGTAGCATGATCAGAGCAAAATATAAGACTTATATTTCTGTTTTTATTTCTGGTATCAATAAGTTCTGTGGTATCTGGAAATGTACGTTCTCTGTGTCAGGTCCTATTCCATCAGACACCATCTTTTGCAGTGTGCATGTAAAGTGAAATTTCTACTTAAGCATAATCTGTTAATTAAGAATTTAAATAACCAACTCCTATGTTGCGACCTATTACAACAGGAGCAAAGACTTGCAAAAGGCTATTTAAAAAACAAAACAAAAAAAAAACCCAAACAAACAAAAAAAAAGACATCTTAGTTTGAGGACCTTTTCCAAAAAGATACAATGTTGTGCCCTTAATGAATATATATATTTCCTGTTTCCTGTTCTATGATCTAGCCAAGCTTAAAATATTAATTTCATAAGTGATGATTGAAACTGTATATGCTTTAGTAGAAAAACCTTAAGCTTTTCTAAGGTTGGTACCAGAGAGAATCCTATTTCCTACTGCCTTGAGCCTGGGTCCATTAAAGTCTGACTTTATGAGGAACAATGTTGCATAAAGGCAGTGTCCAGAAACACTTCCAAATTGGACAGGTGTTCAACTAATAGTTACATAGCTCAAAGGATTTTTGTAGCTTGCTATTTATAATTTGGGTAGATGAACACCTAAAATCTCTGTTGATTACAACAGGTCTAGAGAAAAAAAAAATAAAATAAAATAAAAGGTAAATAAAAAAATAAAAGGTAAATAAAAGGTAAGTAGACAAAAGGATAATGCACTGCAGATTAGATAGCTAGGTAGATAGACAGATTAGTAGACAGATAGTAAATTTCCTATTCTTCCCATTCTCCTCCGTTCTAAAACCATGTCTCTAATAGCTTTCCTTTATTTCATTTTTCTCAAGGAAACAGTGTTATAAATTTTAAACTCTTGAGTAATTATCATATACTCATTATGCTACAACAGAGAAGGATAAATTCACATACATTCATAATCATCCGAGACCTTGTTTGGTTTGTTTTATGCCTTTCTAGTATAAGAAATTTGAGACTGTCTTAAAAACCTGCTATTTCCAACCAGGTGCCTCCTGGCATAGGTGCTTTTTCAAAAGAGCCTCTTGTTCTTTGAAGAGTTACACAAATCAATTTTCTGCCTCTGTGGTGTAAGCTCCACACACTGTAATCATGGTATTTGGCCTCAGAGCAATTGGTGTGATTAATAAATGCTGATAGATCAGCAAACTGTTTGCTTTGTAAAGTTCAGGATTTTGGAGATTAAACTCAAGGTGTTGTGTTGTTATTAATGTAATCAGTCCAACACACACACACACACACACAAAAAAAAAAAAAAAGATGGAGGAGATGACAATTTGGAAATACTTAAAAATAAACCATGGCACCTTATTAATCCCTTGAGCTCATGCAGGATTGTTGAATTACTTAGCAAATCACGTTTGATATTAGCAAGGGTATAACATTAATGCAATAGGAATTTAATTTTGATGTTATCTAAAAGTGGGATTAAGCCCACAAAAGGACATTGTTGGACCCTGTTTTTCAGTGCTTAGATTGGCTGGCATGCCTTACAATCTTCCTTCACACAGAAAGAAGAAATGTTCTGAATTTTTCCAAGTGACCATGAGATTTTCCAGGAAACTCTTTAGTGAAAAATGTGGAATACTGGAAGACTAAGGATATCTTCTAATTTTAAGAATTTCAGTTAACTCACTAGAGAAGATAAATTTATGCTTCACTAATGCTTTGTCTTGATTTTCTTTTTGTCCTTGTTTAAGCAGTAACACTGTTAAGGCTCTTGAAGAATGACTTATGAAATATGGCAAATTATGGAACATAAAGTATTAATATTCTTACTGGCATGTAAAATCTTTGTCAAATGAGGCTTTCTTAGGAATACTTGCATTTCTTCTTAATTTTCTTCTTTCCCAAGCATTCAGCCAGAAAGACTATGAAATAGACAAATGGCAAACTTTTCCATAAAGAAATGTTTAGTAATCACAAAATAGTAGAATAATTTGGTTAGGAGGAGACCTCTGGAGATAACCTAGTCCAATCCTCCTGTAAGTTCACCTAGAGCAGGTTGCACAAGATTGCATCCAGGCAGATTTTTAATATCTCCAGAGAAAAAGACTCCACAGCCTCTCTAGGCAGCTTGTTTAGTGCTTTGTCACATTCAAAGTAAAGAAGTTAAATGTATTAATGGCAAAATGTATCAATGACAAAGACGTGGGATTCCCCATGTGACACAGGTATTTATGAAAAGCGCCTTTAGGGGACTTCCTCGTGTCTCAAAGAAGTTCTAACAATTGTTGGTGTATGTTGACATAAAGTTAGAGCTGTCTGTTTGCAAGCTCCCACTGCGTGTGGTTTTTACTTTTTTTTTGATTGGAAGTACCTTTATTCTCAGACTTTTCTTGTAGTAGTCTTAGGTAGATACTTCATAAAATGGTGTTGAAATTTAATTTTCTCCTTCATCTCTGTCAGCTAAATGTAGGTTTTTTTTACTGGCCTGAGTTGTACGTTATAGTTACTGGTGAGAGTAGTTCCAAGAATGTTGTTTATTGTTTGCTTATATGGAAACAGACATCCTAACATGTATATTTTTCTTATGGAAGACAGAGCAGTCTTCTGTAGAGACACAACTAAGTCAATCTAATTTTCCAAGCAATCATTTGACAGAAAGGACCAGTTTACACTTTAAGTGAGTGATGCGGTAATTTCTAACAAATAGACATTGCTCTGGGATGCTTTGTTAACTGTGTACAGCCTGTTAAATGCTGTTTGTTGTACCTCACAACTGCAGTACAAATTGTCAAAAATAGCATTGATTATATTATTTGCTTCTTTCTTTCTTCCTCTGTCTTCTCTGCTGTTGCAACAGAAACAAACAAACAAACAAACCCCACCCCATTTATCATTCCAGATGTAATTATATGGATTATATAGAAAGTTTTTGACTTCTCCATTACTCAAATTAAAAAACAAACCAAGACACACTAGATCTTAATTCACAAGTATAATATTATTAATAAATATGTACAGTAAATCAGGCTCCAAACTGCATGAATGAAGCAATATTAAAGGACCATTTATATCAAAACAAAGGATACTAAAAGGTTAATAAAATAATAAACTTCTGTTTGCTACCACAATTCATTATAATTTCTTCATGTTTTAGTTATTAAAAATATAAATATAGTAAGAATCTTAGGAATATCTAGATTTTTCTACATCATTAGGCCTAACTGCTAAAAAAAAATCTAAAATAAATACAATATGTGTTTAATTATATGAACAGTTACATGGATATCATACTGAGATTCAAAATATCAAGAAAATGTGCCACTATTAGGCATGCAGAAACAAACTCAAGTCTGAAATATAGTTATTTGTGGGTGGAGGTTTGGGGTTTTTTTAATTGTTTTTGTTGTGATTTTTGTGTATTTGCTTTTATATGTATCTGAAACTATTCTCCAATTTTGACTCAATTCCAAGAACCACTTTCTTGAAAGTATAGTTTCCAACACATACTGGAGTTTTTTTCTCAGACTGTTATTATTTAGGAGAATCACTAAATAGCTTTCACTTTTAAACATGTGCTTTCTTGAGATTACCTGTTATTCCTCTAATATTCCATAGCTATATTTACAACGGAAGCAGAGTCTCTTTGAGTGGTCTTTTTCCCCAAAAGTTGCTTTGAAACTTGCCATTTTTATTGTTCAGCCTTTAATGCAAGGTACTCATGCTTAGATCATGAACCTGGGTCTTTTAACGTATTATAAATTCTCCCAGGAGACCTTTTCCTTGCTGCCCTCAGGGGAACACAGATGTCAACCTGTGTCTTACTACAGTTTCCCTGCTGGTGGTTCAATAGATCAATGGTATGCCTAACAAGCAAACTGCTTTCAGTAATGAGATAAACCTGAATCCAGATAAAGTTCATGGTACTCTCAGCATTTGCAGGTCAAGGGTGCCTTAGTGCCCTGTCTACACTGTGGCAAAACAAAATCAAGTTGTGCAGCCAACAGTAATACATTTAGCACCACAAGTTCCTTCCATTTCCAGAAATACTAATTTTTGGAATGACTACTGAGCATGTTTTGTTTTGGCTTGTTTTCTGTTCTTCTGAAATGCAGTCAAGATTACTGCTTACAGCTGCAAACATTCAGATAGCCTGATCAGTTATGGTAATTAGATTTGAGAGTGAGGTTTTTTGTATGTTCCTTGATGAGAAAGATAAGAAAGATCTTAGCATAATATTAACTCTGGGAGCTCTTGTATTCAGTTGCAAGGAATTAATCTTCCTAGCTGACCATGTCCAAGTTCTTATTTCCCAGGTCAGATTGGCTGTTCTGCCCACTGGACAGAGTTGGGCTCTAGCACAGGTTCCAGACTGCTCAGCTCTGAAAAGTAAATTCACTTGATGGAGAAAGAGGAAGGAAAAAAGAAACGGTTTGCAAAGGCAGCACACCTAACACAAAATTGTGCTGCCTAATGGCAGCAAAATAGTTAATGGCAAAGCAAAAATACTGAATAATTTTTGAAACCAGGGAAAAAAAAAAAAGCTTAATTACTCAGCTGCATCACTGCACAGTTACACCATCCACTGAGTCTTGAAGCAGGTGGCAAGAGCAGTTCATATGTATTAGAAATATTATTTCATCCTCTCTGCAGGCTCAGACTGGGATCAGACTACTTTAAAGTTCACAGGTGTGAAGTTATCAACGCTGCCAGGAGAACAAGTAACTTATTGTTACTTTGAAGCAATAGAATGACTTGAAGTAAATGTTGAGATTGTACATCAGAGAAGTAAGTGTATTTCCAGGGAGTTTTGATTACTACCAAATCAGGGAGCACAGAAGCAAAACAATGTTACTTCTTTGGCATTTTTGTTTTTGTTTGTTTGTTTGTTTGTTTTAAATCTTCTGGATTCCTTGTTGAAGTGGAAATATTAGTTCTTAGTTGAGCGCTAGAATAACCTGAAAGATAAAAGATAATGAAGTAAAGAAAAAATTCATAAATAGATCCTACAACATCCAGAAAGGGATGCTCCTCAGAAAGAGAGACCATTTTTGCAAAAACCTTTGTTTTTGCAGAACTTAAAGACTGTATGTATTCTTATTTCTCACTTAATCAATCCTTTTCACCTTCTGTTTCTTTTCTCTTACATATTCTACATTTGTAACTGAGTGTGGGGGCAAAGTTGTCATCCTACGCACAGTTCTTCATCTTACCCTTTCTTAATGTGGAAATGACAGAACAACAACCTTTTGAAACAATATATCACTTTATTTTCTTATCTCTTCCTTTTTGCCAAACAATTCCATTAGGAACAGATTTGTTTCAGAATCTGTATGGTCATATAACATCACTATGAGCACTTGAAGGGCACTGAATCAAATCTTGGCTCCAGTGTGTGTGGAGCCACTGCTTTTGTTGCAGTATAGACTTCACTCATTACCCTTAGGGATGTTTCATATTTAGAAGTTCCCCAAGCATCTGGTGACTGGAGTTGCTGTATGAACTGTAGAAAGCTCCAGCTTCTGTTTTCAAAACTATAGCTGAATTGTGAGCTATTTTTCAATTCTGATCTCCCCATACTCAGAGATTATTGAATAGGTGAAGCAGCAAATAACTATTTCTTTATTTTGTTTGGTAACTTTCCAGCAATAGCCTGTGGGGCCATACTACGCAATCTGAAGTTGGCTTGGAGATAATTCCAGGTCCTTCAAAAGAATTGTTTTACTGTGGAATGACGCATTTCTATTCTGGTACGTATTTTAAAGAGTAGATGTCAGAAACCACCCTGGAGATCCCAATCTCCTGTCTTATTTACTAGTCTGCCAAAGATCTTCCTTATTGTGCAATTACTTAGAGGAAGTCCTCTTTTTGACAAAACCTAATCTCTTCTGAATTAATCTATGTAGTAAAATACACGTCATATTTCTTTTCCACTGTCTTATACAAGACTTGTTTGTCACCTTTCTCTAAAGCTGGCAATAAGATAATTTTCAGGTACATTTTACTAGGTAAGTCTGCTCATTTTTCATGATAGGTCAACTTGAGCCTATGTCCTGACTGTCTGTATAAGAGTTTTAGTCCAAGCTTAAATTTACTAAAGTTTGTTATTTCAAATTAAATTCAATAATCATTGCCATATAATATGTTCCTCTATATAAAAGAAATTAATAATTATTGCTTCTTCAACAAAATTTCAAATAATACCTTTTAGGAGATGGAAAATCAGGCATTTATGGAGTAAAATCTAAGCACAATATCTTCAAGCTGCAAACACTAGCCCCCTGGTTAAAACCAACAGACCCCTTCTACCTTGATTTTATACTTGTAAATGTATTTTGGACTGTATGAGTGGGTCACTGAATGTGAAAAATATTTCCAGCTAAAATAAATGGGATGTTGGACCTGAGTGTTTTTCCATTAATGTCATAAAGTGCTGGCAGTGAGAACGAACAGTGAGAAACACAATGTCAAAGGCTCTTGTGAAATGAAGTTTCCTAATTTCACTAGGTTTGATAGATAGGTAACAATTATATTCTCAAATCAGAGGATATACCATAGAGAAATTAATGGGATTTTTTCACATAGGTTACTGTATTCATATCTATAGTATATATCTATGCAGTTTGAGTAAATATATAAACACTTAATCAGTTTAATATTCTCTTACTCTTTAATATGTTTGCACTGAAGATCTTGGGCTGGAATTCACTGAGATAGTGAAAAGGCTGTAAGGAGTTTCACAACATCAGAGTAATTGAAATCTGACATTAACAGCATTGTAAATCCTACATGAACAATTTATCAATTTAGCAATGACTTCAGAGGAAAACTTCGTTAAAATGCATTCCTCTGCGTGTTACTGAACTAGGAAATAATTCTTGAGGTCTGCAAAATGTAACCCACCTTACTTGCCTTCGATTATACAGCAGATACTGAAATCATCTTTAAACCAGTCAACAGAAAGGGAATTGTATGACACTAAGTTATTGCTTATCCTTACAGACAGATTGCAAAATCATGAGGGTGAGCACTGATGGCTTTTGGTAGGTATAAGTTCACTTCTGTTTAGATTTTCAGAAGCAACCAGTACACCTTGGAGGTTTATTTTTCTTTCTCTGTCCTTTTCCTGCCTTTTTTTTTTTTTTTTTTTTTTTCAGAACAGAATAAATGTCAGTTTCAGACTTCACCTCAGGGAACTCAGATCACCATTTAGGAAAGCTTTTTCTAAGAGGCTTAAAGATACATTTCCAAGATAGAGCTTAGGAATTAGAAGACCAGTTGCTCTCAGGTATACATTGGTTTCTGAACAACATTCTGGACATGAAGACTGTCAAGTGCAAATAGATAGAATTTTGTTCCTCTCCCCACCAGCAACAACACTACAATACAGAAATGTTTAGATTAAGTGCAACAACTGTTTAAGGCCAGATAAAATTTGTACTCATTGACTGACTTTGCATTAGGCTTTAGATACGTGCTAAGGACATTCAGAAGTTTAAATCATAGTAGAATGAACATCCAACATACAGCAAGATCTGGTTTTGGCAATATTCCTCCTTCTAGTGGGAGGTGAGACTAGATGACCCTCAGAGGACTCTTCCAACCACCATACCTATGATTTTGTGATTGACTCTGTGGTGAGACTATTTCATCCTTGGCTTTCAGATAGATTCCTAAAACAATGTTAGTTATTTGCTATGCACTACTTTTGTGTATTGATAAAGATCATGGCTGAAAACATTGTGGTGAAACTAGTTCATCCAGTCACAGGAGATGACACGTTCAGTATAGGGGGAACTGCGATTTACATATCAATGACAAACTAAGGAGCCACAGATCAGGCCTGCTCACTGAAACTGGAGATGGAGGATGTGCTGGAGAGCACATAGCCCCATCTTCTGATATGCCCAGCTTGGCAAACAAAGGGGAAAAGCTGAGACCCTTCAACATGGCCCAGGACTTGTCCAGACTTGTCGATTTTTGCAATCACCCATTTTCACCCCAGCCTTTTCTGTACTCTGAGAGCTATAAAAAAGCTCACCTTGGAACAGTGGCACCAATTTGCAGCCTCTTAAAAGTTACCTGGTTTACCCCTATATAAAAAGACATCATGGCATGATACTGCATACTCATATCACATAGAAAGACTAAAAAGCATTTCTGGGTGCCTGCTTTGAAAGCCCAGTCGCTTGATTTTGAGAGATTATTGAGACATTGCCATCTGGATCAAAAATGTAGTAGTTTAAAAGACAGTATGATCTTGCCCCTTTTCTGTAAGGAACCTGCAAATGAAGCTTAGGATTTTACAGAAAGTTGATATGTTTACTTTCTAGGATTTTGTTGAGAAACAAGTAGGAAGAAAGGGATAGATAAACCTTTATATTTGTGAATTATGAGCATGGATGTATACTGTGTACACTTTTAATATATAAACAAGATCCTTGCATTTTGGAAAAGATATTGAAATGTATCATCTTATGTGTTTGCTGAAGAGCACTGTATTTGAATTACACACACTGATTGTTAAGAAAGATTTGGATCACATCAAATCCAAGAACATTATAACATTTAATAGATTTGTTTGCATTTATAAAAATAATAAACTATTTAGACAAGGAAAAGCAGTCATTCAAATAGCACATTAAAACCACATCTCTGCATATCTAGTCTTCCATTATGCTGCATAAGTATTATTTAAGGAAGAAGTATGTAAAGTCTAAAGAAATCAGTGGAACTCCTTCTTGTATTGGTATATTTTGAGAAAGAGACAGACATATGACCCTCTAACATAGGCAGTTTTGAATGACCAACCTTTCTGTTCCAATCCAGATAAGAAATGTAGAGTTCCCCTGAGTACTAATTAGGTCTACCTGAGTCATCATCAACAGGTCTGCAAAATAAATGATAGCAAACCTCTCTCCCTACTCTGTGCTGTGTCCTCTTAGGCTCCATATATTTTGCATTAGTACTCCAATGTGTGTAACAAAATATTCCTTCTCTATTTCTGATCTGGAGCCATTACAAGCAAATCCCACTTCTTAAAGGAAGGATTTTACAGGTATAAACTAAATGTCAAATTACAGTCTTTATGAGGAAAAGACATCAATATGTAGACACTAACAGTAGGACTATATAGATTTATAGATGTGTGAGAGGAAATATTTTATAAGAAAGCTTGGGTCTCAATTCTTGTCTTTTTGAAATAATTGGCAAAAAAGTCTATCTCATTTCACTGGAAGTAGGATCAGATCCTTAAATATGTTGCTATAACTCTTCCTAAGACTTCTAAATCTTCTGTTAGGATCTCAAACCCTGTCTGTCTACCTCAGGAATAGAAGTGTGTATTTTCATAGTGGTTAAATGTATATTTTACTGATTTAAAATGTGTTTTGAAAAGCTGTCCTTCTCACTTCTAGACTGATATATTTATGTGCACTCTCCCCTCCCAAATTATGTTTAGAGAGCTGTAGGAAAAAAAAAAAATATATAAAAAAAAAATCTGTCTGCACTTTTGAGGCATATTGTGTGTCTAGACATAATTTTACTATTGTCACAGCCTCAAGATCATTTACCAAGTTATGAAACAATAAGTTAATTTAAAGACTCAAAATTTGACATTAAATTATGAAATGACTGAAAGTGCCTAGGACAGAAAAGGTACTATGACAGGAAGAAAACAAAACAAAATGAACAAACAAAAAATTCCCACAATCCCACACTTAAAAAATGTCTGGAAACATTTTCTTGCATGCTTCTTTTTTTTCTTTTTATACAAGGGAACTAATATTTGTCTTCTTTCCTTTCAGACTCTATTTTAAACCTCCATAAAAGACCTACTGATCTCAATACTTCTTTGATAATGCAAATAAAATAAATAAAGCATACGTTGTTCATCCAATATCAAGATATATTTAAGTCAAATCTGCTGTCTTTGTTCAATGTATTGCACAGCATTGGTTATACACAACAAGTCACATTAGAAGAACCAAAAGCAATTACTCAGTTTCTGTATTTTTTCTTGGTAAAATAATGTAACAGAATTAAATTATTAGCCATTTAATTGCTTTAAAATAAATATGATTTTTTTTTTTCTGAAGTTTGCCACTAAATATGAGGTGCTTCTCCACAGATAACTTCTGGAAATTGAGAAAATACCACATTTCACTTGCAGGTTAGATGTAGACACTAACAACACTTCCATCAATTCTCCTAGCTCTCAGTATACGTCAAGCTATATTTCTTTTACTATAATTCCTTTTACCTACCTATAAAAATCAACACAAGGAGATTCTGTGACATAATTTGCTTTCTTCATGTATTAATTTTAAAAACATAGCACAGGCTACTAAGAACTTGTGGAAAGGCCATATTACCTTACTGAACAGATGAGTTTCTGTTGAGTAGCACAAGATGTTTCAAGGAAAATGAAAATCATCAAGGGAAAAAAGAAGCTAATAACATGTTTTCACAAGGCCCCAGTCTTTTTCATACTTCCGCAAATGGAGCACTTACTGCAGGAGAAATAAATGTAGCAGCCACTATATCACTGTCTACTGCCATTCACATTCTGTGCCTTTTCCATTTCTGATATGTCCTGTCTCACCTTTTCCATTGTTCCCTAGTTCCCCCCTGTTGGATTGATAACAGTGGAAAAGTTCTCTTTAAAATTGTGAGACATAATCAGCAACTATAAAAGTATCTGTCTCTCTGACATTAAGCTAAAGAGCAGAGGACCATGGCCTCAACACTTCTGTCCACAATCCAGAGTTATGAACTAGTCACTACTGTGAGTTTGAGCTTGTGAAAAATCCTTCATTACCATGATTCTCTCCAGACCAGTGACTGAAATTTTTCAAAAGGTTTAGAGTGATGTTCGTGGAGGGAGCAACATACACTGGAATGAGAATGCAGCTTACCTACTTTAGAGACTTCCTCATTATCAAGGATTCCTAAAGAGATAAAATATGACACCTTACATTCTGCCTCTGCCTCCTCAGGAATCCATCCCACCAAACTGGAAACTTAAATCTAATCGGCAGACTTTCCTTTCCTCTCTACATATCTATCTCTCATTCACTTTTCCTTGTTTGTTTTTTTGTTTTTTGGTTTTTTTAAAATTTTTTTAATAAACAAAAATGAAAGCTACCCAATGAATCCTGAACATAATAGCACAGTTCTTCTTAATCCTTAATCTTTCTTTTTCAAACATATATGGTGAAGTCAGAGGTGAATTTTGGCACAGCTAATGAAGTAAGCTAAAGCCTGTACCTTTCTTCTGAGATAATTTTCAACATGTCCGAAACGGTTTATCAGTTATTTGTTCAAATGTCAATACATTTTTATCTAGCTAAACTGTAGTTCACCTGGACTAACATTATTGAAACAAACAAATAAACAAACAAACAAACAAACAAAAAAGCAAAGTCAGGATTAAGAAGCTCAAAAAATTTCAAGGCAAAAATTATTTCATTCTTCTTGTGTAGTTTTAAAATTCTTATAGCTCTGGTTAGATTAAAAAATAAATAAATTAATTTAAAAATACCTCTCCAAAAAGCAGTACCTGAGAAATATTGTGTCTGCTGCTCAATAACAATATTTAGCAGCAGCCACTAACTTTTTTCTGCTGCTAAGAAATGTGAAATACTTTTTTGCAACTGTCAAACAAATACAGCATCTAAGAACATCCCTTGTTGCTCAGTATTACCCCTAGTAGTCTAGAAGGCAATCACAATTTTGAAACTTGAGTTTAATTCTAATTTCTCTGTTATTATGTTGACAGAAAAGCAATAAAAACAACTCTACTTGGAACCTGCAGTAAACTCATCTGATAGATTGAAAACACTACAGCTCAAAGGTGCCCCCACAGAGAAATAAAATAAAAACGAAGAAATGTTAGAAACAACATGGTCATATTTCTTCACGTGTACAGAAGTTACTCTCACTTTCTGGAAGCAAGTAATTATTTATGCACTGGACTGTTTCTAGGGTTCCATTCACTGATAAATACAATCCTCCATTGTGTGCATTGCCATGTAAAACAGCCTACCTTGAAACAAGGCCCAGTTATTACATATTACAGCAGGTTGAAGAAAGCTGCTGCTTCTGGGTTTTTTTGTTTGTTTGTTTTGTTTTGTTTTTGCTATCTGGTCCATACTCTCTAAATCATTCCATGTTGCTCTCCAGCTTGTTTTTGTAGTGACTCCCATAGATTCTGAATGAATTTTTTTGTACTGTAAGACCTGGCATTCAATGCAAGAATGGCAGAAGCTGAAAATAAGTAAATAATATCTTTAAAATACAGGACACCTTGAAAGGACTTCAGAATATCAGGGTTCACAAAATTATTTTTCTTAATCTGGCTGGCCATTTGTCTTAAAACATTTATTTTATATTTATCATTGTAATCAGTAGCTCTCAAATAGATCTCTAATTATACTTTGAATATGGATAATTTGTATCTATTTATAGTTCTCAAATGTATGAATTGTTTAATATTATTTCATGTTTGTATCTACATCCCAGTCAAAACCTGCTAGAACATTTACTGACATGAACATTTCATGTCTTACTTTTTAAAAGAAAAGCTGATCATGGGTTTTTGGAATTTCAGAAATTTATTTTTGAATTTGTTTGAGGCAGAGGTTTAAGCTACATTTTTTTTTGCTAAGCAGGGAGCAATTGAATTCCTCTATTTAGCACATAATTTTCTACTCCAGCTGAACTCAGTTCTCTGTTCCATTTTATAACACTCATATTTTTCAGATATTTAACAATCAGCCTAAAAGTTTCTAGATTTTCAGTTGAATCCAAATTGACCTCTCTTCTCTTCCGCATCCAAACACATCATGAAATAAAACAAGCACATTTTTCCTCAGGATTTTTGTGTATCTTCCCAAATTGCTGGATAACCTCGAATCTGTGCTTTAAATTTATATTTCCAGACATTTGAAATACATAACTCCCTGAAGGTTTAACCTTATTATATAGACCTTTAGATCATGGAAGTTTACATGTATTTCCCAGCTTACTGGACGCTGATTGCACTAAATCCAAACCTGTTGATGTTATTTACCTCCTGTATCATAGACTACAAAGAGAGAGATTCAAACCCAGATTCTGGCACCACACACCATTTAGTTTCTAAAATTTGGTGAATTTATATTATCAGCCTAAACTCCCAGTGGAAACCAAATCTTCAAAGTCAATGATATTTAAATAACATATAAACACACACATTTTCCCAGTATTTAAAAAGTTCTAAACTACCCTACCTGGCCTCTGCCTTCCTCTCCAGATATACATGGCAGGCACTTGTGAAGCCTATGTCATATCTGCCAGATCCACACAGACAGCTCAGATGCTCTGGGGTGTTTCACATGGGAGGAAACCTCTTCATCTAGATAACTGAATTGCAACTGAACTAGTCAGTCTTTTGAATCATTCTATATGTTCTCTAAACTCCATTATATACAGAAAGTTAAAAGTTAATATATCTAATGTCAAATCCTATCGAAAGTGTAAAAATGCAATTCCTGCTAAGGCATATTTACAAGAAAATGGGTGATAATCTCTTCACTGAATTTCAACCTTTACCTTGACTTTAAGTTATTTCTTAGGAAAGTTAAAGTTTACATGAAAGTTTACTAATTGAATGAATCTCACATCATTGAATGGGTTTCATACTGAAGAATAAGAAAATTAGAAAACCATAATTTAAGTCTAGGAACTACAATTAACCAGTTGTTCAATTGAAATGTCTCTAATTATTGATTTCTTTAATGTTTGTTATTTGATATTAATTAATATTTTAATGTTATTTAATATTTAACACTCTTAATAGCTAATACTGACAAATTAATTTTTAGGGAAGAGACTAATAAACTGCAATGCAAATTTCTTGAAGCTCTTTGTTACGTGAGATGGAAACCACACACACACATACAGACAGATATTATTTTATGCTGGGCTCCATAATGAAGGGCTGATGATACTAAGTATTTGACTGCATCAAACAGATTTTTTTTCTGTAGTAAATTGCATAATTTTCCCAATACACTTACATGATGGTTGACTTTACCCAGATATTTTCCATCTTCTATTAAAAATATTCATTTTTGCTTTACAGTGGTTCTTTTAGGTCCAGCACAATCTTACCATCCTCCCTAAATAGCAAAGGCAATTTTAGCTTATGTACAAGATTTTGAAGCAATTTTAGCATTAAGTGCTGCTGAAACATATGGCCCAATACTTATCTTGTGTTATGCAACGTCAGTTTTATATAATGCATATTTTCCTGAAGCTGTTAATCTCATGAGACAATGTTTATTTTACAATTCTCTTACTCCAACATTTTGGGAGTGGGAAACCAGTTTAATACAAATCTACGTGATGACTGAGAACCATTGTTACTTTGCTGCTTAGCAAACCATTAGACCAACATGTTAAGATCAAACCAGGACAAGAGCTTGTCCTTCTGGGTTGCTGTTCATAGTGAGGAGTCTGTTGAAAACAAAGATCATGTTCCCAGCCCAACTCAAACCTGTGTAAGCTGTGTAATGGAACTGGCGAGAATCTTACCTCCTCTGTATCAATGAGTGAGAAAAGGTCACAACCTGACCATTATAATTCTTTTTCTGCAACTTGAATAATTTCCTGTAGTTATAAAACAAAAATTATAAAGAACTGGTCACATATTATTACTTGTGTCTGAATTGCATTTATATTTATGTTTCCTTTTGCACTTGAAGTAGAAATGTTTCTAGGAAAAAAACATTAATTTTTCTAGTCATTGTTAATAAATGTTGTAAAGGCAAAACATATTTTAAACATGGACAGAAAAATAAATTCTGATAACATCCTAATTTCTCATTCAAACTAACACTAGGACTATCATGAGGGTGGTTTTATTCTTGTTAGTTTTTTTTTAATTGTCAGTAGTAGTCTGTATGAGGAGGTCCAATTTTGGAGACTCTTCAATAGTCAAGATATATAAGACATAAGAAAAATTAAGCTAGCAATTAATATGCCATTTATACCATGTTGCCATTATATCTGATAAAGAATTTTGAAATTATAATGTAGTCTTTATTTTAAGTACATTACAATAGATATTGAAATCAGAATATTTAAAAAAAAATCAAAACCATAACCACACTATCTTTGGTAAGATGTATCTTCAGAGTGCAACTATACACTTTCCTAGCAAGGTATATTTAACTAAGTATCTACAAGCTTAGTTCAGATGTTCTTTAAAACAAGGGAGATGTTAATCAAAACATAAAACTAACCAGATTAGCTTTTGATTGGTTGGACTGTATTTACTAAAGCTGTAGTTATCTACTAGAAAAGAAAAATCCATTTTGCTTCTCTGTTTTATCTCAAATTTCAAATACCATTAGATTAACATTTGTAGTAGTTCTTTCTCTTTTTCTCATAGCTGAATACTGTACAAATGCCAGAGACATCCTAACTATTTAAATGTGGTCAGTGTTTATTAGTTTATACACATATTGAGAGTAATTATTAATCATAATACTGAGCATCTTTTGGAGATTCCAGAAGTATCTCAAAACCCCTATGAATAATATTCTCATCCTCTTTACATGGGAACTGGAGGCACAGAGGGGAAAAGAATTCCTCCAAAATCTCACAGTAAATCAATAGCTCCGTGATAGTGAAAACATAGGTTTCCTGGCTCATATCTCTGCTTTAACCAGAAGATGACCCTGACCATGTGAACAAAGAGTTCAAAACACACACATTTAAAAGATATATATTTTCTACAAGCCAAATTCTTTGTGTAAAATTGTTGAATTTTAACAAGCAACAAATCAAAAGTTTTATTTTAATGCATAAATTAACTGTAAAAAAAAAAAAAAAAAAGGTAGTGGGAGTAAAGGTAGGGAAAGAAATATGCTCATTGTAGAGATTTTCCTATTGGTAACAACTGTTCTAGAGGTATAAAACAAAAAAGACCAAAAGACCTCCTATCTTTAACCTTTAACTAATAGCTGTGTTAGAATACATGACAAATGTAGTCAGGTGGACAACTGTATATATGGCAAGGTAAATTTCTTTGAAGTTAAGGTAAGAAATTCTGGAATAATATATCTGAAAATATGATTGTACTTTTTAAAAAATATTATATCCACTCACTGCCTCAAATCCCAAGCAGCAATGAATTTATTGCGCCCTTCACTGGAGACTCATTCATAAGAAATATGGTGGCAGAAACATCTCTCAATTTTTCTTCAGAATTAGTCCTCTGGGATATAGAATTAAGTACATGAAATTTTATTGTTGGTTTACTTACAGAATATACCGTGTAGTTTTCCCCTGGAGACCAGATATTGACGCAGTCTGAAAACTCTATAGCTCTATGGTTAAACTACATTTTTTCTAAAACATTTTCTTCCATAAATATTTGTCAAATTTTTTTGATCCATATATAAACAAAAATTGTCCTAAGGAATGTTAAGTTGCTTGGAGGACTATGGAGCAATAAAGCAGGGTATTTAGCTTTTTGAAACAATCTGATTTTAAAAATGGGTTGTGATGCAGTGGGAAAGTTACTACTGATTTTCGCGACCTTCTAAAAGCACAGGGGTAAGTTATATTGTTGCACATCAGTTTTGGTGCTATTTTCACCTTCTCTTCTTGTTCTGTTTTAGTGCTCTGTATTCTCTTGGTACAGCTTTTTTTGACAGTTATTTCCGAAGGGCAGGTGTATTCTTTTCCTGGTTTTTGTTTTGTTTTGGGGGTTGTTTGCTTGTTTTTGTTTGTTTGTTTGTTTGTTTTATGCAGTAAAACTGGATTCTCGTCTTCCTTGGCCTTCCAAGGGCTAAATAAATAAATATATAGAAAAAAATATATAAGTAACTGACCAAAAAAAAAAAAAAAAAAGTAATTTGGTCTGAAAACAAAATTTCAGAAGTAGGAATGACTTTTTGTTTTGCCATTTTTAATTAAAAATAGATGTTCTATCAATTTTGGGTTTGAGTGTTGCTTCAGCTAATCCCGTTTTTATGCGTTTCACATCTCAGTGCTATTGATTTACCTTGCTCTTGGCTTTTTGCAATACAGAGAAACATACCAACTTATTTCAGAGAATGAAAATGGTAAAAAGAGAGAAGAAAAGTATCTTTCTTATACCTGTACAGCAGCACTGAACCTTTGACACCACATCAAACTTAGCCCATGGCTATACTTGAATCATAATTAATAGTAAATGAAATTGCTGACATGAAGAAATGTAATTGCCGTATCTTCTAATTTATGTAGAAGACATTGCAGCTTCTGGGCTAAATTTTCAAAAGTCCCTAAATAAAATAGAAGATTATGGGTAGAATTGTATGTGTTGTTCCACTTGGGGCTGATCTAGGTTAAGAGGTGACCACAGCCTAATGGCAGCTCCTCATTATCACCCTGCACACATGCTACCTGCTGTAGATTGACACCTGCACTACCTGAAAGAATAACTACAGAGGTACTGGTTTCCCAAATCCAGTTCAGCTTTAACAATTCTAAATAGTGTCATTTGTTTGCTTGTTGCTAAGTGTTGATGGAGCCACAAGTGATAACAGACATGGGATGTGGCTTCAGACACATGTCCAAATGAGGACATTAAACTAGCTTATTTAAACATCTGCTTAGTTCATTTAGTGTAGAAGACTATACAGTCTTTTTTTCAATTTGAATCTTTGAAGCTTAGACTGCCTTGCTTCACATCAAACATATATCTAAGAGGAGTTTTGCCAATGTAGGAGGATCATACAAGGCTGCTGGACAAATAGATCATATATTTGCTTGAAAATACTGATCCAGCATTGTAAAATAAAGGGGAATAGGCATCTCTAGAAGTCAATTGATCTCATTGCAAGAAATTGAGAATTTTTATTATTTTTAAAAGAGTGAGGTGTAGAGGATTCACCTAGAATGATAAATTTATCCTCTTTACTTTATGGGAACAGTGTCACAAGCCTCTTTACAAGGCTTTCTTAGCAGTGGCAACTTGCTACTATTTTCTTGCTGGTGCAGACATGGGCAAAGAGTGCAAAGGCAGTACTTGCATAAAGTCACATGCAAATAAAACAAACACACACAGGCATAGGGGAAAAAAATTGCTAGGTCAATAAGTGTTTTTGAGAATCTAGTTTAAATAACTTATCTTGGCAAGATGGAAGTTACGGGCTGCTATGGTTGCTGTTTATAAATATAGAGGGATAACACAGGGGAGGGAAAACAGAAGTTCCAGGTTGAGTCAGACCAAAGATGTGATGAGCAGAGTCTCCTTCAAGGCAGAGGTTTAGAAAGTTTACCTTTGGTGTAGGATATTAGCTGTCAGGAGTCAGCAGGTAAAGATTTTTCTGGGGCTACACCTGGATCATCATCTTAAATTATATGTCTGCACAAGACTAAGAAAAAGTAAACGGCATCCAGCATCTATGAGAGATATTCCAACACAGGTGTATACTTTGCAGGGAAGCTGTATATTCTGGATACAGATGATGTTGACCTGAGTCCTATTTGCCCCATTTTGAGTCTGAGGAAATATGTATTCATCCTAATAGAAGTTAATTAGTTTGCCAGCCTTGGACCTAGGCTTCTCAGTTTGAGCCACCAACTGGAAGAAGTTTTTCAGAGGGAAAGTCTGCAAAGTAGGACTCTTCCAACCCCAGTAGGAGGAACAGACAGAGAGTCAGTCATGCCATTGCAGTGACATGATTATATGCAAGCCCTGATTACTCAGATAGTTTGTTGTTGGATGATAGCATGAAAGCCCTGAGCACAGGAAAGACATGGATCTCTTGGAGAGCTTTTCACTACTTAAAAGGGGCCTATAAGAAAGATGGGCACAGACCTTTTAGCAGGGGTTATAATGATAGGAACAGAAGAAAGGGTTTTAAACTAAAAGAAGGTAGATTCAATCTAGAAATGAGGAATAAATATTTTACAATGAGAGTGGTGAAACACTTGCACAGGTTGCCCAGGGAGTGGTAGATGCCCCATCCCTGGAAATGTTCAAGGCCAGGCTGGATGGGGCTCTGAGCAACCTGATCTAGTTGAAGATGTCCCTGCTCATTGCAGTGGGGTTGGACTAGATGACCTTTGAAGATCCCTTCCAACCCAAACTATTCAATGATTCTATGTAAACAGATGTAATTAAAACACTGTGTTTCTATCAATCTATTTCTATAAGAGATTTTATTATCCACATAAAACTTACATTATAAGATAGAATTATGAGCTTTGCCAATAGTGTGATATTCTCTTGCTGACACAAAAGGCCAAAATTGAAATCACATGACAATCCAGCACTTTCTTATAGTGAAATGTGGCATCATTTCAGTATACCTTAATGACCTTCGTAACATTAGATATATTTGCACTAATTTGACTGGGATACTTTCATTTGTATGCAGTACAGCTTCATTTCACTCCACCACACATGACTAATAGAACTAGCTTACAAATGTGTAAATAAATTGCAGAGGTTTAAGGTAAGCCATGTCACATTCTTTATACATTTCTTTACAGTGTGCAAACCACCATGATTATAACTCTGCTTAGGCTGATAGCACCTCTGTTTTTTTTTGTTGTTTTGGGTTTTTTTTTTGTTTATTTTGTGGTTTTTTTTTTTTTTGGTTGTTGTTGTTGTTGTTGTTGTTGTTGTTGTTGTTGTTGTTGTTTTGCTTGCCTGGGGCATTTGCTGCTCTTCTTTTTAAATTTGTTCACCCACTGTGAAAATGCTAAACAAAACTGTTTTAAAAGTAAGATTCCCATGATGTCGGAGTGAAACCTTGTATAACCTCAGCTTAAGGGCCAAGTCCCACCTTCTCTGGGTGATTCATTAGTGGAATCACAAAGAGGCCATGAGCTCTCCTCCACCCCCAGGGGATCACCCACCTTTGTCTATATGGAGAAAGTCTTTCTGAAAGAATTGTTTTCTGACTAGAGTAATACAAAGTTGACATTGTTTTTTAGCACACTCTAAAATTAGAGCTGATATCAAGTAAATACAATTTCTGTCTAATCAGGAAGATGAATTTATACTATGAAGTATGTCTCAGACAGCCCTCTACCTGTTAAAATGCCTGAAATCATGTCAGTTTTTAAACCTTTTCTCCAGTGACAAGTTTGCAGTGTTTTGTCAAGATGCTCAATTTATCCAGATGGAGTGACAGTTCCCTCACAAAATCCATTATAAGTGCAAATATGAGACTAAGTGGGACTATGGTTGCTAAGATTGAGTGCAACCAGGAGCTGTAATGTTTTGAAAAGAATTACGGTCTATAATTGGAACAGAATGGATTAAATTCATTTTGGTGTGATTCTTTCAATAGCAGTCGAGTTACGCCTGTAATAACATTATATTAATAAAGCAGTTTGCCTTTCCTTTACACAAGTGGTATACATTTTCCCAGTTGTATCTGAATTAAAATCAATGGTTTCAGTGGAATAACCAGGTAGCATATTTTCATTCAATGTCATCTTGTACCATAGCCACTTAAAATTTTTGTGAGATCTTTATAACTTGTTTAACTCACTGAAAAACAATATTAAACATTTGATTTTTGCACATATATTATTGTAGAGATGAACAGTGTTATTACCTATATAATTTTTCAGGAATCCATTCACAGATCCTCTTATTGCTCACAGATTTTTTTTCCTCATGGCTAAAGGGGCTCAAAGGTATACAAAATCAGAAACAAGTTGCAACTGAAGTATTGTCTAAGGTCACATTTCATAAAGAAAATCCTGGAAGTTAGAAGTATTGCATTGTTTTCCCAGAACAAGTAATCTTTTACAGTCTCTGAAGGAAGTTCTGTTGCTTGCTGAGAAGAATGGTAGCCATACCACAGTTATTTAAAAACTTGTCCTCACTCTGCTGCCCAGTAAATCAAGCAGTGGTAAGCAATCTAAAAGGGAAAACAAACAGTTTGTCCCTGCACACTGAAAGTGCAGTGTAAGCACCAAGCTGGTAAATTCTTGTGTCATTAATCTTTTTCTACAGGGTTCCCTGTCACCATTTCTGTGTTTGTGACACATACTCGTGTCTACATTGAGAATGAAGAACCAATTTGCATTGTTTTGAAATCTGTATAGCTCCATGGTTGAAAAAGTTCTCTTTTTTACCCTGGTGAAATCAAAACAACTGGATGATGACAGATCACATATTTAGCTAGTAGAATGTTTTTCACTCCTCCACCTCTCTATTGTAGTCTCCTTTTTGACTACCTCAAAAAATATACACTATGATTTAATATGAATGTACATTAAATTTCACAAGTCTTCAAGCAAGATTTTGTGAAAACAAAGGTACATCTGTTTTATTTCCATTTACTATATGTGTACTCCGGTGTATTCCCTTTATGTCATAAACCTTTATTTCCAGTTGCTACTACCTAAAACTAATACAAATTGAAGTCCTTAGTATCTAACCATTAATGGTCCCTTTATTAGGTAAAAGGCATATAAACAGTGTGATTCTACATTAATTATAGAATGTAGCCTTTCACCAATACTGCATCAGGCTCTTCCATTCTCTCTGAGCATGACCCATTTTGCTCTAACCAGTGGAAAGGTAACGTAAATATCACATCAAAAACACCAACACAAAATGTGTTAAAAACCTAGAATGACACCAATGTATAGAGCATTCTCATCATTCAGGAAAATTTAATTGAAGATGATTATTAGAACAGATGAACCATAGGATGGAAATCATGGTATGATCATTGTTGGATAAGTAACCTGGGCACCAATGAGTTTTGAAGAAAAGACCAGTATTGTTCTTACATATTGTGGCAGAATGCAAACCCCCTTCTCTCCCCCTCCCTCCTTCAGTATGGAAGGAGTAGGCACATCTCCCTCTCCCTCTGCTACTTGAGGCTAACAGCTTCTTTTGTTTGGCCTCAGAGCACCCTGGCCAGGGCCATTAAGAGAAGGGAGTGCCGAGGCACCAGTGAGTCGCTGGGTGCCTGCGGCCAGCGTGGGGGATGTTTGGAGGCTTCGGGGCACCCACAACCAGTGTGGGGGTGCAGAGAAGCTTCTAGAATGCCTACAGTCAGATCTGATCAGGCATCATAAAAACGGGATTCTTGTCGAGACTCCACCCATTGTCGCGGGTCTCTCGGAGCACGAGCAAGATGCTGCCGCCGAGAGCCCCCCTCCCCGGGATGGAGACTCCGCTTGCCTTGCTGCCACGGGTGTGAGTACAACTTCTCACAGAATTGCGAGTATATTTATACTTTCCGTGCACATATGCATGTGTAACTTTCCGTGCTCAATATTAGCACGTGTAAATTAATCCTCGCAGAATCGTGGGTGTATTTTCCTTCCATGCACATATGCACATGTAACTTTCCGTGCACATTTGCACATGTACTTTCCGTGCTTAATACAAGCACGTGTACTTTCCGTACACATTTGCATGTTTAACTTTCCATGCTCAATACGAGCACATGTATAAATTATTTCCTCGCACAATCGCGAGTGTATTTTCCTCCCGTGCTTCCACGTAAGCACGTGTAGTATTCTGTGCACATTTGTACATGTAAGTAAATTAACCCTCGCAGGATTGCGAGTGTATTATAAATTTACCCTCGCAGAATCACGAGTGTACACTTTCCGTATCCACTACGAGTACATGTATGTCTTTAAAAATAATCCCACACTGTGTTTAGGCAAGTGTGTACTTCTCCGGGACTCAGGAATGGCTCCAGTATTGTTTTGAGTGAAGCCACGTGCATGCACACTGTGGACCACCTGTTGTATTAGTTGCTGCCCCTTAATAATTTTCCTCAACTGATATCCGAACCTGTATTTAAGTCACTTTGGAGTGCTAAAACCCTGCTTCTCACCGGTTTAATAAAAGTTGTTTTGGACCCTGTTGTCCCTTAAACTAACCTCGGGGTACTTCCGTGACACATATTAAAAAATATACATTAAAAGGTTTGAAAGCAAAGTAGCCAGACTTCCGAAAAATGCAAACTAATCACACCCTGGTAAACTAAGCCCATTCGCAATTGAAGAATATAAAGGGAGCTTTCCTTTTTCAAGAGATATATCCCAGCTTAATTGTCAAAAATACCTAATTACACGCATAGTGTCAAGTCCATTAAACAAAAAGCACATTGTCCTGGAAACAGAAGTATCTGTTGGTAGTGGGTAAGTAAAAAAATTCTGAAGTTATGTGGGGCAGCACATCTCTCCTTAACCTACCACCAGAGTCACAACTACATTACCAATGTAATGAATGAATGAAATGAAGTTAATAAAAGACATTTTGTGTGTCAAACTTGAGAATATCAGAAGTTATATTTGATCTGTCATATTTTCAAAACAAACCAACCAACCATCCAAGCTTAACAATATTTGACAATATCGACACTCTATTCTGTGTTTGAAAATGCTCATCTGTTACGTAGCTTAGCCAAAGGTAATACAGAAAACATATACAGAGACAACATAATAATTTATCTCAGTTCTGTATGTCCGATTGAATAAAAGGAGCAAAAACTCCAGAGAAGATTAGAAGATTAGAAAGAACAACAACAAGGCCCTGGTTTCCACTTTTTCTTTTTTTTTTTTTTAGTAAATGATTCTTTTCTGTAATTTAATTGATTTTTTTCTTTCTAACTATCCAATAATTATAAAATTTGGTTTCTTCATGACTGTGTGACAGAAAATTCTCAGCCTTTCAACCTCTAAGAGTATAATCAATTTTTACCTCTGGTGGATGCTATACCTACTTTTTTTTTTCATCTTTAATAAAGGTGCCTTAAGTGAGTAGAAATGCGAGTGAGAAAGTTGGAATAATATATAGCACTTACTCAAGTGAAAAAGTCATTCAAGAACATGTAGAAAGAAATAATTAAAACTATCTTCATTTAATCCAAATCAGATATGTGTCAAATTCCCATACTTTTTTTTGGTTGGTTGTTTTTATGGTTTTGGGGTTTTTTTGTTGTCATTTGTCTGTTTGTTTTTCTTTTCATTCAATAATATTATAAATATTAACTATATGAAAATAAATTACACAGACATACCTTAGAAAAAATTTTCTTTGATTTATATGAAAATACCACTCATCTTCAGAGAAATGCAAAATAGGAAGTAGGTCTTCATTAGAAATATCAACAATTCATAGAGTGAAATGATAATAACAATAGCTCTATTTGTTAATCAACATGAAAACTTACAGAAATAGAGTTAACGGGACCAGGCTAGACCTAGTCTGAAGTAAAACTTCCAATATAGGGGATATTTTATGCAGTCCAGAACACCGAATCACACAGGTGCTCCCACAGAATCTAAGAATGAAGTTTTCATTATGCTTAACCTCCACAGTAGTTAACATTGTAATTTAAAATTAAAATATATTCACTTTATTGTAATGTATTTAACAAGTGATTGTTGTGCACTGTAATCTTTATTGCCTTAATGTGGTAAAAGAGAGAGAATAAAATTAACTGAGTAGAGCACATACCGTAATATATATATATTTAGGGAATTAGGGCACATATCTATGGTGAGATGTAAGATACTACTTCAAAATGTCATTCTTTAACAATGAAATCTCGAAATAGCTGCAGATAGAAAAATGTTTCAATGGAGGTAAGTTAGAATGGGTCTTTGTGCTTTATGACATCTTTTTGTAGAACATAATTCCAAAGAAAGAAGAATTTTTTTTTTTATTATTGTGTTTCTTTTTTTCCCTCAAATGAAGTCTTATTGTGTGATCAAATATAAATTAATGGTTTGTATTACAGGCTATATCGCACTATTGGTAGAGACTGGTACCAAAGCCAAAGTGCATGATCAAAAACAGTGATGCTACACAGCTATTTCGGTGTGTTTTGACTACGTACTTGACTTGTAGCCTGGTCTAAGGTCTGCTTATGGATGCTTTGGTCCTTTTCTAGTGCATGCAAAACTGGTTTATTTGGAGTCTGGATGTGGGGGAAAGACTGATTTGCTGCTGAACCTGTGTGCAATTGCAGTAAGTCCACAACCACAACACTTTCTGAGAAATGTCTGTTCCTTTGAAACCTGAAAAAAGATGAAATATTTGCTGTCCTGATGCCTTTAACCGTCACACACACCCCCACAGACTATTTTTATTTGGTCATGTGTTCAGACTCTGCATAATGCTACTGAATCACTGCATTCTGTGGATAGTTCAAGTCCATGATTCAAGCTCTTATCTGTGTTAGTGGTAGAGTCTGTACCTAAATTAACAAGAACTATGGCCTAACATCTGAAAAGGAAATGTTATTTTTTCTGAAGACCTTGTGTATATGCTGTATATATTTTAAAAGGGTTTACTACAGATTAAGACCAATCTGTTATCATAGATTAGAACAACCCTTTCAGTTTGGTTTCCTCTTAAAAGAATCCAGTTCATCCACTCCATAAAGTGAATCACAGTATGGATAATGGATTTTTTCTTCAAAAGTGCACTTTTGATCCAAAATGTTGCATTAAATGCTGATATTTAAACATCTCAAATTGAACTAAAAAGTGGGAAATGGCAAAATATGTAATTTAAAATCAAACAAAATGTTCTAGTCAAAACAGATATTTGAGTGCAGCCTGGCAATGTAGCATCCTGTAGGTCACAACTGTGACTCTACTTTACACTGCCCTATATGGGCAGTCTATGGATTATGTATATATACACAGTATATGGACTATTCTCTGAGTAGTCTATATTTTTCATGATACAGACACTTCATTCATTAGACCAGCTCATTCAAGATGGCAGTTTCTGAACTTGATGAAGCAGTTGGTAGCAAATCAAGTCCAAAAGAGTGTGTCATGCTGACAAATCAAAACAGAATTTTAAATTCTAGCTGATCCAATATAAAATGTTACTTCTTGGCTTTATTTATATGCTGACAGTCTTTTTACATGGAAAACATACACTTTGATAAAATGCACTTAAAAGAATGTGCATAATAGCAAACTCTTTCCATTTTTAATCAGGCTTGATTTATTTCTTATTGATAATCAACGTGGTTTTGCCATTTTAGGTGATAAACAGCAGTGAAAACTGCTTGCTTCTTATTCCTTGAACAGGCAACAAATTCAGCCAATAAAAGCTGGCTCCTTTTTAATAACTGTAAAAATAAGTTAATTAAGTGAGTTTGCTTGAACATGCAAAGAAAACCTTGGTGTTAGTTGCATTGTGCTTTTAAAGGACATACTACCTAGGATTATATTCAGTTTTCTTCGGAATACTAACTTAAGCCTAAAGGTTGTCAAATAAAGCTTTTAACAAGTTGAAATAATATATCTGGGTTAGGGAAAGGTCTCCTCTTTAACTGGCTAGTTGTTTTACTTTTGGACCCTTCTCCTCAGCTATCCACTTTCAAACACCCTCACACTACGCCCCGCCACATGCATCCCCCACCATTTGCACTTTAGTGTAAACACAAAGCTTAAACTGATTGTAAAACATCTTTCCTAGTCTACTGTGTTACACCTGAGTCAAATAAGTGATTCGTTGCATACTGTGAGCTAGTAAGTACTGCAGGTGTTATTGATCTTTGTGCAAGATGAAACTCATTATGAATCCCACCTACAATGTGGGCAAACTAGTTCTGATCCACCAAGGCAGTGTGTGTGATTAAAAGCTAAAATCCACATACACAGGGATGCACAGAGGTTGCATCTGCAGGCAGTGCATCCCCAACAACTTAGAGAAATGGGCCCTTGAGCTGGCTCATACCAGGGCATCCCAGGAGTGTGTCAGCCGTGACTCTCATCAGGAAGAGACAGCATTACAGAGCACCTTGCAGATTGCAAGTGCCTGTGGAGAATACATGTTCAACCAAAATATTGGCTACACCTGCAGATGTGAAGTTGTGGCAGGCTCACATCTCTTGATCTTCCAGATTTGGCAACTCCTAACCAGTTTATATTAAAATAGTGTAATTAATAAATAAGACATTTTGCACTCTCAAAAATCATTAAACAACTCAACGTAGATTTCTGTGATGAATTATTACAGCCCTACGTGATTGGGATGTTTGCAATTTTACTCCCTAACCTTTAGACTCCAGAGTATTTTACCCAACAACCAGCAATAAAGTGTTGTTTTGTTTTGTTTTTAGTTTGGTTTGGTTTGGTTGTGGTTTGCTTGTTTGTTTAGGGGTTTGTGGGTTGTTTTTTTTTTGTTTGTTTGTTCATTTCCTGATAAAAAAAATTTTCCATGTATCTTTAAGACTGGTAAAGTAACATAAATAGTTGCTAGTAATGATTGGCCTACATATCCCTTGAAGAAATTAAATGTCAAGGTAGATCACTAGGATCAATGAATACTGTAAGGTCAGTCTTTCAGTGTGAATGATAGTATAGCTTGAAAAGACATAAGTTTAAAATTGAGTTACGGATACCAGAAGATGAAAAGCTCAAGGCAAATCTCTCAGTGTAATGTGGCAGTGAATATAGTAAATACCATTCCTAGGCTGCATTACATTAAAGAACTAACTCTAAATCAGCCAGAAAGCAGATTAGAAAATGGGCCTCCCACATCTCAAATGAGTTTTCTAACTACGTGTTATTCTAAAACAAGTCTCCTTGAATCCTCATTATTGGAATTAAATTATTTCTGAGACAGAGTACAAATGATTGAAGCCTCCAAGGCTGTCAGACGCTGAACCGAAAGGGAGTTTATCTGCATTTCCACTCTAACACAATGAATGTTTAAATATTCATAAACTGTAGAACAATGTCAACAGAGAAAACATAGAACGTCTCTTACATGTGCAGATTGTGTGCCTCATAACTTGTGATAAGTGGGAGTTGTGGTTTCATGTTTCCTCAGGCAGAAGTGGCACTGAGGTTAGCTGAGAATTTTTGTTCCTAACACATAGCTAAAAATACAATGTCACATCCTGTACTATCAATCTAACCCCTAATAGAGGTGGTTAATATTTTACTTAAAATCTTTGTCATGTTCAAATTGTGTAGGTAAATTGTTCTGGGACAATGAAACTCAAAAGAGCTGTGTTTTTTTGTTTATTTGTTTGGGTTTTTTTCAGGGAATTAAAAAGATTTTTGATTACCTCTATTTGGAAGGCAGTGTCATCATTTAGCATAAGTGAGGCCATCAGAGGGAAATGGTCCTTCTCTATGGAGATATTATATGAGAGCTACAAGAGTGATCACCATCCTTGGAAAACACATCTTGTGATAAACTAAGGGAAGTTCCATCTACTTACACCAGTAAAGATTATGAGATTATTGACCTAGATCAGTGATTTTTGCATTATAGAAGTACTCTGTAATCCAGAAAAGGTATAACATAATTCAATGGTTGAAAGAGAAGCTAGACAAATAAAAATGGAAATGAGTGGAAATGTCATAAAAATTGACATATTTTTGTTATTTAGTTTTGTAAGAGCTTTGAAAGAAATATGACACATACTCCATCGCCTGTGGACTTTGATTCAAACTTCTTCTGTTTTAGTGACAAGTTACTGAACTTATCCCTAACATTGCCTCGTGAAATTCTGTGTCTGGTAGTATGAAGAAAGCCAGTTTTGACAAAGTGTAGGTCTTCTGGCCTTAAACCTGCATTCTAAGCTCACTCTAAATTAGCAAGGCAGTAAAGTTCTTACAGGCCAGAAGGATTTGATTCATATTTAGTTGAAAGATCTCCACTGTTATGATTTTTCTTTTTCTGTTATGGCAGAACAGGATAATGTATCATCCTTGCTGTGTATAGAATTATACGGAATGATCATTATCGCTAGTATTTGGGACCCACATCAGAAATGCTTATGTTAGACATGATGTGAAAAATAATGACAAACAGACACATTCTATGTCCTAGAAAACTGAGTGTCTTTGAGGTTCAGACTTTTGAATGAGTTGGAATTCATTCAACTCACAGTCAACTTAATAAATGAAATTTAAGGAAATGCTTATCTGTGCATCTGGGCAAAAGAAAACAGTGTTTAAATGCTTTTAATCCTCGGTGCCTCAGAGACAATTTTTTGTGATATTTCTTGTGATAATTTAAATAGTTATAAACCAAAGGCTCTTTAAGATTTTTAACACATAACTGCAGCTGAAAAATACTAAGTTTATGAATAAAAAAATGACATCTTAAAATTATTTGATTCACAGTGGGGAAGACTGAAGGTTTAGATGTCTAGCTGTAATCTTGAGGTATAAATATGTGAGGTACACTACCCTTTTGTTTGAAAACATAGAAGCATGGGGGATTTTTGTTTATTTGTAACAAAAACTGCATGTGGTCAGGAAGCTCTAAATTTCTTTTTCTTCCCTTCTCTTTCCTTACTAAGATAGCTATCCTCTGGGACCAAATTCAAGCACTGGTCTTTTTCCATCAAAGTCATGAAGAGTTTTTGATAGCGGTAAATGTTGACTCACAGCTGATGAAATCTCCAACTCAGCTAAACTGTATCCCATGCTACTTATTTATTAATCTTTCTCCTTTAATTATTAATGATCTTACAATTGCACTAAGAAAACAATTTCAAAAGTGTTGGAAGCTATACAATCAAGAGTATGACAAACAGTTAGACCAGTGAAAGAAAACATCTTAACAGGACAGCAAGATGGCAGATGAGCATTATTTTTTGTTAATCAAAATCAAATCAAGTTGTGGTTCTGCCAATAGCCACCACTAATGTACTGGGGCAGAAGAAAAGCAGCAAATACTAGAGAACTCAGAAGACTATTTCACTTACTGTGAACATATCTAATGGACTATTAGAATATATATATATATATATATATTTTAATTACAACCTGGTTTTGACCTTATGAGACCAGACTTCTCAATGCTTCAGATTCAATGCATTTAATTAATTAACTTTAGTGAGTCAATTGAATAGCAAATGAATACAGATTAGACATTTAAAAGGTATTCTTTAAGAATTCATTGTACAATGTAAAGTACATCTAGAGTTAGTGGAATGCCCTACAGAATTGAATATAAAATGAAGAGGGTTTTATGTAGATAAATGACTCCAATAGTCTACAATGTTCATATACTCTTTTTTTTTTTTTTTTTTGTGAGAATTTTTAAACCTCCCTTCAGACCTTTAATTGTAACTTTTTAAAGTTTAAAGTTTTTAAAATTATAATTGTAGGCAGGATATTTGTTTCAATAAAAGTGTATAGGGTATTTTCATGAGGTTTTACCACTATATAGTATAGTGAAGTGTTGCTAAATAAGTATAAACTAGCAATTCATAACATAGCATTGCCCCATTTATATGAGAGAACGATCTGTTATTTCTGACAAGCCAAACTACAGGAAAAAATTTAATCAGAGCCTTTTACAAGACTGCAAGTTGAAAATCATCAAAATATCCACCTATTTTCAGATAAATAGTACTTTTACAAATTTGCTTTTTCAAGGTGCTTGCCCATGCAAAGAAATATAAGGTGATAAACCTTTGGGTACGTATGAACTGGTTGTGCCATTGCTAGCATAACATGGCCACGCAAAGCATGTCAGAAAGAGTGAAAGAAATCTCAAACTAGTCACATAATCATTTCCAGAAGCAGACTTTTCAATGCTTAGTGTTTTATCTGATTGACATATTAATATTTGTATTTTTAAAAAGTGAGTATAGACCATAACCAATATTTTTAATAGTACATATTTTAATCCTTGAGTCTTCTGTAGATCTATAACATTTTGTCCCGTCTTATGCTGTAGAAGATCATCACTTTTCCAAGTTTTTTGTAACAGTTGTTTATATATTTGCATTAAACCATCAGTGGCTAAGCAGCTTAAGCATTTTGAGAGAAGATGTAAGTTACCCTCTCTCCATTCCATCCTTAACAACACCATCAATCTTTTAAACCAAACTTCAAAAAAATTAGTTGAATGTTGCAGTATCATCCTTTTCAATATCAAGAAATACAATCCACTGAAAAGTGTGTATTTGCAGAGGAAAAAATGAAATTTCAAACATTTGGAGAGCTCTAAAAATAGAGTTTTTTAATACAGATAAGCAAGCTGTCTCTTTTTTACTAAATTTTAAAATAAACTGTTTCCAAATTGTAACAGAAGCATGATTAATTAAATGAGCATAATGAATATCCTAAAGACTGCAAGAAAGACTTTCTACTATATGTTGTAGTCAGAGTTTAAATGTAATCTAGTCATAGAGCCACTCAGACTTATCAACTGCAGAAGATTAGACACATGGGAATCTTTGACTGCAGCAAATCAGAGAGCCTAATTTCCAAAGAGAATAGTGGTTGATTGACTTCTTAAATGAATCAAACTTCAGTGTGAACTTTTATTTCCTGCAACATCTTCTCACTGCAATTCTTCTGTTTCCTCCAATACCTTCTGCTAATTCTCCCAATATTGCTAGCTTCCATCTACATAAACACTCTATCTCTGCAGTGAATAGAAACAATATTAGTTTTGGCTGGTGTTATGTGTCTTTACTGGATGTTGTATCCTGATTGCTGATGAGCTGAGTGGGCCAATGGGTTCTGAGATTCTGCAGCTTTAGATATGTTAGGCTGCATTTGTGTACCCTGTGCAGGGCTGTCACAGATACCAGTCCTTTAGCCATTGGAACAAAAGATTTATGAGAAAAACTGATAGACAGAAGTAGACTGCATGACTGTATAAACTTTACTTTCTTAGGTAAAAAAGTAACATTTTAGACCATTAACAGTTCCTCATACTTCCAAATATAACTAGCAGCTAACAGGCACAATTTAGAACTACATTTCTATACAAAGGTATCTAAATTTCATTTAAGTCCCCACAAGGTTTAGGGTCAGGGACTCAGCTGTTTCTAGGAATGTGCTCCAAGACTTTTATGACTTATGAAATTTCTCACTGTTGTTAGTACTGCTTCACTTTCAGTTATGTCATTAACTGCAGAAATGCTAGAGGGCAAAAAAACACCTACCCTCACTAATACTTGACCTGTATAAAGGGCAGACTTCACATTACTTAAAGGTGTGCTTCTTTCTAATGCTGTATTTCTCAAACTGTCTGTCTTATTATTGAAAAAGTGTCAGGAATAGTCTGTATACTCTTCTCTGAAAAGTGTATTATGGATGCTAGTACATTTTGGGCTACTGAAACTTTGTGGAAATGAGATCGACAAGTAGGATGAGGCAAGTAACAGTCTAAGGATCTTTTTTTTTTTTTCCAGTGATTCATTAATAAGACTTTTTAATCCAAATGTTGATGCCTACAAAGTTCATTCAGAAGAAGCAACTGTGCGCCATGCTGTTATTTAGATAATAACACAGGTATTTTAGAAGTGCAGTGATAATCACAATTTTTTTTAATCTAGTGCAAAAGAATCTGGATTACTTCTTTCATCCACAACAATCACAGGAAAATCACAGACAAGGTATTTCCTGCACTGAATGAAAAGAAGTTATTCTTACCTTTAGGAAACTATGCATGAGTATGTCTATACCTATATAGTTTCTTGACAGTATCTTAAAATAGGGAAAAAAGCCCCCTAAAGTTTGTATGTTTACTGACATTTACAAGTTTTATTCTTTAACATCAGCTTTTAAAGCCCTATTAAAAGCACATAGTTGAGAGAAAAATAAAAAAGTAAAAACAATAGAATGTCCAAAATGGCACAGGAAATCACAAGAGTGAGCTCCTGGAACAGAAGCAGTCTGGTAAAGGTGATCACCCGTCTAGGATTTTATTATTAGCAAAACATTTAGCATAGCGGCTGTTGTGGCTACAAGGAATTTAAATTATATCTCTGCATGTTTCCACCATGGAAGACAACCTTAAAACTCATTACAGGATACACATCAATAGAAGTGTCTGGACCTAATAAATTCAGTCTTTCCCAAATTACTTCCAGTGTTGTCCTCCGTATTTTGACATAAGCTTTTTTCCCGACTTACCATCAAATATATTGATGGACATCCAGTACAGTAAAACGGGAACTAACACTAACAGTAGATCAGGTCAGCTGTGACCTTGTTTATCTGAGTCTTGAAAAACCCAAAGAATGGAGGCCCTCCAACCTATCTGGACAACCTTTTCCAATGCTACATCTTCTCCTCTCTCCAAAGATCTCTCTAAAGTTCAGTCTGAACCTTTCAGGTTGTTTTATTTTGTCTTTCAGATAGCCAAACATTAAGTAAATTATCTATCTGTTTCAAAATGGTTTGTTCTTATACTCCGATTTTAGATTGTGTGGTAACTCTAGTCAGTGAAAAATAATATTATTATTTACCTTGAAAAAGAAATAAAATGATCAGTGCATAAGAACTAAATCTATATTAATACACTAAATCAGATCTATTCTCTAGTCCTGGAACCAATAGCAGCCTGACTACCTATGTAATATTAAGCTTTCTCAGTGTTTGATCACAGTGGCCCCAAAAAGACGCCATGTTGTGAAAGATTCCCGATCTATGATCTTCCTGGTCTGTGCCTAAAGAAAACCTGAAAAAAACCTGAAAACTTTGGGAATGTTACTGAGCCTGACACCCCTGAAATCACCACCTACTGTTCCCTGGAGAGGAAAAAAACCAAAAACATTGAGGTCTGTCTTAAAATTGTTTTTGAGGGCTCAATTTAGCATTACTTTATTTACACAGATACAGTCAAAGTAATTTTTTGTGGTTGTTTCTGAAAATTTTTTACTTATGGCAGCCAGAAAGAAAAAATGGAGGATAAGTGTTTTGTGTGTGAAATAATGTTGGTAACAATGATCACCAAGATCTACTTGTGAAATGAAGCACTTTAGAGGAAGAAACTAAGATTCTCATGTTAGGAAACAGAAATTTTTGGTCGATTTCTCAGTTTTATTATGAGCTTTCAAGAAGCCATTTCATTACTCCATACTTCAGTTTCCCTACCTGTAAATTGCACTTATGACTTCTGCTCTTCAGTTTCAGACACTGTGCAACTCTCACAACACTGTATGATAAAATTCTCAAAGACACCAACAGGGACACAAAAGCTGCTGTATACTAAACATTTGTGAGGTGCCAATGGCCAATCCCATAAATCCTTTATTTACATAACAGTTTTAATTTTATCATTAGAGAAATAAGCAACAACAATAATATTCTTTGTAATGACCGCAGGTAATTTTTCAACAGGATTTTTTAATATGATATCTTCTCAGTCCCTAGGGAAGGGAAAAAGTTCTGCTTTAGAAAAGACAATATGTATGTGCCAATGCATGGACAACATCAGAAGAAAATGAAACCATTATTGAGGGAGGAGAGTAAATATAGAAAATGTACGAGCATGTAAGAAAAGGAGATAAAATATTACTTTCAAAAAAATAGGACTTCAGAGAGTAGGTAAAGGAAAATTATCTTGTCATACTGACAAGGATATTGCCAAAGAATTTCAAGAAGCCTGAAAAAAGAAGACTTGAAAACCGTCTTCAGTGAGTGTCCTTCCTTCCTTGGTTACTGCTGGGTAGCACTAAAGGAAAACCAAACTCAAGATCCAGGGATATTCCTTAAAAACTCTATGAAATCTGCATGCAGAAGAACGTTGCTAAGAAGGTGTCTTATTTTGGTGGCTTTTCTGAAATGTGACTAGCTCCCAAATCATGTGCTTAGATCTAAAATGTGTCTGGGATAACATTTTTTCTAAGGAGTATTACTAGAGTAATTTTTACCTTGGTTTCTGAAGATGAACTTGAGGAATGAACGTTGGCCAAATAGTTTAGATTTCTAAGAACAGGTCTGAACTTGTGTCTTAATTTTACAACAGACTTTGCAGCTTCTGCTTTATTTCTTCTTCATTTTGCTGGTAAACGACAATGTAATTCCTCCGTTCCCCAAGCCTTTTGTAAATCTATGTAATACTGCTCAGGGCTAGTGGAGCAAAGGAAGTCCATGACAACACAGGCATAACATTATTAGAAACTGGTTATTTCTGGAGAACAGAAGAGACATAAAAAGAATGTGTATGTTAAGTAAATTAAAAGCAGGAAATTTAAAATAAGTAACTGTGTGGATAAAAGAATTTAAAATGTGACTATTAAGATATGAAGAAAATAATCTTATAAATTAAAACATACTGGAGAACAGAGACTAAAAGAAATCCAAGTGTAGACAATATTAATGACATAAAGTATGATGAAAAAAAGCTAACGTAATAGAATTAGCTGATAAATACTACAGAAATCCTAAAAAATGAAAAAAATAGAAAATTGAAAGCTAATAAAAACATCTAAAACTTATTTTTAAAGCAAGAAATATTGCATGCTTTGGCATGAAAAGCACTTTCAAGACTATTTATTGCATTTATTGAGCACAAACAGATTAAAAAAATAGAGGATAGCAGAAATTAAATAGAAAAAGCTATAATGGTTAAATAACTGTTAATATAAAATTAAACCGAATTATTGCAAATGCTACCATATAACTGGCAAGAATGAAGTACTGTCATTTAGTCCAATGATGAGCATGGACACAATACAAATATTACAGTCGTAAGTTATCAGAGGGTAATAGGCAAACCAAATAAACACATGATTTTGCCTATAGAGGATGAGTGTGAAAGCAAGCATATCTTCTATATTGTCAACATGGACACTGAAATCATATAAGATTAATAGTCTCAGGGGTTCCAGAGCCAACTGAGAAAGAAAATCTATAAATTCATTAAGGAACCTGTGGTAGCTCTAGGAAATCTATAAATTCATTGTGAAGGCTACAAAAGTTATATATGAATAAACAAGATGGAAGATACACAATGCTGGTGACTTGTTCATCCTTCAGGAAGAATGGACAGGTCTTCAGCACCACACCTACTTCACCCTTCATAAATGGAATGCACGATGTGTGCAACTTCAATGAGATCAGATTCAGTCAGCTGATCGGAGCCAGCCCAGCGAGAGCCGGAGCCGGCGGGGTTCAGCCGACCACGAGGTTCAGCCGAGATTAGGAAGCTCAGAGGGAAACTTAGAGGCACAGCGTGATTCCCGGCGGGTCCCCACGCCCACAGCCCCGGCAGCCATTGCGAGAGCGCGGCTAACGTCGGGGGGCGTTCCCGCGGTGACGGCGACCACACCTCCTCCCCTTGCCTTGAAAAAACCTTTGGGAGGGCAGCTACTGTCTGCTCACCAGGTGCAGGGAGGAGCAACCAGCTTGTGTAGCGGGTGAGTCCCACCCACACTGTGCTGCAGCAGCAGGTGTGGCAGCTTGTGCAGCAGGGTGCAGAGAGCACTTATCGTTTGTCAGCCCCTCTAACTTATTGCCAGCATCCCAGACTGCTGACGACCATGGTCGCCTCCAGGAGGAGAGCTTATCTCAAACAGATGGTGGCAATGCAAACTGAGGTTCTGTCCCGAACGGTGGCTGTTCAGGTCTCTGGCTGCAGGGAGTGCCAGAGCCTGCTGCTGCCAGGGGAAGGAGGCCAGCACTCCACCTGTGTGAGGTGTGAGCAGGTGCAAGATCTGCTCCACATGGTTGTGAAGCTTAAGGAGGAGGTTGAGATGCTGAGGACCATCAGGGAGTGCGAAAAGGAGATCGACTGGTGGAGTAACACCCTGACATGCCAGTCGGAAAGGTCCCAGGGAGGTACCTCCCAAAAAGATATGGACCTCCTGCCCTCTCGGACAGAGGCGGAAGTCCTGAGACGGCTGCACCCTTGTTACTGTCGGGCAGAGGTAGGGGACCTAAAAGATAACAAGGGTTGGAAGCATATTCCGGTTTGGCGTCACGGGCAGCCCCCCTCCCTGCCTGCTTTGTCTCCCCAGGTGCCCCTCCGTAATAGGTTTGAGGCCCTGGATCTTGAAGAAGAGGTAGGTGAGGAGGTGGTGCCAAGCCTGCCTATAAGATTACATAGGAAGAGGTGGTTGACTTCACAACTTAAGACTGCCTCTGATAAGAAAGAAAGAAGGGTGATTGTAATAGGAAATTCCCTTCTGAAAGGAACTGAGGGCCCAATATGCAGAGTAGACCCTCATCTTAGGGAAGTTTGTAGTCTACCTGGAGCCCAGATCAAGGATATCGCTAGAGAGCTCCCCGAACTGGTGCACCCGACAGACTCCTACCCACTGCTGGTCTTCCAGACAGATGGGGAGGAAGCTGCTTCCCGTAGTCTGAGGGGAATGAAGAACGATTTCAGGGTCTTGGGAAGGATGGTGAAAGACTCAGGGGCTCAAGTGATCTTCTCTTCACTCCTTCCATCTTCAAGTGACGATGTGGGATGGAATAGGAAAATTCAGTCTCTAAATGGTTGGCTCCAAGACTGGTGCTACAGGCAGGGCTTTGGATTTTTTAATAATGATTGGTTTTATAAGACACCAGTCCGGACAGTGTTACACGGGAAAGGTTTATCTCACAAGGGGAAAAGGATGCTGGGGCAGGAATTAGCTGGGCTCATTTGGAGAGCTTTAAACTAGGCTCGAAGTGGGATGGGGTTGTAGCTGGGCTTGTCCCAGTGGAACAGCATTCTAAAACTGATGAGGACCAGGTGACCTCCTATGCCCCTAGGGAGAAATTGGTGTGCTCTGCTCGCTCCCTGAAATGCCTGTACACCAATGCGCGCAGCATGGGGAATAAGCAGGAGGAGTTAGAATCCTATGTTCGGTCAGGAGATTATGATCTGGTGGCAATTACAGAAACATGGTGGGACAGTTCACATGACTGGAATGTGGTCATGGATGGCTATGCCCTTTTCAGGAAAGACAGGCCAGCCAGGCATGATGGTGGAGTTGCTCTCTATGTGAGAGAGGAACTACAATGTACTAAATTCTGCCCAGGAGTGGATGACGAGCAAGTTGAGGGTGTATGGGTCAGGATCAAGGGGCAGGCTGGCAGGGGTGACACTGTTGTGGGCGTCTGTTACAGGCCACCAGATCAGGCTGAGGAAGTTGATGAGGCCTTCTATGGGCAGCTGAGAGTGGCCTCACAGTCACAGGCCCTGGTTGTTGTGGGTGATTTTAACTTCCCTGATGTTTGCTGGAAGGACCATTCAGCCAGCCACAGTCCAGATGATTCCTCCAGTGCATTGATGATAACTTCCTCATGCAGATGGTGGAGAAGCTGAGTAGGAGAGGTGCACTGCTGGATCTCATCCTCACTAACAAGGAGGGTCTGGTCGAAGCAGTAAAGGTTGAGGGCTGCCTGGGTTGCAGTGACCACGAGATGGTGGAGTTCAGCATCTTGTGTGGCAGGAACAGAATAGTGAGTAGAATTGCAACCCTGGACTTTAGCAGGGCTAACTTTGGCCTTTTCAAGCAATTGCTGGGGGAAATCCCGTGGGCAAGACTGCTTGAAGGAAAAGGGGCCCAAGAGAGCTGGATTGCATTCAGAGATTGCTTCTTCCACGCTCAGGATCAGAGCATCCCCACACGTAGAAAGTCAAGGAAGGGAGCCAGGAGGCCTGCGTGGTTGAATAGGGATCTGTTGGGTATGCTCAAGCAGAAGAGGAGAGTTTACAGGTCATGAAAGCAGGGGCTGGCCACTTGGGAGGAATATAAGGCTGCTGTTAGAGGATGTAGGAAGGCAGCTAGGATAGCCAAGGCCTCCTTAGAACTACAGCTGATGAGAGGGGTCAAGGACAGCGAAAAAGAACTTTTTCAAATACATAGCAGATAAAACTAATACCAGAGGCAATGAAGTTTCAAGGGAAACATCCCCTCTGAATAGTTTTATGAAGTCTTTGCGTATTCCTTCTGTTTTGTTTTTTTGGTGTCTTTTTTTTGCATAAAAGGTAATTCAGTTACCTTACTGGAAATAAATATTTGACTGCTCAAGCCCTAGAGGTTTGAAAAAAATTGAATTAATTAATAGAAACATGTGGCTGTTTTATTCCTGTTGATTTTTTTTTGTTTGTTTGTTTAAACACAACTAAGTATCTTATAACCAAAAAGAAAGGAAACTCTGGATCTTCCGTTCCTGCCACTTCAATATCTTCTTCAGCAAATGTTAAGGCTGTGTGGATCCTAATATTACGGCGTTTTGGCCCTCATGCAAAATTTTACTTTCTTCTGTTTTAAATGAATTTTCTGTTTCACCCTTAATTACTATTAACAAATGTGACTCAAGTGCTGCCTTCATGGTACTTCTCACCTCTTACATGATTTGCGATTAGAAAATATTTTCACTAGACCACCCTGTGATTTGTGCTGAGGCTTTGGGCATTTCTTGGCAAGAAGAATTGCTGGCAGGTTTGGCAAGTACCTGTTATAGTGATGATTTTCCTTCAGTTCATAGGAGTCCAAAATTGTGGTCAGATCTGAAATCCCAGTCTGACCTTGCAGTGGATTCAGGTATGGTTACCTCTTTCACAGACCCACAGTTATAGAAGAAAAGACACTCAGAAGGAGAAAGAACATGAAGCAAGAGTTTGAACCCAGAATTCCCAAAAACAGTCACACTTTTTCTCAGCCTCAATCAGATTTTAAATATTTATATGACAGTGGAATACTGCCAACAAGCATGATCAAAAGAGCAAATGAAGTGCTTGGTAATTTCCTTCATGGATACTATGTTCCCATAAAATGCTTTGATTTTCAGAAATGCATATCTGATAATGAAAACCCATGGTCTGGGATTATTTTTTTTTTGGTCAGATCTAGTATTATTGTGTCATACTATAGCTACTGCTGTTGAAATTGTTGTGTTGCAGAACCCATAAGCGTAGACTATATTAGACACAGAAGCACCATCAAGGTTTGCATGTGAGTGATCTGGCATGCTGAGGCAATGAGGCATAAGTGGAAACAGAAACTTCAATTGCTTGTATCACACCCCTGGGGTGTTGTGAGGCAAAGCACAGCTAAGCCATGCCTCTGACACCTCAGATCTCAGGAGTACGTTATCCAATTATCTCATGGCAACCACCCCTTTAGGGCTCTCTCTGCTATTAGGAAACACTTTGATGGTGGGTGGAAAAAGATATTTTTGGAAGTGCAGGAAGAAGTTAGTTAGAAGAGAGAATTACTGTAATCAGTATATTGTGCTGCTAAGTTGGAAAAGAGAGATAAAATGTTGTTCCAAGTTGTTGGCTTCTGTAGCTGTTAAGAAAAAATCAGTCTAGCAATTTCTCCAAGATTTCAAGAGAACTGCATTTATATTTTCTGGTAGAAGACTAAAAATTATTAGGCGTTGTAAGAAACTGAACAAGCTGCTGTAGGGTAAGTTCACAAAGTAAACTGTGTAACCAATTTAGAGCTTACCAACTTTCCCACATTCTCACACTGCTGCAACTATGATGCAACTTGCTCCTCTCCATAGTACAGTAGGTTCCACACAAGGCAACATTTACTGCTGTAAGATGACATTATACTTTACCGTAGTAACGGTGCTTGTTACCCACATCTTAACATCAACAGTTACAATCTTGCTTTGGCAGCGTGGTGAAATTATGAAAGCCCACACACGTTTGTGGCAAAGGGCATGTACAGAAGCAATGAGGCAGGAGCAGAACAGGTTGGGATGAAAAGAAATGAATATCAGAGCTCAGCCTCTGCTTAAACATGGGGAGAGGCAGACAGTGAGAGCTGCTCACTACTTCTGCAAGGCTTCTGGGCTATGCCACTGCAAAATGCACAGGGTGCCGACCACACCTAGGCAAACATATAGACATAGGCCCAATTTGAAGGCAATGTCCCAGCCACTTTATGGTGGTAGTGGTAGTCCCTTGCTCTTTCTTCCATCAACCAGGGAAAAGTTATGTTTCTTCCCCTAACACAATCAGCATTGTTACTGGAAGAAAAAGTATGCTCTCAGCTCAGATGCTTCAGCACAAAGTCCAGCATCCTGGACAGTTTGATAAGATGCAGATTTTTGACTGAGATAAGCTGAAAACTTTGTCACTTTCAGGACAGCTTTGCTTCAGAATAGCAGAGAGATGGAGCTGACAGCAACTTTAATCACTTCTAAAGATGATTCACCATAGGTCTATGAAAGATTATTGAAATGTTACGAATTTTCACTTTTCCCACCTTTACCACCCCCCCCCCCCCCCCCCCCCCCCCCCCAATGCTAATAGTAATGCAATCCATCCATAGGAAGTCCAGATTTAAATCCAGATTTGGCTTTGTGTTTTCACACTCTATTAAATTCCTTCTTTGTTGAAATTTAGTAATAATGGATCTTCTTAATGAAATTTAGATTATTGCTTTGGGGAAAAAACATTTGAAATACTCCTATTCCTCTACTCAAGATTGGCTGGATATCCTATTGTTGGCCTCTTGCTAAAACAAGCAAAAAGCTCAGAGATACTGAGCTTTAGAAAAGTTTTAGCCAGCAAAGACTCAGACAGGCCATTTCCTCACTCACTTGAGTATTCGTCTCTTCCTTTAAATCCAATTGCATCTTTGGGTTCTGGTCACTATCTGTAAATTATATGCTGATACAATAACCTTAGCTACAGCTCAAGAGAATTTTTGAATCTGGATAAAAATCTAAACTGTATTTCCACACAGCTATAGAATATGCAGCTTAAATTCCTGCTCAGATTCAAACCCCTGTTAGAGAACCGGACAGACACAAAGAAGAATGCAAGATGTCCCCCATTATCATGGAGCTAACTCTGACATAGACTACGTAGAAGCTCTTGACAGTCAATCAGCAAGGCATACAGCAGCAGCAGCAGTTAGTTCACACAGCTGAGCACTAGATCAGGGAAGACAGCTGAGTTCCCAGAGCCAAGGAAGCCGGAGGAAGAGTCTGCTGTGACATTCTCTCTGGGAAGTGACAGCTCTTGCAAGAGGGGCTGACGAGGCTTGGGTGCTGCCAGGAGCAACCATGGGAGATTAAAATGCTGTTCTAGGGAATGCAGGTGACCAGGAGCATGCAAGTTTTCACAGCAGTTCATGCAGGTAGGGCATGTAGGAATGGCAGGGAAGCTCTGCCAGCTCAGGAGATTAGCTCAATTGGTGGTTATCACTCTCACAGAAGGATCTCCCTATGGTATCCACCTGGGGCAAAGGTATGTCCTCTGCACTTGCTAGGAAGAAAGCAGCAACTCGGATAGAGCTGCCACAGAAACATGTAGCCATCCAGACCTCAGGCTGCAGGGAGTGCCAGAGCCTTTCACTGGTATGAGATAGTGCTAGAGATAACATTGTGTGAGGTGTGACAAGGTGGATGACCTGCTCAGCCTGGTGATATTGTTGAGGGAGGAAGTAGTAAGGTTAAGACGCATCAAGGATTTAGAGAAGGAGATAGACTGGTCAGGTCATGCTTTGGCCTCCTGGAGATAGGAAAGGTCACCAGTAAGAAAACAAGATAAAGGGAATCCTACAGCCTCCCCCCACAAGACTGAGGACAATAGGACAAGGAAAAGGAGTGAATGGAACCAATTCCATACTCAGGGTGGCAGGTGAAATCCTCACTAACACAACTCACCTTCCTAAGTGCTTCTGTATAACAGGTATGAGGCTCTGGATGTGGAAAGCCAGACAATGGATGAAGAAAATGAATGTCCATCTGCACTACAGGTGTTGACGGCATAACAAAGGCCTATCCCCCATATTACAGCCACCTCCATGAGGAAAAAAGTAAGGATTATAGTTGTAGGTGATTCTCTTCTGAGGGGTACAGAGGGTCCAATATGCCAGAAAGACCCTCCTCTTAGGGAAGTCTGCTGCCTTTCTGTGGCCTGGGTTAAGGATATCACCAGGAAACTTCCTAGCCTGGTATGGTCCTTGGACTACAACCTATTACTGATCTTCTGTGTGGGTGGTGATGAAGCTGTGACCCTCAGTCCAAGGGCGATCAAAAGAGACTTCAGGGCCTTGGGATGGTTGGTGAGGGAATTGGTAACACAGGTTATTCTCTCCTCTCTCCTTCCAGTTGTGGGTAGTTACATTAGAAGAAACAGACACACACACTTGATTAATATATGGCCCCATGGCTAGTGTCATTGCCACTATTTTGGGTGTTTTGATAGTGGGATGATCCACACAGCACCAAGTTTGTTGGCATCAGGTGGAGTTCACCCTTCTCAAAGGAGGAAATGGTCTTTGCACATGAACTAGCAGGGCTGATTGACTGAGCCTCAAACTAGACAGGATGAGAGAGAGGGATGACACGCTTGCCTGTGACAAGCTATGGGATGAGACACCCAGGATAGAAGGGTAAGGTGTTGGTCAGGTCACTCAGCTGTTGGCCCTGAAATGTGTTGGCCTCACTGGAGCACATTTGTAGTCTTATGGAGATGAGCCAGGAACTGAGATAATAGAGGCTAACAGGAAAACACCAGTGAAATACTTCAAAGAAATTAAGGAGTGTTCCTCTAAGAAGGCGATGTGGCCAAAAGCCCAGCTGAAGTGCCTCTACACCAATGCATACAGCATGGGCAACAAACGAGAGAAGTTGGAAGCTACTGTCCTTCTAGAAGGCTATAACCAAATGGCCACTACTGAAACTTGGTGGAATGGATCCCATGACTGGAGTGCGGCGATCAGTGGTCATGAGCTGGCAATGTGCACTTGCAACCCAGAAGGCCACTTGTATCTTGGACTGCATCAAAAGGAACATAACCAGCAGGTCAAGGGAGGTGATTCTGCCCCTCTACTCTGCTCTCGTGAGACTACACTTGGAGTACTGCATCCAGCTCTGAAGCTCTCAGTAAAGAAAGACATGGACCTTTTGGAGAGGGTCCAAAGGAGGGCCACCAACATGATCAGAGGAATGGAACACATCTCCTACAAGGACAGGCTGAAGGAGTTGGGGTTGTTCAACCTGGAGAAGAGAAGGCTCCAGGGAGACCTTATTTTGGCCTTTCAGTGCTTAAAAGAAGCCTATAAGAAGGATAGGGACAGACTTTTTAGAAGGACATGTTATGACAGGATAAAGGGTAAGGGTTTTAAACTGAAAGATGTGAGATTCAGGCTAGAAATTAGGATAAAATACTGCAATGGCTTGCCCAGAGAGCTGGTAGATGCCACATCCCTGGAAACATTCAAGGGCAGGCTGGACAGGGCTCTGAGCAACCTGATCTAGTTGAAGATGTCCCTGCTCATTGCAGGGGGGTTGGACTAGATGACCTTTGAAGGTCCCTTCCAACCCAAACCATTCAATGATTCTTTAATTCTATGACATTTCTTTTTGTCATTTCCATGCTCAATAATAATGCATGACAGGGTTTAGACTGGAACAAATATATTGTCTGTCAAAGGCGCTTCAAAATTTTATTTGGCTGTTAGTCAGCTCACATTACTCCAGGCTGTTTCATATACAGAGCACAAAGCAGCTTAACACTGTTGCTATTAACGTTCGAACTGCTCTGAAAACACTTCATTAAACAGCCTACTGCAGTGTAATTGTTTAATAATATTTTGATTAGGTTGTTTAGTAGACAATCCTTGTTGTAAAGCATTTTCTTTCTGTCAAGTGACTCTTTGGGAAATGGCAATATCAAAATGTTCAGGAGAGATTTATTAAAAAATAGATTCAGAAAGGGTCAATAATTATTTTTTTATTATTTTTGGTTACTTTTTTGTTGTTTGGTTGTTTTCCTCTAGAGTATTTATGAAACCTATTAAATTTAGATGCTGTTAGGGAAGATCTATTCCAAGTCATTATCAAGAAGTGCAAACACAGACTTCTTGAAACATAGCCAACAAATCATCCAACTGATCTATTCAAGAATCTTGATCCAAATTCATTATCCTTCCAATAAAAATGTGTATGGCATTTACTAATGTCTTCAGGCCTTGCAGATTCTCATTGGAGTTATAGGCTTCTTCATGCTTTTAAAATAGGTTTTCCCTTTGAATAGATATTTGGACAGATATTGACCTAACAATAACAGAAATACCTGACAAGAGTTGCCATAGCTAAGAGCTTCTTAGAAGCCACATGAAAAATTCTTCAAGCCTTGTACGTAGTAAAGTATAAGAAGATCAGAAAAAAAAATATTTTACAAGAGAGATCTGAAAATCTTGATTTGGTTAGTCTAGCAAAAGATGTACAGGCATTTCACTGCCTTGTGTAAAGTTCATAAAAGATAACAGATAGACTAGGATTGCATAGGAACAAATGGATATACACTGGGCAGCAGTGGGCTGAGAAGTAGAATATTCCTGAGCTTCAGTAACATGTAAATCTGGGGTAGACATCCAATAAGTCCAGTAGAGACAAATGACCCAACCTGTCTTTTGAGTGTTGCAAATGGTTATATGGTTATATGGTTATATGGAAATGGTTATATGGTGTGGTGCTTGTGACAGTAGGGCAATGAACATGATGAACTAAAATGCTCTATTCTATCCTGTATTTCAACTAAAGCGAGACCAGTCACCTTTGCAGGGCACTAATTGTTGAGCTGCCAAGACTTTGTATATAAAGCACTGAAATAAATTTTCAGGATGCTCTCTGTTCCTTACATTTCCAGAAACATTTTTTCTAGATCATAGATAGTGTATAGCTGTGAATTAAAGGTAAAAAGCTCACATTACTCCTATTCTGCTATGCTTGTTAGAGTTAGATACTTTTGATTTCTGGTGACTGACATTTGTCTCCTTTAAGAACAAAAACCAAAACCCACAAACTTCATAAACAATTATTTAAATGAAAAGTAAAAGCTTATTCTGTTTTGTGGATATATATTAAAAATATCCCATTTATTAAATAAATACTCCCTAAACATTACTGTACTAGCTTGCTTCCTGAAATATCTGAGGGACATATTGAAATTAGTGGGCAGTGAAGTGCCAAGAGATTTCCAGCTGTCTTCTCTCTGGCTGTAGCAGGGCTTCAGCTGCAGACTAGTCAGCTCAAACACTGGACTGGCAGCAGGTAAGCAGTCATTGTAGTTGAATTTGATGTTGTAACCGTCCAGTCGTCTGACGTTGTTTATTTTGTAGCTGTGTGTTAGCACCGTCTAATGGGAAGGTCCTTAATGTGATACGACAGAATGGCTAGTGTTACAGGAGACATCTTTTGCACTGTTCATGCTGTAGCATATCAACAGTAACTGACATTTGTATTTGAGAAATGGAACTTTTAAGTGGCAGTCACATGCTAAGTGCAGGTACAAAATAGGCACTGGATTTCATTAATAGAAATATTTCACTGCAACGTTTTACTTGCCAACTCTGCAGTCATGCCAAGACCTAGTTTTAGTTGTTACTTCCTGAGGATACCTGCGAAGAGAGTGTGTTGTTCGCACTCGTGCCTGGCTTTGGGCAGTAGATACAGAATTGTGTTTCTTTGCATGTTATGGCTTTCTCCCTTCTGCCTGGATTCAATCAGAGAAGGACTGGGAAGGCCTGTTCTGTAAAACCAAGTGAGAGTCCTGATAGTTTATCCTCAAACAGAATGTAATATAAATATTATGCTATATTTTATCTTTAGAAATTTCAAGTTATCTTAAGTGGTAGCTCTTTATAAGTTCTTATATATCATGGAAACATTTAATGTAGTAAAAATATCTAGCCAGTGTTGGTGGGAAGGAAAATATCCTCGTCTTTGGCTGACACCTGGGGGTCAGGGCAGTCTTTCAGTCCAATACTGGGACACTTAAAGGCAACCAATTTCTACTAGATGAAAAAACAATACAGTAATGTAGTTCTGATTTGACCACTCTGCCTCCCTCTTATGTGCTACACTTATTTTATTTTTAGTCATGGAGGCTTAGTCTCTTCAAATGCTTGCTTATCTGTGAGACCTTCCTTGGAAATCTTAACAAATATGAAAATTAATTTCCCTTAACAGTGATAATTTTATTACATTTATCATATGCACCATAAACAGAAAGCTTCCTTCAAATAATATGAAATAAAAGTTTCAGCTTCGTGCAACAGATATCAATACATAGATCACATGTTCTAAAAGTGTTTACATTTTCTTAGTGAAAGGTTTTCCTACTGAAAGGAGAGGAAACATATTTCACTGAAATATAAATTTACATATGTCTATAAATAAATATGACTTTTTATTTATACAATGTAAGTTTTCATAACTGTTTACATATGCATATGTTAAAGATACATTACAGAGAAACACAAATATCAATATAAGGAAAAATATTCCACCAAATGTGTAACTTTATCAGTTTTCACAAACTTTGAATTAAGAAATGTTATCATTAAGCTGATCATTCAAGAGAGAAGCTGTAATTTTGGAGCTCTTTGCTAATGATACAAACCTCATCTTTGCTACTTCTTTTTGGAAAAGTCATTTAAAATATCTTCTTTGGTTCTCCAGATTCATAAAACTGGGGATAATTTTGGTAAGTAATAAAGAAGGTAATTACTTAATTGATCTTTATTAAAGTGATTTGGCTTTTAAAACAGGCATATTTTAAAATAATTTTTTAAAGGAAAAATAAGCACCTCCATTTTGTATAGAGAGCTGCAGATGACGACTTGTCTTTTTCACTGTATGTGGAAAGTATGAAATAAATATCCTGTGTATGACATAAGAAGTAAAATTTCACTAAGCTTAGTGTTCCCAAAAGCACCACCAAAAGTCCAGATCTAGGCTCATTCCAAAATACATGTGCACTGAATGGTACTGAAGAGCATACTAGAAAGCATCATTCACCCATCTTCCACCAGGTTGTAAATAAGGCTGGTATTTGGCTTATACATTGATGAGGGGCAATTTGATCAGATACTAGAAAAATTTCTTCTTACTGTGAAGATACTTAATTCTTGAAAATGATTGACACATAAAGCTGTAGAATTTCTGCTTCTGGATGATTCTTTTAAGGAACAGGTTGCTTAAATATTTGTTAGGAATTAATTTTGCAATAGGATGGAAAAATTGATTTCTTTGTGTTTCTTCCTGTTGAATATTATATGAGCTTTTTCATTCTTATCTCCTCTAGCTCTTTGCTTCTTCCCATGACTGATTCTTTTTCAGCTTAACTGGATTGTTCCTTAAAACCAGGAAAGTTTTAACAGATCAAAAATATATATAACCATGCATAACAATATATACCACACTGGATAAAAATGTAAATGAATTTTGGCCAGAACTAATATTTGCACAGTATTAGTCCCATATAACTTCACATTACTTCATTATTATCTTATTCTGTTTTTGTGGTGTTAGTCTAAAACATGATCTTTTGGCAAGCAGGGCATAGTAGCCTAATATGCTTAGCCCAGTCTGGTGTATGCACAACTCCCTCACACTATACACGAATTAGTTATAATAAGTGACAGTGACATGACATATAAATGAGTGATATCTATTATATAGATTCAAACCCTGATTTCTGTTTTGTTTTGGTTGTTATCTTATTTAGGGTCAATTATTACAAAAATTTAAACCATTTTAAATAAATACTAAATAAAATTACTTTCTTATTTTTATTAGCTTAGTAAGTGGTAACCCTTTTAGACACCCAATATGTGTTGGTAGAGTTTGTAGGTGGTACCTTTTTGCCACTGAGGTTGCTCATAGTCACCTCAGATTGATCCCCTTAATTTTAGACATATTTCTCAGAAAGATTTAAGAAAAAAATATTGATGAGTTCTTCGATGCAGGTTTCTGGCATACGGAGTGGAAATGGCCTTGGCTGTTACTCACCTGCTCAAATGGTATAGCCCATTGGTTTGAATAACCCAGCTGGAATACAAGACAGCTGGTCATTCCCAGCCAGTTCAGAGAAGGAATTTGACTGTAAATGTCCCTTCTATCACTGTGCTTTAAGGGATTCTGCAAGGATGTGTTTTCTTTATTGTTGTTTTGGTTGAAGTTAGCATTTTTGTTTGTTCATTTTAATGTTGTTCTGAAAACCATATTTTTGGTAGTTTCAATTATACTTAATACTGAAATTTTTTACTAGAGAGATATTGACGACTTTCCTACTTGCAATGAAAATAAAGAACTAAGAAGTTCTGAGGAACATTAAAATGCTTTTGTTGTCACCTTTATGACAATAATATTAAAATACAATTCCGGCTAAGTCAATTTATCTAATTCCACTTCATGTCTATGTCCTTGGGACAAGTGGGGAGGTGTCTGGCCTGCATTTGGATACCCAGCATGGTATGTAAGCCTTGATCGGGAAGGTTTTTCACATATTGAGCTTTCATATGTTATAAATTTTAGCAGCAAATTTTTTACCAACAAGTATGTAGCTGGCATTATGCTAACAAACAGCGTTATATAGACAATGTAGTTTGCATTTCCATATAAAGTGATTTTGACTGCAGTGTCAGTGCTCAAACAATAATGTATGTTTGTATGAATAGTTGTCCATCTCATGAGACCACGTAAATGTTGTGTTTCATTAAGCTGTGCATCATGAATGATCTTAAAAAATAAGTGAGGACAAAGATTAGTAGTCACCAATGAGTTATTAAACTAGAGGATGAGATTTAATCCTCCTCAGTCACACATTCATACATCCATGCCTATTTTCAGAGAGTAAACTCAAAAATTACAGCCCTAGTGTCTCTGAAATCAGTGAAAAAAAACTGTCACTAAGTTTTATAGAGTTGTGATTTTAACATTCTGCTTAAAACTTATGGGGATCTTTCTGAAAAATAAAAATAAAACAAAACAAGGATAATTACAGCAACATTTTTGTCTCTTGAGCAAGCTAATCCTTAACCCCAAATCTTCAGAAATGCATAGATAACAAAGCACTACTACTGCTAGGAATCCCTTCTAGCAAGTTATTCAGAACAGTCCCAAAAAGCCAAAATTTCAGTCTTGCTCACTGTTCTGGGAAAGGGGAGCTTCTTAAAAGTTTTGAGCATAAAAACATAAATGAAAACTATACAAAGGCAGTAAATAGTAAAAGAGCAAAAGAATAATCTATTTTCAAAAGATTATATGGAAAAAATAAAATTCATAACTACTTTCCAGTACTTTAAAAAATTAAACACTTACCTCACCATAAGGCCATTGATTTCCTTCATTTCAAAATGCTATGTAATTCAGGTGGCAGTAATTTTGCCTACTGTTGTAGGGCCAGTTTGAGTAAAAGCACTTCTGGCAGCTATGTAGAAAAGTTGAAGTAGATTCAATATTGTACACTTTTGCTGTTTTCTTCTGATTTTCATATTCTTCTATCTCTCATTGTCCCAGTCAATCTTATTTATTCTTTTTAGTCTGTTTTATGGCTTTTATTTTTTTTCTTTATTTTGAATTGGTTTTTCTGAATGTTGCATTTCTTACAGTGTGAAGAAATTACACTAAATTTTCAAATATCTAGCTCTTCTACCAGCATTAAATCTCTTATACCTCTACAATTGTTAGCATTTTATTTTGACATGAACACTAGAATATTCATCTCAGCATAGCAAAAGAGCACTCAGAAGAGACTGACAACACACATAGATAATTTACAGAATAATATTGATACCAGCCTTTGATTCTTTGATCTACAACAGAAGTAGCCTGTTTTTTTTTTTTAAATGAGGGTTCTCACCTCATGAAAGCTGATCTGCTTCCAGCATTTAATCTTTGCTTTTGTTCTATTGTACTTTTTTGCATTTTACTCACCAAGAAATTGTGAGGGTATGAGTACAGTGTACTTTCTCATCTTCTCCTATAATTATTTTTGCTGCTACTTTGACTTGATTATTTTTTCACTTTCTGTATTTATCCTAATCTAGTTATATGACTATATATAAATAAAACATGTATTTCATGTCATCATTTATTAAGAGCAGTCACCTATTTTTCATTTTAAAAGGCATTAATTTCCATGAATATACACAAAAACCCCTCTGTTCATAACCGTATTATTCTCTTCTCAACAGTGGATATCTCCATCTTTAGTATGTCAGATGGATTTACAAGGAAAGAAACATTCTAAAGCTTTCAGCCAGTTGAGGTAAACTGTGACAGTAGTGATGGTGAGCTGGGATGATGAGCCCATTATGAAAAAAATCTCCTTAAGGCTTGAGTTTCGTTGTGTTTGAGCATGATAGCAATGAAATATATCCTGGCATCCATATTCTACTGGATCCCACTTCTCAATACTTTCAGAGCTTCTCTACCTTTTTGCAGTAGAACCCAGCTCACAGCTGGGTTCCCCTTGCATTTGTCCCGGAGTTCTGCTGTCAGATTTGGTAATGACTACCTAGATCATCTCATAATTCATAGTCGCTCTTCTTCTTGAATCAGGAATGTGATTTTGAGGGGGATCTCTCAGTCATACTCACAGTGCTCTGGTTTTCATTCCAGAGTGATCTCAAAAAACATGAACTGGTTTCCTTTCAAGAAGAAAGGTGTCTCTAATACTGCCAATGGATATTTGTCTAAAAAAACAACCAAACAAAAGTCCGATAATGCAGATAATGTGGATATGAATCCTTAGCACAAACTGTTTTGTTTAGGAAATCTTTTCCTATTGTTCTGTACATCGTGAATTAAACAATTAACCACAGTCTTACTTTCAATGTATCTTCAAAGTTCACTGAATTTCCTGTGCTGTCAGATGAAGCAGAAGTTTATGGTGCTGCAAGATTTTGTTTTATGAAGGTATTTTCTCTAGTTAATGGGGAGAAAATCTAGGAGTATCAAGCTGCGAAACAACAAAACACAAAGATGGAACACTTCATGAGAAGAGATTTTCTGTGTTGATTTTTATCATACTGGGCGTTGCCTTGTTCTGGCACTCTATAAGGGAAGGCAGGTCTGAATAGAATCACAGAATCACAGAATCATAGAATGTTAGGGATTGGAAGGGACCTCGAAAGATCTGTTTACTTTTCAGATCTACTTTTCTTTCAAATTCTTTTCTTTTATATCGTATTACTTTTTAAGAAGCTCAAGTCATAGATATAATGTGATTGTTCCTGCAGGGGAAGAAATACAGGTGCTAAATAAAGGATAAACATTGTGTGATCTTAGATAAAAGCTGAAGAAACAACAACAAAAAGTATTCTGCCTTAAGAGAGACAGGTTACCTTGAAAACCAAGACTTAAAAGAGTGATCCTGAAAAGAATGTATGGAAAAAGTAGCAATCAGACCAGAAAATATGACAGAGTGAGATTTGCGATTCCCTTAAGCAATATTTAAAGATCAAAAGTACTGAGGAGAACGACTCATTTTTTTTTTCATCAAGACAGGAGAGTAAATACTAAAAAAATGAGACACTTCTACCTGCAGCCAGCCCATATCATGTCTTGCTCACAGGTCGTGACAACAGTAGGACATGTTCAGCACTCCTGCAGGACACAAGCATTTAGGTTCAGGCATTTATGTGCCATTTGCTGTGTTTTGTGAGTCAACTTTATGCAGTATTACTCAGAGAAAATTCTTCACTCAGGCTTTCCTTTAACACTTTCACTACTGAGGACTACAAATCCAGTGTGGATTTTCCAAAAAGATTTTCAAGTTGAAGTTTGAGCATTCTCAAATCCAATAGATCTTCTGCTTTATCGGTCTCACATTCAAGTTTTATGATTTTCCCTGTCTCTGTTTTGACATAGTGCCAATAAGCCAGGTGCAGAAATGTTCAGGAATCCACCACACATTGTGACTGCTCCCACATTTTCAGATACTCAGGACTGCAAAATTCAGTTTGAATAAATAGGAACAATGAGTGAAAGATTTTAAAAAGAAGCCTATGACACACAATAGATCAATTGGTCTGGATTTCAATTTCTCTTGGATTTGGGTCCTTAATTCCCTTAAATTACTTCTGAAAAGCTTAACCTTAGACATTTTCATGATCAGACCTGTAGCAAAAGTTTCACTTATGTTGCTTTGCCTGCATTATAATCTAAACAGTAAAAATAAAATCTTGAAGAGAAAGTAGTTGCAGGAATTCTTCACTTGGATTTATTAAACATATGAGGGATTTTGAATTTAGGTGCAGGAGCTAAGTGGGTATTTTACCTAACCTAGCACTATGAGATTAAGCCAAGCCCCAGTGAGATAAGCAGAATGGATCTCAGATGGTTTTTATATGTGTTATAATAGTAAAAATGTATTAAAGTGAGAAAATTGATTAAAACAAAAACAAAGAAACAAATAACCAAAGATAACCAACAAACAACAACATATAAACCAACAAGAAGTACCAAAATGAAATAAAAGAAAGTAGTAAAAATATTTCTGTTGTGGCTTCCTCTTTTTTACCCATCACTTACCTGTGCAACTTCCTGGAAGGCTCTGAGGTATGGTGCATGCTTTTAGACCAGGAGCTTCAGAAAGTAGGACATTCAGCAGATGTCTTAATAGGGAAGCACTGATAATTTACTGACTAGAAAAGTTATGGTGTCTCACACATACCTTACACCAGACAGCTTTCATCTATGTACACCCAAAAGTAATGCATTTGTTGTATTAGATTTCCATAATTCAGCTCCTTTCGGATTTTTGTTGTTGTTATTATTGTTTTATGGTTTTTGTGGTTTGTTTTGGTTTTTGTTTGTTTGTTTTGTTCTGTTCTGTTCTGTTTTGTTTCTTTGTTTGTGGGGGTTTTGTTTTGGTTTTGTTTCTGTTTTTGTGGGTTTTTTCTTTCTTCTGATGATGTCACCTCCTTATTTAAAGCATTTTTCCTTCCCATGAATGTTTTAGTTAAAGAATTTCCCTTTTTCTCATCCCTTCTTCTTGAGAACCACACAGCCTTTAGAAATCATCTCCATATATATTAATGAAATAAAGAAATATAACAAGGTCAGAACTTCTACATGGGATTTCTGCATCTTTCTTTCACTCATACCTATATGATTCATATGAGAGTACAGTGTGGTACATTTAACTCATGCCAGATGCCAGATCTGTAGAGTGCCAACTAGAGGGACATTTTAATATCATTCATATATATTATCTTGTTCAGCAGAGCAAGCAAACCTAAAGAAATCTTCTGACAATCTAAAAGATACTTTTCAAAACTATTTAAAGCAAATATGACTACTAGTATCAGTTCTTTATTTTAAAAAACAGAATTCATATCCATTAGGTATATCCATTAGGTATATCATGCCATGCATGACTTGTGAAAAAAGTTCACAACAGGCTGCTACCTATTCTGGTACAATAGAATTGCCATGCCAATCACAGCTAAACACTGTCTGACCTTAAAAATACAATCACAAATCTTGTTGCATCAATCAGCATGACAAGACTATTACACTCCGATGAATAACTGATTATGCCAGTCACTGCACTCACCACACTGAACTGAACATTTGTTGGCTGATGATCCTTAATCATTACAGAATCTATATTAGGTTATATCTCACAGGAGGCTATATTTCACAGAAGTGAAAAGAAAACTAAGAAACAAAAAGGAATAATTAGAAAAAATACATAGTGCAGAATTTGTATTAATAATGATGACCTCTGTGTGTGACAAATAAGCCTGAGATTTCAGGATTATGATAGATTTTGATAGTGGAAATATCCAGCTATTGTGAATCAGCTAGGAGGATGGAAATGGACACTATGCCCACAGGAACGGTAGTATGTAGGATGTAGCATTCCTCAAGTCCTGAATTAGTGACAAAAAAAGGAGTAAAGAAGAAATTAAAAGTGTATGGTTTGCAAAAATTGCAAACTGAAAATTTCAAATAGTAAATGGTTCTAATTCCTATAGATTTTTAAAATTAATTTACAAGCTTTTCTAATTTAGCCTTCACAAGTCTGCGGAATGGGCAAAAATAATTCACACCTAATATCTATTACTCATTTTTTAAGCTATGTAAAGAACATCAAAATGGGTTTGTTTCTTCTCTGTGTTCCTTGTTTGTCCTATACATCACAATTATTTTACCTTTTTTTAGGCTGAACTCACAGATTTTTCATGAGAGAAAATAATTTGAAAATCTTTTTGTTTGAAAGTGTATGAGCAAACAAGTGGTTTACAAAGCTGAATTAAACATAAAATTAAAAGTCCAGTGAGAACCCCCTTATGAACTACACTACAATGAAATATTTGGCTCAATTAATGTAGCCTGTCATGTCATGAATAACTGTTTGGAGAAATAAAATTGAAAAAAACCTTTGTGAGTAGAGTACCATCTTGAACACTCTATCCTTGATTGCTCCCTATTTTTGAATCCATAAGCAGCCAAAGTACTGTTGTCTGACTGCAATAATATTGCTCATACAATTAAGTATAAATGATATATTTATATACCGTATTAAATTAATCTGCTTTTTTGGATACACATACAAAAATATAAAAATATAATCCTGCAATAAGAATAACAAAATGAGCGAATGTGAATAGAGTTGAACTAAGCAATTAAATGCAGTTTAAAGGAACAAAAGATGAGAACTTTTCTGGTAGAGACTCATATCCACAGAAAGTTTCAGATCACAAATATTTTTCTCCATTGGTGCAAATCCAGAAGGTTCTGAGGTTTTTTGTATAAATTGATGCAAAACAAAAATTGTTTGATGCACTCAAATGTTGCTTAGTAATTAATTTGGATATGAGAATAAGCAAAATATCCCACTGTAACTTCTGGTAAGTTGGCAACTTCAAATTCAGTCTTCACTACTATAATTGGCAACTCTCACTACTTGGCCTCCTACCTGTTCCAAGATGTCATTAGCAAATCCACGTGGCTTAACTGTTGAGGTATCTCCTGACATGGATCCTCTTGGCAGGTAGCACTCTCAGTGGCTGGGCAACACTCTCCTTTTGGGGGTTGTATGGACAAAACTGTAATCATCCAGTGGAAGCCCAGAAGGCTCTGAAGCCTTTACAAACTTTACATGTTCTTAATTGCTCTACAGAATATGCAACATATACATTGACTTTATGAAAATATGACTTCCATGGAATATAGCACAATCCTTACATCACTAGAAATTTAGTCTAAAAAAACCTCACATGAAAAAATTAAAATTCAAATTGTAGGGTAACAGAGGAGTCTGGGGCTATGTGTCACTAGTGTGAATGTGAGCAAGCTGTTCCACCTGGCCTCAGAATCAGAAAGAGATCTTACTTTATTTAGAAAGGTATCTAATGCTTGCATGTTTTCAGAGAGAATATGATGAAAAAATTAAGCTTCATTTCTAGGTAAACCTAAGCCATAATAGCAGATAGTCTAACAAACTGGATAAGAATAGTGCTTAAGAGGGGGAAAGACTTGGTATTAGTTGTTATAATTAAGCTTTCTGTACAAATGCAACCAGTCAAATGAACATTTCCTATAGGGCTCAAATTTAACACAAGTCTTAAAGGTTGAAGTAACCTTACTCATCCTCCATCCAAAGAGTTAATACAAAGTACAAATTATAGGACATATAAAGATACATATCAGTCTGTGGTCTCCCTTGCCTTTCAGATCTCAAAGCCATCTAATAAATTTTAGTCTCTCAAATGGTGGAGACAACCCTTTCTACTCAGTTTTTTAGTTTCAGTGAGTCTGCTGTGCCTCATATTATTTTGGAAATGTTGGAAGCAGATACTTGTATAAACACCAACCAAAATGATATGGTGTTAGCTCAAGAATCCCCTCTATATTAATATCTGAGATGGAAAGAATGGAAATAATTTCTACAATGTCATTTTTTCTTTGTTCTTTAAAGCTCCTTGCAGGATATTCTTTTCAACCTATGTATAGGTTGAAGGACTTCAGTCAGTAACAGACCTTCAGTACTATTACAGGTTGAGTTTGACAGGGTGAGAGTGTGTTTGAAAAAAACCAAAGTAAAAGGTATGGCAGATCTGTACCTACCAGATTTTAAAGTTTAGGAATGAACTCTCTGAAAGCTGTTTTTTGGTTGTTTCTAGTTATTACTGGCTATGAAAAATCTGATAGCTGTCACCAGCAGAATGTCATCTACTCATCTTGTTTTTTATTCTTATTACTGTCTGTAGAACAATTCTGAAAAAGAGTTTGAGGAAAAACTCAGCTAGATACCTGGAAATAAAACTTAATATATTGTCTTTACAGCTCTCTTTGGAAGTGCAGATCCTGAAAGAAGTACAAAGGTAAAGAAATACTTTACTATAACACTGTTAGTCAAATACACAGCAAGATTTTTGTAGGCCTATCAAATCTGTCTGTGCATTGAGTCTATATGTCACCTATGCACACTATGCACAAGTCACACAAGTGATGTATGGAATTATACCTGAAAGGCAGAGCTGTGAAATGAAAATCTAGCTGTGGTCAGGTTTTGCCAGAACCCTACTAACCCTAATTTCTCTGTGAAGCAATTCTATGAATGGTCTAGCCTGCAGCTAAATAAAGGACAAGCCAAAAATCAAGAAAAAAATGTACGACAAGACCTTCATTTCAGAGTCTGAATTCTAATTTCAAAAATGTCAAAGTAAATGGAAAGCGATTTTTATTTAAATAGAACAATGGCCTTGCCTAAAGATTTCATGAAGCAAAGGTAGAAACAGAATGTCAAATAACCAGGTAAGGAGGACAATATGGAAAGAAAAAGAAAAAAAAAAAAAAAAGAAAAAAAAATAGAAAAAAGAAAAAAAAAGGCTAATTGTTCTTATTAGCAGAAGTTATTTCAATTTGCTGCATAATTTTTTCAACATTCATTTACACTTTTTTTCAAGATCATTTAATGAACTTTCTACAAGAAAATCTGTAGCTTCACAAAAGAAATTGGAAATCTTTTAACCTTAGTGTTGCGGCAGGTCAGAATAAATGACCAAACTGATCCCTTCTGACATTAAGATCTATGTTTAATAACCCTATGGTGTTACTATTAGACACTCTTAAAAACTGAGCACTTGGTCTGAAACATTGTACTTCAGAGTATTATATGAGCAAGAAAAATCAGACACAAATGGTAATTCAGAATGGCTGACCATCTACAGAGATCCTCAAAGAGGAACATGCATTAAACACCTAGCTATTTTGTCCTCTATCACAGGCCCTGGTGCTGCTCACTCACTGTGAGAAATATCATGAGCACTTTTGCCACGCCACAGTTTAGTTCAAGGTTTGAGAATTCAGGCCTTAGTAAGAATCTCCAGCTCAGACTCGAGAGACATGATCTAAAATAAAAAATGAAGAGAAATCAGAAAAAAATAGGACTCATACTAGTTGTTCGAGTAGAATTCATGGGATGCCCAGACTGAAACATTTTGACTGGCAATGGTGAGTTTGTAAATAAATAAATATTCAGAAAAGAACAATCCAAATGGTTGAAAGGAGACAAAATGAAATTTTGGTATTCAATTTACTGAAAATTTGACAAGAAGGTAAAAAAATCTGCTTGCAGTCTACAGTATTTGATATGTACAAGTATCACGTAAAGGGTGGATGCTTGAGGAGAATTAAAGCATTTATGGTTAAGTATTATGAGAATTACATATTGAAATGAAAATCTTCTGAACTATGAGATCCATTAAGTACTGTGTTCATTTTCTCCAGATACATGGAAAATTCCCATCGCTTGATATATTTAACTTTACAGTGGATATATGTGGTTGTGGCAGGAGGATGAATGAAAGAACTAACAGGGTTTTTTCCACTCTTCAGAAAGTGGGTCAGAAATTACTCTCACTGCTTCACAATCTAATTAGAGGTCACTAAAATTATACAGGTGTAATCACAATAATGAATCTTTCACTTCTCACTGGGATGTACATATAGTAACTTCGGTTCCTATCCTCTCATCAAAGAAAAGGAATATGAAGAACTGAGACGAGTTTAGGTGAGAAATTTTTTGAGAAATTCTGGTAATGGCTCACTGTTGGATGACTGAATCCACGACACTATATAACAGTCAGGTATATAACCTCCAGGTCATTTGCTGTTGTAAAATAAAGGTAATGTAATTACTGATGTAATAGTAAAGGTAAATAAAGCTTAAAGATAAATCAAACGCATTTTGTATGGAGTGATTTACAGTTGTATGGAGAAGCTGATAAAGGATGTTAGACTCATGAAAATTAAGGATCATGGATCAATTGGATCAAACAAAAGTGCTTATGTTTTCAGGGATTTCTTACTAAGTAGTAATCATATTTCTGATATGCTTATTCACATTGAAAAGTACTGATTTCAGAGTGAAATCTAACATCAGAGCTCAACTGAGACAATTTCTTGTGACCAAAATCGGTGCTAAGTAGAGCTCTGGAAATGAATTTATTAAATACTTTGAAAAAAAGTCAAGTATGATTTTTTTTTTTTTAAATTACTTTTTAAAAAATGAAGAATAATTTTGAAAAAATATTTTGAAATCATATTCCAGTTTGGAATTTTAGCCCATTTCTTATATTTCTTATGTTTAAGTAAAGTTAAATATTTTATTTTGGGATGACATTATATTATTTTTTCTTTCTTTTTTTTTTTTTTTTTTTTTAATGACACAAACTTTTCTTATCACAGATTGTTGTTCTCCAATACTTAAAAGTTTATTACTACAATGAACATTGTTTTTCTGCAATTGTTCTCAAAAGCTATTCTGACATTGATTTTGTCTTCATTAAACAACAGAGGTGACTTAATCGGTTGTTTCAGAGAAAGTCAGACCCTTCTAAGTCAGTTCATCTTCATTGACTAGAACTGGGCAGAGTTATACAGAGTCATTGGAAGGTAATAAGAACATTGCTGCAATTTATTTTTTTAATTTAATTTCTTAAGTAATTGGAAAATGAGAGGAAAATAATGCAGCAGAAGATGAAAACTCTTTCATCCTTGTTTAGAAAAAATGAGTGGTGTGGATATAGGTTTTGCTGTCATTTTGGTTATTTTCCACTCTGAGCTGCTGAAAGTTTTTTCTAACATCAATACTTTAACGGGAGTTCAAGGGTGTGCTAGCAATTCAGAATTTAGATCACCAGGCAATAAGATTTCCACAAAAACAAAATTAGGATAGCTAATATTGTTCAGCAGTCAGATGTAGCTAATTCACAATGAGAAGATAAATAGCACTGCAGCATTTTGAAGTTTGAACCATTGTCTCAGTTTATATCTGTGACATATGGATCCAGTGGAGAACTCTCAGTTGCACAAGAAAGCTTGATATTCCTTCCACTTCGTGCTGCTTGCATCCCAGTGAGCTGGCAACAGGATTCTGGATAAGATTTAAAGTGTTCATTCTACATTAATAGAATAATACGATGAGAATGGTAACAGATACTGTCTGATTTACCACTGCCGGACAGATCTTTCTGTTTCTGGTGATTATTGGAAGTTCAAAATAAAAAGAAAATAAACCATTGACAGCACAAACTCCTGGTGTTTTTCATTGTTGTTTTTTTAAGACCTTAGAAACTTTATTTCTTCAGAACAATCACAAACATGTTTTGAACAAGTTTTCATTTTGTGTGATGTGAAATACAAAACTGTGAGTAGTCTGATTAAATTAACATTCAGAAACTTGTTGAGCTTTGTTTTGTTTTACAAATAAATGTGGATCTCCTTGAGAAACACAAGGGAATAAGTAAACACCTGCAAAAATGAAGCGGTGCTTTGTGTATTTGTAGGTGGTTACCTGACACGTTGCCTCATTGAGACATAAATAAGACAGATAAGCCAATTAGTTTTGTTTGTGGTTTTTGGTTTTTTTTTTCACACATAATAATAAAAGCTGTGCTTTTTTTCTTTGCACCTGTCTTTGTGCTGTTGCAGTTGCGCTTGAGTCATATTTTCAAGTTTTGCTTCACAACCATGAGAACCAGAAACTTAAGTTTTACATCAAAGTTTAGATTAACACCTAATCTGTTGACTTCAAAACTAGAAAATGAACAAACAAACAAAAAGAGGATAACTAAAAATATAACCTACGTAAGACCTGTGAAAGAAATAAAACACAAGTGCAACCTCCTTGGTCTTTCAGAATGCATAAGCGATTTCATGACTGGAAATCTGCAGGGAGTGGAGGGACGATTCAGACAAGTACTGTAGCCTCACCAAGATTTCCCTTGTTTTCTTTTAGTAAACTACTGCTAAAATATTTGCTATTAACATTGCTTGTTATTTTAATAGCTGGACGTTTAAACTATTGTACCTATGAAGAAAGTGTCCAACATACACTATACAGTATAATGCAAAATGGCATGCAGAAACACAAGCTCCCTCTAGGCTCATCAGCCCTTCAGAAGCAAGCTGGGATGATTTAGACAACTGGTATTGTCATGCAGAGTTGAATGATTCTCAAAGTTTGTCCATGGAGGACCACATAATGTAGGGCTGTTTAATAGGGCAGCTGAACAACATTAATCTCAATGTCTTTGTGGGTGTGTCTACATAATTCTTTTACTCTGAATTAAGACTGTTCGGAAGTGAATCTCACATTTCCAGTTACCATTCTTTGGTTCAAATTCATCTTGAAAATTTAAATAATTCTAACTTTTTTTACATATTTATACCATTATTTACATGTTTACATGTTTACATCCCATTGTATTTCTCCTTGCAGCTATGCTGAATTATGGCACACAATAGAATACAAATGTCTCACAATCATTAATGTGAATTAAACTTATATTTTTATTCCACTGTTGTTAGTAGTCAAATATAAGAAAAGCTTCTCCCTGAGTTCAGCACTGCTGTTCGCCACAGCTGCTTTGTCCCTTTGATTATGTAAGCCATTGGGTAGTGTCTGCTGATCTTTTGGTGGTTCACCCATCCTTCCAGTGGACAGACACCAAGATGTGACCTTAGGATTTCTGGCTAGACACATTTTATTTTGGTAAGTCATTTCCTAGCTGGAAACTGCAGTTATAATACACTAAAAATGGAAGTTAAATGTTTTGAAAATATTTTAAAAACATAGTTTTGGTGTTTTCAGAACATTTTACATTCTGGTTTCTCAGCAAAGTGAAGACCTCAGTTCAGAGGTTCAGAAGGTAGAATAAACTCTTTCTACTCTTACTCAGGAGTCCAGCGATCACTACAATCATACAAATTTCATTCCTTACACATCTGAGGTAATGAACTGTACCTATAGGAGAACAGGCTAACCACCTCATTATGAGGTGATCTAAACTGAATTGTTCTCAGCCTATTGTTGCTACTTCTTCACAACATGTCAGAAAAAAAAAAAAAATGTAATGAACAATATGTATTGTTGAACACTGAACTGGGAGATCTTTTATTTACTTTACTTGAAAAAAAAAAAAAAAAGTAAAAACCCAAAAAGTTTTGGTGAGGACAATTTTATTTTGATCCATCTTGTCTATTGCTATTACTGTTCTCTTATCTGCTAAGCTAAAATAAAGAAAAGAAGTAATTTGTTTTTATAATTTATTCCTAACCTCTATTCTGGACTCTCTCCTCTGAGCTCTACTGCCCTTTCCTTGCCTCTTATTGTTACTCAGTGCCCTACTGAGGAAGCATAACACAAACAGCCTCTGACATTTGCACCATTGTTCTGTGACACATCAGCATTTATAATATCCATAACATAATCTTTTGTACCTCATGGCGTACTGTGAGTCTGCAGGTTATTTTGTGCTGGCAGTTGCTCTTTATTCCTTAACTCCATGATATGCAGGAGATTCCAGGAAACTATTGCTCTTCTAAAACTGTGTTAGTGTTAAAGCACTTACAATAAACTGAACAGCAAAATGCTATAGCAGCTCCAAGTATGCACGCCAGGGTTCCTTGAGCAATCAAACTTGCTGAAATTAAAGGTCAAGAGATCGGGACTGTAACTTTAAGCAACCCTGGGAAAGGCAACAATCTTCCACCTTTGTTGTATTATGCAAGCTGCCTATGATCACAGAACGTAAAAAACAGCTATCAGATCACAGGATCTTTTCAGAGCTAGAAGCACCTGCAGTTAGGAACAAAAGAATTCACAAAGCCTTCCTTTCATAAGAGAGGCTGGCTGGTAGTTCAGTGTGCTACTCTTTGGTAAATGTGTGCACAGTAATCTCCAGCAGAAGACAATATTATGGACACTAACTTTTCTGCTTGAATTCTTTTTTGAAATCATCATTTATTAAGCAACAGGTTGAGATCCTTTCCCCAAAATAATTATTTTAGCCACCTTATCTTCAAATTAACTCATGATCCTATACTGCTTCTTTTATGAAATTGCATAGATTTTTCAAGTACACCAGACAGAAGGTGCTGTTAATTTATATGGACAAAGGAATGGTGCATGTTTGCGTTTTAGTTTAGGTGAGAGATGCATCATTGAAGGTAGTCTCCTGATTGTCACTACTTACCTTGTTTAAGTTTTTGTCACAGTGCAGTCTTATAGTACAAGAACTGTTTGTTTCAATGAAACAGAACGAGAGGATGCAATCAAGAAGTTTATGCAGTTCAGTTTACAGGACATTACCAGAAAATAAAACCTGCTGAAATGTGTCTGATCTTGCTTATGCCTCTGTGGTACCTCATTATTTGCCCATGTAGACATCAGCAATAAAACTTTCATACTATATTTGAAAAAAATGGCCTAACAGATTGGCAGCTTTAACTGTGTCAAAAAACAGCTGAATCAATTTGTGGAGCTCTTTTTCTTATCTTCAAGGAAAATAAAATCTGCCAATAAGTATTAAAAATTATGAAGTCAGTACAAGAAGAGGACAATTTATCAGAAAAAGGCCATTTGGATATAAGGACTTATAATGGAAACTATTTTTTCATCTCAGTTGCAGCCTTTGTTACCATTCTGCCACAATCTAATAGATCAGCGTGTAGCATTTGCAAAGTGTTTGCTCATTCAGGAAAAAGGAGGAAACTCGTAAAATGTCTAGAAAGGTAGTATAGTTGAGAGGACATACAAATGAATGCAGAGAATGTAAGTTATTTGCCGGCATGAGAAAATACTTTGTTGTGGAAATAAGCCAATCTGAGAAAGACCTGTGGTATATACATACCATATAATAAATACATCCAAGCTTGAGAGCATTAAACCCACTTACCAAGCTTCATATATCTCCACAGAATATAATTTTTATGCTTTCAGTCTAAGAACCTGTGGAAAAATGTTGCCTAAATATCACATACGGAAGAATTTGCAACTAGGCTATTTTTTGCAAGCTATGCACATATGAAGGCCAATTCATAACAAATGTCAATATCTCTAACTCAAAAATTCTCTAATTCATTCTTGGTTTTATTACCCTTCACTCTATAAAATGTTTTAAGTGTAGTAGGCAGACTAATATGTGTGTTTATACTAGTCCTTCATGCAACCCATAAAGTTAATGTAATTATCAATTTTAAAGATAGTTTTGATTACACTATTAGAAAACCTAGCATCCAGGCTGCCACTAAGACTTCAAAATCTGGAACATTTTAAGTGAAAGGACCTATGCTGACTGCATTGCTTGATCCATATCTTAAGGCTATAATTGACACCATACTTTATTTTCACCCCACACAGTTTTCAGCGACCATGAAAATAGTCTCATAAAACATTCAGAGTCTGTGCCAATCTAATTAGGTATCATACAAGAGAGATGATAAATCTCTGTTTCACGATGTTAAAAAATACTAGTGAAACTTTTAGATGTAAATGAGCAGAGCCATAGGCTTTGCCCATTTTAGACATATATTTTACTTTGGTACCTCTTGATGATACAGGCAAAAAAGTTAAGTGCAAGGTCTTGCAAATGGATCTGGGCAATCCCAAGCACAAATACAGGCTAGGCAGAGAATGGATTGAGAGCAGCCCTGAGGAGGAGGACTTGAATGTGTTGGTTGATGAGAAGCTCGACATGTGCACTTGCAGCCCAGAAAGCAAACTGTATCCTGGGCTGCATCAAAAGACATGTGTCTAGCAGGTTGAGCGAGGCTATTGTCCTGCTCTGTTTTGCTCTTGTGAGACCTCAACTGGAGTACTGCCTCTAGTTCTGGAGTCCCCAACCCAAAAAGGACATGGACCTGTTGGAGTGAGTCCAGAGGAGCAACACAAAAATGATTAGAGGGCTTGAGCAACTCCCCTGTGAGGACAGGCTGAGAGAGTTGGAGTTGTTCAGCCTGGAGAAGAGAAGTCTCTGGGGAGACCTTATTGCAGCCTTCAAGTACCTAAAGGGGACCTCCAAGAAAGCTGTATAGAGACTTATTACAAAGGCATGTAGTGATAGGACAAGGGATAATGGCTTTAAACTGAAAGAGGTTAAATCTAGATTAGATACAAGGAAGAAATACTTCACCATGAAGGTAGTGAGACACTGAAACAAGTTGTCCAGGGAAACTGTGGATGTCTCATCCCTGGAAGTGTTCAAGGCCAGGTTGGTTGGGGCTTTGAGTAACTTTGCCTGGGGGAAGGTGTCCTTGGCAATGACAGAGGGTTGTTGGAACTGGATGAACTGTAAGGTTCTTTCCAACCCAAACCATTCTATAGTTTTATTTTTTATATGTCAATAGTGATGATCCTGAGTCAGTCACTAAAATAATTTGAAATTATTCAAAAATATAACAGGACAACTAAAGGCACTATTTTAGGTGATATTTCCAAGATGTGATGAAAATAACAATTCTTTGTACAGCAAATGCATATGTGTAATTTCTTTGTTCAGATAACTGTATGTTGTATATATGTGAATAGAAGTAGGGATACTGTTAAAAAGAGTAAAGTGAGATTTCTGGATGATAAACATGATTCTAAATCAAGAGATCAGTTTTCCATATCTACATTTCACATATACTTCTGCTGTAACCTTGGGCAAATCAAATTCCAGCTACACTTGTCTCAGCTTTTCCAGCCATAAAATAGAAATGATACTTCCTCACCTCACTGGAATGAGGTCATGATCATTTTGGTACTGTTTGTTGCCCATATTTCAGAAGACAGGCAGCTATATAACTCAAGTATTATTTCATAAGAGGAACATGATACAATTGCCCTGTGTGCATCTGTGAGGATGAGAAAAATCACTCTATTGCCCACACCTCTACTGGATTTTTTTTTTTTTTGTTCTATTTCCATTTGAATGAAGTTTCTGTTATTATTTTTTGTTAATCATCTTAACAGATGAAAATTTTAGGATACATTCATCTCAAATAGTATACTTCACACAGAATAAAAAAGTATGTATCTATGTATCTTAAAATTATTTGTTTCTCTAGGAGAATTTTTTTTTTTTTTTTTTTTTTTTGGTAAATCCATCAATTGCCAACATAATTACCTAAATAGAAAGTAGTTTGGACTTGACATAAGAAAATGATGTCATTCACATACTCAAGTTCTGCATAATTAACCTGTCAATTGCTTTTGCGTGTTGTATGGTTGTCTGTCTCATAGAAACTGTGGATTTAAGAGGATTTAAATGTTTTTTATCACATGTCAAATAAAAGGTTAATTGGTACATCTCCACTTCAAGGATTTTCCAGGAACTTACACTAGGATAGTCAGACTAATATCAAATTCCACGCTATAATTATTCTTAAATTTCTAGGAACTTCCTCAATACATTTTGCATTTTTTGACTCAGTTAGTAAAGGACCAAACCCAGATATTCACTGAGGTCACTGAACATCGCTTCAGTGTCTTCATTATCAACTCTCTTCTCAGACTTAGATGAGCATCAGTCAAAGGCACCAGTACTGCCTAACAATGTATGTAGGCAGAGCTCTTTGTTATGATATTTTGAAGACTAACACAAGTATCCAAAAGTATGTTTCAGCTCCATCTATTTGTGTATTACTTCACTGATGGATTGAGTGGGGAAGGGAAAGAAAATCATGACAGGATCTAAAAGTTCCATAGTTTTTGTGGTCTGTTTCTGAAGAGTTGAATTTTTACATGCATTTTGTGGGAGACCTAGCCTCCAATTTAGATAACATGAGTGATTCAGGTAACTGGAACAGGTATATATTGCACAATGTAATGCTTAACACTGTAATACACAAGCATCTTCATGGATCTTACAAAATTCTGACTCCCAATGTTCTCACCTATTTTGAAAAAAAATGAAGTGAAAGCAGTGTCTAAGAAAACATTTTAACAAATTAAATAATATAAAATCTATCTTAAATAAAGCCTGGAAAACTGATCTAAAATGTTTATGATGTTAGTAGTCTTTTAAGGAAGGATAAGTACTGTTAAAGGAAGACTATTTGAGTTGCAGTTCAAACTGGTGGAAATGAACATAACACAAATCTATATAATACCTGGAAATTTCCTGTGTAGTCCCTGTTATCCTGGTCCATAAAATACAGATCAGGCACAACACTTTAAACATTGTATATTTACACAGAAATTTCATCCATCAACCAAAGAATGCTATGTCTGGATAGCATGTATTTACCAAGAAGAGAGAATAAAGCCAACCAGGATAGTTCAAGTCTTGCTGCACAACCCTAAGAAATGGACCTGGATATGCTTAGCTTGTATTCATATAATAAAGGTGAGGTTTTGTAGCCATTGATGTCACTCACCACAGCAGGCACACAATTCAGCCTTCCTTATGTTTTAGTCTCATGGTGAGTGTATATCTCCCATGTCACAAAAATTCCACCATCCTCCAGAATGCCCGAAGAGTGACTCTTTTTAGGAAAAGCTGAGGTTGGCAGGTCCTCTGATAGTATGGTAATATTACAAAACAATGTCAGCAACAACCAAATTATTCATAGCAATTTCTGTTTGATTTTTCTTGACATCTGCATCCTTATGTGTGAAATCACTGTTAAGCTATGCATATAAAATAGAACTACATACTTCAAATGGAATCAAGTGCCTGAAGATCAGCACACTCCAGAGTTAGGGAGTTGTAATTTCTTATTAATTTATTTTATCTTTTTTAGGGCAATAAGCCAGCAGAGCTGGCTTCTAAACATACTTATTTGTCAACATTTTTGTCACAAATGTCTAACCAACAATGAAGTTAAGGGTACAATAGAATTTTGGAATATGTAACTGTCTCAGGCAGAATAATTGAGCATGCTACAGCAATCTGAGAGTGAAAACATTATACAGAGACTTAACTTTGTGATTTGAGCCAAGTTAGTATAAAAATCATTATCATAATCATCTATTATGTATTTGACCAAGTTTTATGGGAATGGGAGACTATTACTCCAACGATAATGGTCATTGAATTGTACTTCTTTTTGTATTCTTACACACACAATTACTCTAGTATCACATCACATGTCATTTGAATAAGTATTGCAGTAAGGTGAAATTCACCTATTCATAGAGCAAACTAAATAGATTCTACTCTGTGAACAGTGGTGAAGAAGACCTATAATCAGTAATTTCAGTTAAATGGTAGATGTTATGACTCAGAAGCGTTATAAGTGAAATACATCCACAATATAAAGAACTGATTTATGTATTCTACATAATTTTAGCTCCAAATGTATGCAAACTAGTAATCCTGTAGTATCAGACTTAGGGCCCCTGTGCCATCCCTGTACACATAATTAGAAAGAAATTAAATGATTGTGAAAGAAAGGAAATCTAAGCAGATATAGAAAAGAAAATATAATTGGAAATAGCAGCCACTTGAAAGTGAGGAAATTTATATAACAGTCCTCAGTCTGCTATCCTGGATCAATAAAATAGCTATAATCTTTTCAAAATCACATAGTTGGAATATTTTATTATAAGCAAGTGTAGAGGTTTTCTTCTTGTCTAAGACTGGGCTCAAACCAGTCAAGTAAAAATTGTGTGAAGAGTGTTCAAGCCTCTCCTAGTGTTTTTATGTAAGTATTGATGCAAGAGGTAAATATGTGAAAGTCTGTGAGTTGTGAGTTAATAAGCCAGGCTTCTAGAAAGCTTTTTTTTTTTTTTTTTTTTTAAATTTATAAAGTATTGCCTAAGATTTGTCATTATTTTAAAAAAATGTGGGAATCTGAAAGATGGTATAGTTTAATTGGAGAACTTTGTAGAACTGTTTATGCTGATAGCAATACACAACACACAAGATAACTGAAATAGTAGGCAAGAATGAATACGCCTCATTTTCAGAGACATGTTAATTTCCATAAAAGTACAAATGTTTTTTAGTAATATATTTGATCTCACTAATTATCTTTGGGAAGGAGCAGGGAGGGGCATTTCTGAAGATTAACATTATCTTATTTTTATACTTTGGAGTAGCAACTTAGACATGATGCAAAAAAAATGCCTGCTTACAAGTTCATTAGATATCTCAGAAAAGAGTACCTTATTTTACCTTACTTACTACTTTACTTACTTAAGGCATTTCCCAGATTTATGATATAAAATTATGTCTATTTAAAAGGCAGAAGAAAAATATTATGCATATGAACTACGTCTTTCATTTCACACTCTACTTTCAATTTTTGTGCCAGGTTGGTTGGTTTGTTTGTTTTTCCCCCTCGGACTTGGTATACAATAGTCCTCTGTAATCTTTGTTCAACTAAAGGTGGAAAAGAAACTGAAACAAAAGAGGTGAGGACTAAATTGTTTTTGGGCCATTTGACACAGCTGTTGCAAATATTATATACTTGAATTATGCTGTGCCCTTTTACACGAAAGAGAATTGTGCTTGCCACCATTTGGAGCTGTTCTGCTTTGTTATTCATAAACAAATTATTTTAATCTTTTGGCTTTTTTAGTTTGTTTTTGTTTGGTTTGTTTCTTGTCAACAGTTCCTTAAGGGCTTTGATTTTTCAGCCAAAACATGTTTTGTAAGATTTATAGGGCTTTACCCAGCTGTAAAAAGAAATGTATTTTCTAAGCATAACATAAAACATGAATACAAATTGCCTCTGTATCCTCATGTTCTGATTGCCAGAGACTGACCTTAAGATGTCAGATTTCACTCTATGGGACAATATTTGGAGTCAATTTGTTGGTTTTTTTGTTTGTTTTTTTAAAAGTTTTTGGAGGTAAAATTTTGCCGCCCTTACTCAGAATGGGTCATATTCCCACTTTGTAATGTCATTTACTATAAAAATGTGTGATCGTTTAGCTATGGGGGACAATCAGTTGGGAATTACCTCAGTGCTTCATTGTGATGAAAAAGCTACTGTTACTCTTAGACAGACACCCTTCAGGTAGACAAAGTAAACTATGTAAGAATAAGTAGTTTATACTATCCTAGTTTTGGCAGTGAAGGAATCATTACATGAATATTGTGGCTATTCTGAGATTCAAGATTAAAAGAAGATATTGAAGAGCCATGGAAAGAGAAATTTGATAATATAGAGATCTGCAGTCTAATAAACAAGACTGTATCTAGAACAGAATCCAAATAAAATTTATATTGGAAGTATACCAAGACCTACTACCTAGTAGAATAATTTATGAATTAATTTTACTGGATTCTAGATAACCAAAAATTCCTAAATCGAGGTTGTGTTCATATTTTTTCTAGTGACAAAGAAAAATTTCAATAGAAATTAGTTAATCCAAATCCTATCCGAATGTCTATGCAACCCAAATAGATTATTTCAACTGTCCCTTGTGATCCTATAATGCATGAACAAAAATGGCTTATTTTTTTAAGATCAGATATGTTTTCTTGAGAAGTAATTTGGACTCATATTCATTCTATCTAACAGACTCCTCAAATGTGCAAAGCATCTCTTTTTCACATACACAAGGAGACTAAGTTGCCCAGAATTTTGTCTAAAATTCAGTAACATTGAATTGGATGGTGAAGCTGATCTACATATGCACAAAAACTTTAATGTGCTTTAAATATGTGTGCAAAGCCCCTCTATGTTGCCAGTGCACTGCTTCTAAGATTTCCAGGACATACCAGGCTCATGCTTATGCCCACCAACTCAAATTCCTGGACATCAAGCAGCCCAGAACATAGAGAATTCAGAAATCCAGTAATTAGAGTTAAAAGTATTCAAAGAAGCATAATTTTCAGGTATAATTAGGATCCTAGTTGGCCTAGGTTTCCTTGTTGGAGGTACGAACAGCAAAATCCAGCAATCCAATTTTCCTGAATTCTAGACTACTGGAGTAGTTAAAATTATGTTGAATGTATTTGAGTCTTACTCTATATATGTCTGTTGATTTAAATGAGAACTGAAATATAAGGAATTGTGTATCTTTCCTTAATTCCTTCCTTCTTTGGATTGGAAATAACAAAAACCAGTGTGTTTTCATCCCATTTTGCACTATAAACTTGTAACTCAAAGTTAGGAAGTGGGTATATTACTGGTATTTTGGTTGCCCACTTCAGACTAAACTTGCATCTAATTCTGATATCTATGCTTGGTTTCATTTCAAATGGAGTCCAGTTTGACCAATATTTTCAAGAACTCAAAACAGAAAGGTAAATAAATGGTGAAATACATTAACAAAACACACAGTATGAGGTTTTGTCACCTCTGAGGACAGATCAGAAGAATACAAGCTACCTTGTTTCTTTTCTCTCTCAATCTGGCAAGCAGCACAGTAACAGTCATTTCCCCACCAGGAAGAAATGAAGTATCCTAACAGCTGCTACTGCTATCTGTTATTTATCCCTCATAATGTCAGTGTGAAGCAATTTTATCTCTCAGCAATATCTCTACCTGGCAGAAGAATGGTTGGTAGTTGATGATGTATTATAGATGACAAAGTTGATGAACAATTAGGCACAACTGGAAAAAGGCCATCTGATCTAAAAACATTGTTCTATGAAAATATTAAGTGACATGTGAATAAGAACATATGGACTATATGGGATATATTTTGTCTTGTTGCATGGGAAGTAAACCAAGTAGTATGAGAATTAGTCAGTATTATGAGTTCCATTCCATAAATATAGTGTGCCTTATTTTAAACTTTTTTTGTGGTTCTACTTCTTATACAGATCTTTTTCTTTAACTTTTGTGTCACAAATGCATGACATAGAACTGAACGGTGCTTTGACTTATTAATAATAATTCTAGCAGTGTTGCAACTGTAATTTCAGCTTATATTTTACATGCCAAAGATTTCCAAAGGAAAAGTATTCGGAGGTATAGGTTGTGGACTTTATTAATATTACTCTTATTATTGTTGGTGTTTCTAGAGTTTTGTACTCTTCTGACATCATATGAATACAAAAACCGGTTTCAGACTTTCTTATGAGACTTCCAAAGGTGGGGTGTTTTTTAGAATAGTTTTCACTTTGGACTTTTTTTTTTTTTTTTTTTTTGTTAAGCTTCTAGGATATATGACATAACTGTTGTCTTCTTCCTAGAACCTCAGTAACATCTCTATACTTTTTGCATGCAAGTAGGCAATAACAAAACTCGTGTTTGGGCCATGGAAACTAAGTCTGCTATGGCTGACAAATTAATATGAGAAAGTGTATTTAGTTTCTAACCTTGTTTTCATTACCTTTTCTATTATTTTTCATCTCAGTCATGTGATAAATCTCAAAACATAGGTACCTGCCCAGAAGAAATAGTATTTCATCTCTAACATTTTGAGAATCACCTTTAAATAATATGTGGAGTATCATGCAAGTTGTAGTTTTAACATAATGAACAGCGGTAGAACATTAAACATATTGCTAATCTTTTTACAAGCTATCTGTCATACCTCAATTGACATTTTTAATTAAATCCCTTGAGGGTACTTAATCCCTGAAATAGCAGCCAAAGCATATACCTTCTGTAACCAAAAGTTTTCTTTAACGGCTAACAAATAATTCCTACTATCACTTAGCACAGGCAATTGTTTTGAGGAATACACCACATTTGCACACATTTTCACTCTCTAACCATGCCAAAGTTATTGTACAAGATGTTGTGTAACTACAACGAGAAAAAAATGTAAGTGTAAAAGCAGAGCACTCATTCTTTTAAATCAAACTACTGAAGTAGGCTCCTCATCTGTAGCCAACTTTGAATGATCCTCTCCACTGTATGTGGTTTCTACTCAGAATTTTGCACCAAAACTTTTCCGATTATGTTATGTCTATTAAAAGACTTAGGGCTTTATTTCAATATGCTTCATATCAGTTGTTTAGTTTGATCCAGAATATTCATAAGGGAGGAAAAGCAAACTCATGACAAAGCCATTAGAAAGTACGTTTCTTAAAAGTATGTGCTATTTAGAATTGAATATAAAATTTCATTTTGAAGGAATGGGTACTCTTGTAAGCAGCAGAATACTCTTTAAAGTGAAAAACACAAGCTCAAGAATTGGTCTCAAGGCTCACCAAAATGGATAAGAAACCCAGACTAAAGCAAAAATATTAGCGACAAAAAATCCAGCAATCTAGTAAGTTCTATTTTGCCAAGATTATCCTGACAAAAAACAAAGACTAATGAGGTCATTTCTCTTGCCAGCCAACCAGACCATGAAGAAGTATGTGCCTAGTAACAATAGCAAAAAACAATGCCCAATGAGATAACATTACATTTCAGTTCACAAAACATGTGCTTCTAGTTTGCCATGCAGAATCAATGTCCACAGCTAAGTGACTTCATGTTGTCACTAAAAAATGCATTTAAAATGGAGTTACGTATGTGTAAGAGCTGTCAGACTAGCAAACAACAATTTACAAGAGGTTGTGAAAACATCCACAGCTGGCTCTTCAAACATTGCAACTCCATCGAAGTTGGCAGTTATCCATCTGTTCAAATGTCTGAGGATCTGAGCCATTGTTTCTTGCTTTCTTTCTTTTTTTTTTTTTTCTTTTTTTCCTAGCTAATTTGGCTTACGTACTGCAGATAAATATGGTTTTGATTTACATAGTGCTGTGATTATATTTTTTTAGCTGTTAAGATGTATTTCTTTTCCATTAACTCCTATTTTCTATTGCATTTTTTACTTCTCCCAGTAACTTTGCCTATTTTAAAGAACAATCCATGTATATTGTATGAATTAAAAATATTTTTTCTGGATAAATTAGTATTCAGAATTTAAAATGTATGCACATCCATTGCTACATATACAGTAGGTTTTATATTTCTCATATGCACTACTTAGTACTTATTTGTATTGAATTTTATCTGTCGTTTGATTGCCCGGATTACTTGTACGGGTTTCCCTTCACAGCTATGAAAAAGTAGCAGACCTAAGATCATTAGCTAAGACTTCCATATAAACAGTAAAGTGATTCATCTTTCTGTAAGCTGAAATGAATGAACCGTCTTCATAAAGTATGTATCTCTTCCTACACACTGTACTGGAACCTTAAATGCTAAACTTAGGATATTGAACTTCTAGACAGCTAAAGTTAGATGAGATTAATTGCATTCTTGGTATCATAAGGCTTTTCAACTGTTCTTTTAGGTGCATTTGTCTTATCCTATTCAAAATAATTTCTTAATTGTTTGATCAAAAAACTCTGTGACCTCGGTATCTGTGATCTTTATTAGACCACTTGCAAATGTATTGAACACAAGGTGCTTGTGGGACCCCACTGGTAGCCCACTTTTACAGTGAAAAAATGCTACAAGACCAGCTAGAAAATTTTCCCTTCTATGCCACCATAGTGTCTTTAAGAAATTTTAGTGCACTTTTCCAATTAATACCTGGTTTTGAACTCTAAACACATCAGTCAGATCAGACTTATCAGTGTAATTTCTGATTATCTTAAATAATTTTAATAAATTTATGTTGCATTTCTTCCTTCCAAAAGAAGTACTACTTCTTGTATATTTCTTTCTTATCCATATGTCTTCTAATTCCATTCTTTAATATGATTTTTATTGATTCATTCAATACAGAACATTCTATTTGAAATTAATACAGCTTTTTCACCTTCCATTCCTCCAGCTGTTTTGAATGTTAGGTTACAAATTAAAACTAATAATTGAACAATGTCAGATTCAAATTCCTTTAGAACTCATGGGTGAATACTATCTGTTCCTGGCTAATTATTTTTGTTGATTTTCATCAGTTTCAGTTCAGTTAGAAAGAATTCCTCAGACTCACCTCACTAATAATGTCTGTTATGGCTTTAATATCACTGGATGCTCCTTGTATACCTTGACAATTTTGGGCCCCCACCATCTCTAACAGTCATCTGACTTCCCAGGCAATTAGAAAGCATCTTCCTACAATGATTTTTAGAAATTGCTCCTTAGAAGCTTTCGTTTGTTTATTTTGTTTTGTTTTGTTTATTTGTTTGTTCGGTTGGTTGGTTTTGGTTTGGGTTTTTTTGGCTTGGTTTATTGTGATTCTACATTTAGCTATTAAGTTAAGAATTAATGCTCTTTTCTGTTTTATTCAATTGAGAAGACTTCCACTTTAGGAAGAAAGCTCTTCTACCAATTACCTCTTTCTTTGCTTTTCTGGTTAGCCATGTTCTGCAGATAATACTGTTTGAATCTCTTTATTTTATTATTTTTTTTTTTTAACCTAAAGACTTAATAAACATTTTTTAGACATTCCTCATGTATTCCAAATTTTTGTGCCATTTCCTAAAAAATAAAAACATAAAACATTATTCTATTTAATTTTGAACTTCTTTTTTTCACTTTTCTGAAGCAGGAAATCACCGTGGCCACTACTGAAATAATTATTGCATCAAGTATTGTGCCTTTCTCAATAATAAGTCAAAAGAAGATTTCAATCCTTTAATTTCTTAGATGCAAATAGCTCCAAAAAGTGTTTGAGTTTAAAAAAATATTTAAGTGTGAGCAACTGAAATCTCCCATTATGAGTATGATCATCTTTATGCTTTTCTTGCCATTTTACAACAATTTTCAACATCCTGTTTAGGTCGTTGATCATGTATAGCCCTAATTTTAAGATCTTCAGGTATGGTATTTCAGATTACTAAGACTGTGAGCTATGTTTGGTGTGAATAAATTCTCTATACATTTGGTCAAGCTGACCATAGAGGTTCATTTTCTTATTCCACTGATCTCTTTTTTCCTGTCTGAATTTTATTCCAAATAATTTTGCTGTACCTTATTACTAAATTTAAAATCCTCCTTCTTACATAAATCTCTCAGACACTTGAAGAAATTCTGTCTCTGTTTGGCACTGTAAACAGAGAACACCAGACAGTGCAGTGGAGTCCTCAACTCTGGGTGGAGTTTACTTTAGCATGTCAAGATTCTTTGCAGACAGAGGTGAAAACACAGTATTGAAGAACCATTCAGGTTAGTAGAGACCTTGGGAGTTCACCTAGTTCAGGTTCCTGCTCACAGGAGAGATAACACTGAATTCAGAACAGGTTGCTCAGGGCTTTATCTAGTAGGGTCCTCAAAGCCTCCAAGGATTTCACCAAATTCTATGGGCAATGAGTTTCAATGCTTCGTTGTTTTCATAATGATAATTCTGTTTCTAATCACAGAATGGCTAGGGTTGGAAGAGACCTCTGGAGATCATCTAGTCCGACCCACCTGTTAAAGCAGGTATACCTAGAGTAGGTGTACATACTCTAGGTACACGCAGAGTAGTAGTAATGTCAGGATGGAACTTCACTGCCTTAGTTTGTGACCATAAATTGATACAGCTTCCAATTATATCACAAATCTCATAATCTATATCAATATGTCAATAACACTCAAATGTTTAGGCCAAGGAACAAAATAATGTAATTCAAACTGAGTTTAAAAAAAAAAAACAAAACCCACCTTTCACTCTGTAATACTATATTACAGCTTCAATTTATCTGAATTTTTAAATATAATCTGGAAGACGTAACTAGAATCAGGTACTTTAAACTGAGTTCTAGGATCCAAATTTACAGTTACTTCAAAGTTTTCATTTAAACTGAATATTCTAAAATTCTGAGACACTGAAACCAACTTTTTGGGCCACAGAGGCCCCTTGGCACCTTCCATATGCAGGACTGCACCATCAGATGCAGGCCTTCTCATGCACATACAGTTTATCTCCTATTTTGACCTGTAGAACTGAAGGCTGAGCAGGCTGTCTAAGGAGTGTTAATCTTGAGGTAGAATTCATATATTCTAATATTAGCTATCTGAAAAATAATTGTTTGGCTTTGTCATCAAGACACCATCCATTCTCAACAGAGGAAGATAGACATATGCAATCAATCTGAGCTGGGATGGATCACAGCCTAGAGTTGTATAACCTTCTACTATGGAGAAAGCCTAGATAAACATCTTTAACTTGATGTCTAGCTTTTAAACAGCTAAAGTTTTGTAAGATGCATTCCCCCTTACGTACATGCATAGAATATAATGAAATCTGTATTTGCGCTGTGCTGTGTTATCCTGCAAGTCTGCCTAGTCTGCCTGCATCCAAAACACCACTCACCATGTATTCATGGTTTAAAATCTTCTCTGAAATATTACAGATCACTAACCCTCCGACTTGAAATAAAGATATTTCTCAAAGCCTGTATCACTATATTACTTAGAAGTCTGGAAGATTCTTTTTTCTTTGGGAAAAAAAAAAAAAAGAAAAAAAGAAAAAGAAAAATGCATGTTCCTACTTTACAGAGATTCATTTTCTTCCCAATTAATTAAGAACATGCTTTATTCCACTTAGTGAATTCTCTTGAATAATTGAGCATCATTTTACTATTTAAAGATTATCTCCTATCTAATGAGGATCAACTATGTTTGAGGGTATTGTGAGTATTCTGCAGCTATGAAATCAGTGCTGAATTCCCCATTGCTTTCGGTGACAAAGGATACAGTTTTAAAATGTGGCAGGATATTCACGGGAGAAGTTACCATCTTGTGAAGGAGAAACAGAAAAACAAACAATGTGGAGTATATACTTTTATAAAGAATGAAATTGCTGAAGAGACCCTGATGGTACAGCTTCTAAAGAACTTTTAAACAGTGGATTTTTTCTAGGAAACCAGAAAAAGCAGTGGAAAAAAAGTTGACATATATGTTTAAAGGACAGCTTGAAAAATTTGATAGCCTAGAGTTACAGATGATTTGATGACTCAGGAAGTTTGTTTTGGACATGTTCTCCTATAGGATACCATAACCAAGAGCTTGGAATCTGAAATATCTACATTCAGATAAAATTTCCTTTTTAATCTAAATATTTTACTGAATATGTTTGCCTTAGTTTTGAAATTAATTTGTGTTTTTATGGAGATTTATATTTTTTTATCATTTTCTGTGATTTCTGCTTCTTTATGAAAAAAGTATGTTGCTACCAGTCAGTTAGGAGCACATGCTTTCAGAAGAGGAAAGAAAAAAGCAACACCTATGAGAAAGCAATCTGATGCTGATTTGTAAAGAAGAAAGACAGGTAGTTAGGATCTGTTAAGTCCAATTTCTATTCCATTAAGTAATGGAATACACATAAAGAAATGGTAACTGTCTTGAGAATAACAGGATTGCAAGAATAATAGTTTTATAAAGAATATGAGTAAAACCTCAGGGAATGTGTTGGGTAGGGGGGGTCTGTACTTTTAATTTTATTTTTTTTTTACAAAGTTATTCAGTAAAATGATAGAATTGATGTGGTACAGTGCGTTAATCTTGGAAACAACACTGAAGAGAGTTTCAGAACAGGTGAAAACTTTTTGTGATATTTTAAACAAAACTAGGTGACTCATTTACTGTAGGGAAATAACCCCAAATTAGTGTGAGAATAGATTGAATGACCCAATTGCAGATGTTCTTCTATGACAGAAAATGTTGTGTATTTAAGGTTTAACTGAATTCCCATTGCAATCAATGGGAAGACTCCAGATGGAGCAGACTCAATCACTTCTCAGTGTTCTGGCAAAACATTCTTTAAGTAGTATGTAGTCACATAAAAATAGATTTGAAAGTTTGAGAATTCTGTTTTACATTTCAATTAAAAAAATAAGTAGTGTAATAACTGCAATAGTATATATTGGTGCATATTCTGTTTTGGCTACATAGAACATTTTACAGCTCTTAAAAACCTGTGGATGAACATCTATGCATGTTTTCTAAGGCTTTCAAAGCCATGTCCTTCCCAAATCTGTTTTGCCGTAGGGCCATCGTGAGGACAACTTATGTTTATAACAAGAAGTGCAAGACAATGGAAAGTTGTCCAGCGGAACATAAAGTATTACAGCTCTCAGTGTAAGAGTAAAATGCTAAGCTGAATTTTACTTGTGTGATGGATGCGCCAAATAAGTAAATAAATAAATAAATAAATAAATAAATGCATTTTGATGAACTTAAGCTTAAAAAAACCCATACTCTTACAAGTGTTTGAGTTCTTTATCCGGTTTTAAATTTCGAGGAGATACTTTGATTTTTGAACTTCAAGACAAGCTCATCTAACATGTTTGATAGTTTCTTCCATTGTCCAAATTTTATGTCACCAGGAAATTATGATATAAGGTACTGTTTTCAAGTTAAACTAATGGCTAAAGGAAAAAAAGCTGAAAGTTCCCAAAATTACCACATGTATTTGTGTTTAAGTGAAAAGAATAGGGGGCTATTTTCAAGTAGCATTTGTGCCCAAAAACTCAAGAGTTGAGTTTGTAATCCAAATTTAGCTTTTTGTAGAAAGAAACTTGACTTGAAAGCATCCCTGCTGGTTTTAAACTGCTACAACATGCAACATCCAGATGAGGCAGAAACAGGACTGTCCATTTTTGAAACTCAGCTACTCACAGACATAACATTGTTCATCCATGACTTGCATGAAAGATGAATGCTGTGGATTCCTCTCTCATTTAGGTTACTACCAGCAACAAATTTGTCGGAGGCACCTGGTCTACTTTAAAGTTTTACCTTCTCTTCAGAAAGTAGATTAGAATTATTAAAACTTCAGAAGATAAACTGCCTCTGAAGCACTGTTGAACTCTGCTGCTAGGCAGGAAGGAGGGAAGGGAAAATATGTATTCAGTGCGGACATTTCTGCTGAAGGCTGCAGTAGGTCTTGAACAACACATTGAAATAGATTGGACTAAGAAATCAACTTCTATGAGGCTGAAAATATATTTTACTTTAATTTCATATTACTTTGGAGAATTAAGACTACATCTTATAGGGTTTTTTTCATGCAAAATCCAATGATGAAAGTATATCCAATTTTATGTCCATTGATACTGTTGGTAAACTGCTCCTTGATTCCAGTGTTGTGCCATCAGGTCCTGGATTTTTATAGTGAGAAGAAAAATATAATAGGAATATTTATTCCTCTATAAATGTTTGCACTTTTTTTTTTTTTTTTTAATTATAGCAATTTTTTAATTTGAGCTACTGTTGCCATGTGTGATCTACATTTCCTTAATTCTGCCTTAGCAGTCTGAAAGCATGAAGACATGTTAATGACTCACAAGATATGAACTACGGCAGTGTAACTCACATTTGGTCAAGTATTTTGACTTTATTATCCCTCTCCCATTCACATCCATCATCACTTCTGTGCAAGGAAGCACTATGGAAAGTATAAAACATACAGAAACAACACTAAAACTGCATTAAATAGCATCAAAAATGACCACAAATGCAGTTAGAACAATCTTACATTTCACGCACAGTGAATATTAAAAAAGCATAATCACGTAAGTGTTGAGGGCAAAGTGCAACTTTTTCTTCAGGAAAATATACAACTAAGAGGCTGCCTGTTCTCATTAAAAGGTTAGTACTGATGACTTCTGCCCTTAGGAGACACTTTTAAATGGAGAATGTTCTATGAGTAACATGTAGCTGAAGTAACTTTTCCTACCCATGTTTACTTCTTTATAAATTCTAAGAAACTGGGGCTTCTAAAAAAAACCCTCAATAAAATAGAGGTGGTCCTATTATAGTATTTACATTTTAAAAAAAAAAAAAAAAAAAAGGAAATTATGTCTGGAAATATTTATTTGCACAAGAAATAACTAAAGCTGTCATTTTACCTAAAAATAATCTTACAGACACTTAGGAATATGACAACTGACTCAGCAGTGCATGCTTGGATGTGCAAAACTGTTAATATAAACAACTGTCAAAAGTTCTGAAGATTTATAGTTTTACCATGATAATCATGGGATAGAAGTGAATACACCAAGACATATAGAACTTTTGAAAGGCACTCAGAGTTTCTGTGCTGACTGTCTTCTTTATTATTTTATGAACTGATATATTTCTACAAGCATGCGTAGTGTGGACTTTAACAATATGCCAATACATATTGGCATTGCTCAGTGACAGAACACAAGGAAAAAGACATTTGGAAGACTGGAGTAAAAGCTCAGTGTTTATAAATAATAGGGGGGTTATTTGTTATTTTTTGTCAATGAACAAACAAGAAGCTGGTTATAAAACTAAAATTATACTGTACAAGTAAGGAAATGTTTATTTGTGATAAAAAATATGCTTAGTTATTCATAAGATCTGAACTGCTTCATACTAACTGAAAAGATCAATGAAATGGTAAAGATATGACGTGTATTTTGCGGGTGAAAATTGTGGTCCTGTAGGCTGATCTCTTTGGTACAATGTCCAAACACTGGAACTGAAATTTCAAGGACAGACATTAAGAGGAACTTTCAAAAATTGGCTTAAAATAATATGCCCATATGCAAATAAGAACCAATTAAAGAGGATGAAATGTTTTTCTCTAGTTCATAGTCAACATCTATTCCTTCTCTCAATAAGTGCTTAGTTAATCCTGCCTTCATCAGAAAAATAGAAATTAATATTCTTCCAGAGCTGAACAGTGGAACAAGCCACATGAGATAGAATTAACTATGTGGGACATGATTCATACCTCAGTGAGGTCACTTAAAAACTTAATTATTTTGCTGGATTCTAATTCAAACCTAAAAAAGTTGTATCTGTGCCTTCACTAAAAGTAAAAGAAGAGCTTTCTTTATAAATTCACATAGCCAGAATGAAAATATTCAATTTAAATTTTAACTATGTATAAGAAATCATAGAATCATAGAATCTTAGGATGGTTTGGACTGGAAGAGATCTTAAACATAATCTCATTCCAGACTACCTGCTGTGAGCAGGAGCACCTTCCACTAGACCATGCTGCTCAAAGCCCTGTCCTGGCTTTAACGCTTCCAGGGATGGGACATCCACAGTTCCCTGCACAACCTTTTCCAGTGCCTCACCAGCCTCATGGTGAAGAATTTGTTCCTTACATCTAATCTAAATCTAGGTTCCTTCAGTTTAAAGCCATTACCCCTTGTCCTATCATTATACGCTCTTGTAAACAGTCCTTCTCCAGCTTTCTTGTAGGCCTCCTTTTGGTACTTGAAGGCTGCAATAAGTTCTCCCCAAAGTCTTCTCTCCGAGCTGAACAACTCCAACTCTCTCAGCCTGTCCTCACAGGAGGGGTATGCCAGCCCTCTGATCATTTTCGTGGCCTTCCTCTGGACTTGCTCCAACAGCTCCATGTCCTTTTTATGTTAGGGGCCCCAGAGCTGAATGCAGTACTCCAGGTGGGTTCTCACAGAGTGGAGTAGAGGGGAAACATCACCTCCTTCAACCTGCTTGTCATACTTCTTTTGATACAGCCCAGGATATGGTTGGCCTTCTGGGCTGCAAGTGCACATTGCCAGCTCATGTTCTGCTTCTCATCGACCAACATGTCCAAGTCCTTCTCCTCAGGGCTACTTTCAATCCATTCTCTGCCCAGCCTGTAGCTGTGCTTAGAATTGTTCCGACCCACGTTCAGGACCTTACACTTGGACTTTTTGAACCTGATGTATGGGTAGACCCTTCTCTCAAGAGGTTCAGTGTCCCTCTAGATGCCATCCCTTCCCTCCTGTGTCTTGACCACACCATATGGCTTGATGTCACTGGCAGACTTGCTGAGGGTGCACTGTCTATGTCACCAAGATATTTAATAGCACTATTCCTGATACTGATCCCTGAGTAATGCCACTCATCGGTGGTCTCCACTTGGACACAGAGCTGTTGACTGCAACCCTTTGAGTGCAACCATCCATCTACTGAATGGTCCTTACATCAAATCAATGCGTCTCTAATTTAGACACAAGGATGTCATGTGGAACAGTTTCAAATGTTTTGTACAGGTCCAAATAAATTATGTGAGTTGCTCTTCCCTTATTCACCAATGTTGTAAGCCCATTGTAGAAGGCCACAAAATTTTTTAGGTACGATTTGCTGTTAGTGCAGCCATAGTGGCTGTCTGCAATCACCACTTTATTTCCCATGTGCCTTAGCATAGTTTCCAGGAGGATTTCCTTCATGATCTTGCCAGGCGCAGAAGTGAGACTGACTGGCCAGTAGTTTCACAGGTCTTCCTTTTTTTCCTTTTTAAAAATGAGAGTTATTTTTCTCCTTTACTAATCAGTAGGAACTTCACCAGACTGCCATGACTTCTCAGATATGATGGATAGTGGCTTAGCAACTTCATCCACCAGCTCCCTCAGGATGCATGGAGGCATCTCATCAGGTGCAATGGACTTGTGCACCTTCAGGTTCCTTAGATGGTCTTGAACCTAGTTCTGCTACAATGGGCAGTTCTTCATTCTCCTAAACCCTTTCTTTGTCTTCCGTAACTTGCGCATTTAAGTGGTGCCTTGCAGTTAGACACACAAGCACATATTCACAGTTTCGAGATTTACCTGCAAGTTTCTATTTTCTACTCTTTGTTGCAGTCTTGAGTTTTATGGATCCAGAAATCTGCATGTCCATTCAGCTATTTGTAATTCTCGTAACATACTATAATATTAAGATATCTGATAACTGATAAACTCATGTTCAGGATTTCAAGCAAGGTAACCTCTACATTTATACTGATTCCTGAGAAACGAACAGACTTGATCCTGTCAAGGGGATCAGAGTTTGTGAATAATTACTTGTAAACATATGGAGGCAGAAATTGTCTTATTCTTATCTGTCTATACAACTCATGCCTAACTGAAGACTGATCCTGATTTCTAGGTCTTTAGCACATCATAAATAATAAATAAGCAACAGTTATAAATTCACTTTACCAGATTGTAAGAGTTCATTCTATAGTCAAGATGTTTTGTGTGAAACTAACTGCGTTGAACTGCTATTTCTTCTCTGCTGCAGCGCAGTGTTTAAGATGAGTTGCTACATAAATAAATACAGCTGTCTTCAATATACTTTCTGAACTGCTCCTCTATGAAACCATCCTGATAACTGGAAATCTTCCTGAGAATCAAATGCTACAGCATAAGTCAATGAAGAATTTTCAGTATATCACTCCCAAAAACACCTCATTGATACTATGATGAACACAAACTTAAAGAGCTGTCTATTGGTGGTGACTATCAGGTGTTTTTCAGCAAAGTTTGTCACTTGTGTGTAAATGTAACTCTTCATTTGTGAAGAAATGTGGCCAGCTATAAGATTCCTTTGCAGTTTTCCATTACCAGGGTTGTTATTTCCTCATGATGTGGGTTGTTTATTCTAGGAAAAAAAAAACCCACTTTCTCTTAACAAGGAATTCAGAAAAAGGAGTACACGTTTCTGATATTCCCATATTGTAACAAGTCAAGATCAGAAGGAATAAGCTATATAAGCTCTGTACAAAGTAAAATTCAATGTATTTTCAACTACATCTTATAGATAAGTTAACTTAAGTATCATGAGATCTATAATCTTTAATAAAGAAACATTTTTTTTGTGATCTTGAACTTCTTTTTTCTCTACAAAAGCGTTTACTTCTGTTTCTGGTTTGAAATATATCTCCTAATGATAAATTAATATGACAATGGCACTTGGAGATTTCTGATCATACAATTTGTCTTCCGTGCCACTAGATATAACTTCCTGTTTCGACCTTCTCCACCTCTTTTCTGTTATATCAAAAATGCTAAGATTTTAAAGTGTTTTTCTCTACAATATCTTGATGACATATGTAAAAGAAAATGCAGTGAATATTTAAGATCTAATAAACCATCATTAATTTTTCCAGCATGTTTAATATTCAGATCTGTATATACCAAGCTCAAGTTGGAAGAATTAAACTGAATTGAGTACAACATAGAAAATCTGCAGTGACAGCTCCACACACTCCACAGAACTAGAAAAAAATCAGTGCCACAGGGAGACATTAAAAGTTCTGAAACATCTACCTACTATTCATGTGTGATAATGAAACTTTAACTAGGTAACTGTCAATGAGAAAACATGTATCTTAAGAGTCCAAGAATTTTAAATCACCACAACTGGGTCCCAGCCATTAAAAGTATGCAATACTGACAAGTGTTTTTCAGCTGACAAGTACGCATAAAGTCACAAGTGATTTGATATCATTTTATTATTTAGTTTGAAGTGTTTCAATTGTTTAAGAATTACATATTTAATATATGCACTTGACATTGTACTTCATTTTATTTGATACTTTATTTTCGTGCATAACAGTTCAACAAGGAAAGGATATGCTGTAGAGAAAGATTTCACATCCTGCTCATAAGAAAGTAAAAGATCTCTTGATATGGTGGTAAATATCTTCTGGTATAGCAGTATTACTTTTACTGCTCTTAGTTCCATTCTCAAAGTGTTTGGACTCTAGCTTTGGCTTCATATCCTTGCACTTTTTAAAGACTTTACTCTTTGATTTCTTGTCACAGGGGAATTTAGTTGGTGTTGCCAGGATGAAACCATATGACCCAGTGATGCACATCTTAAAGCCTAATGACCAGGACAGGCATCATGGGTGGAGAGCTGTTTCTATTTCAAGATTCTTATTCTATAACACACACAAAACACTCGTACCAATCAAGCCCCCTGCCCCCTATCCACTGCAGACTAGCAGCCCCCAGGGCATCCCCAGGGGAGGGGACACTCACTTCAAGCCTTCAAGAGGGTGGCAGCCTGGATCCTTCATCCAGCAATGCCACTTCCTCTACACCACTGGATATGCCACCTCACACCCAGGGGGCTATTATCCCAACTGTGCATTATTTTCTGTATAGCTTTTCATCATAAAACAGTAATGATCCTGTTAATCATGAAGCCTGGGACAATCTCTTTGGCTTTCATCATATCTAAGGCCAATTACTGACTGTCACTGGGTTTCCATCAGCCTCTGATCGCCCAGTTTATCTGTGTTGCAGGATAGGTAAAGTAAGCAACAGTCACACAACAAAGTTCCTCTATCACTTCTTTGTTTTCCAGATCTAAGAAGTTCAGTCTGTCAGAACTGGGCAGATGTAGTGAAGGTCTTATCTGTCTGAGTGATGCTATTGGGTAGACTTCATCTATGGCACTTCCACATGTATGCAGCTGAGTAACTGAGTCTAACAGAGAAATAATAATGAGCTTATAATCAATCTTCCACATTTTGGGGATGAGAGATGATGTGAAAAGTGAGTCCTAATATAGATCTAATTAGAAAACATGTTTACATACACATCTCCTCTACTACCAGAAGCTCCAGAAAGATTGTAGTATTAGATTTACTGAGCACAGAGCTTGTTGATGTGGACACTATCATCATTTCCTATAAGCCTGCTGTAAAGTATCAGTCACTGCCAGTTCAAGATAGTCAGTAATGATGTTAGAAGTTAATACTGTCATGGATTGATGCCAACAATGTGCAATTAAAATAGGGTCATTATTCAGCATACTGCACAGTATTAATTTTCCAGTATAGTTCATTCACTAGCAATGGCAGTTGTTGCAGCCTTCTAAGTACACAAAAAAAATCCAGCTACTTGGAGATGCCTCCTGATACAGCATAGGCCTGCTCTGTCCTGGAGATACCCTCTAAACAAGGGCTGAAATACCTGACAATTCATTGCAAGATCAAATGAATTCTGAGAGACTTTCCCTTTCATTTTAGGCCTTGAGGTTTTGATCCTGAAAACAAATACATGAAAACTTTTCTATGTGTTAAGAAATCAAAATTTTAACGTAATTTTTTAATTTATTTGCATAATTTTTTAGAGTTTAAGAGCTCTTCTTTTTAGAAATGAAGACTGAAATGCAAAGGATCATTGTAGTATTCCCTGTACTGTCATTTGAAATAAAAGACAAAAAAATAAAAAGTTCCAAACTTGCAAGCCTACAGTAACAAAGTATACCCCGTGCTCAAAAAACTCAAGACTACTGATATCTACATACGCATTAAGACATTTTATGCTGAGATCCAGAGAACAGATAACCAAAAAAACCAGAGTTCTCAGACGTTATTCACTCTTCTGCCACTAACTGGATTGATAGTGTTAAATTAATTAACCTCTCCATGTTGCCATTTGCACTTATTTAGAAGAGGGATAATAACACTCATTGGCCTCAAAGCAGTGTGAGAACTGATACTGAAGACCTTTTCATTTGAGGTCTCCAGGAGGGTGCATACAGCATAGGCCTATACCCTCAGATGAATAGTGTTTAAATGAAAATGTGGTTCTTCACTCTCCTTTGCCTTGGTGTCACAGTGATGTAGCACCTTCACCTTTGTGGAAAGAAAAACAAATTATGTTTTTTTGTTGTCATTGTTTTATTTGGTTGGTTTGGTTGTTTGGGTTTGGTTGGTTTTTTTTTCTTTTTTTTAATAGTCTCTGTGACTTCATCAATCATAAAAGGATTTCCTCATTCACAGTGAGCCTTAAATTCTTACATTAGTGCTGAGCAGAAATTTGCCCAATTGTGAACAAAGTAAACAAACATTCTTCTAACTTAATTTCTAATTGTAGGTTTTCTATATATGTGCATATGGATAGACCTAGAACACAGTAGAGAGAGAGATTACTGCTCTGTGTGTCTGTATGTGTTATATTTGTGGCCTGTCTAGATGTTTTCTCATAGTGTTATTACTACAGAAAGTAATTTTAAGAGTCAAGATACAGAATTAGAAACTAAGTGTACAATCTTAGATTATCCCAGAGAGTCCATTTGTTATCTAATGTTAGTTCATGTGGGTGCATTCAGCAAATTTATAGCCAGTTCAGAAGAAACAAGTACATGGTGCGACCTTGAAAATACATTAAAAATACTCATTGCTTAGTTGTGGCTACACTTGACAAATCAAATAAATGGAGATATATGTGTATAACATAATAATTTAATTCTGTATTGGTTATGGCAATCTCATGGTGATTCCAATAACATCTCTCTGGACCCTGTGACCTATAATGTGCCCTGGGGCATTACAATGGTATATCTGGCCTTGCAATGAACACTCACATAACATTAAGGGAAACTGCCTACTTAGCACTGACTTTAAGTATATTCTGAGGTGGTTCAACTATACGAGTGAGACTGGGTTAGAATTTGACTCCACTTATCCTGTCCAAAAGAGTGGAGTTCTGCTGAGCAAAGGCAACTACAGATGTATTCACTCATTGCTGAAGCAGAACTGTACTTTTCTGTCATCAGAATTAAAATTTGCCCCATGTTTTGCACAGCAATTTGACAAAATGTTACCTGATGTGAACAAGAACACATTTCATTTGAGGTCCTGACACATTTTCATTTCAAAGTAGTATTCTGAAAGAAATTCCCATAATTAATATTAAATTAATCAAAATCCCAGTAATGACCCATGAGGTCTCTTTAAGTACATATACATTTGCAAACATGTAAGAATCCATCTTATAGCATAAGAAATGAAACAAAGCTGTCTTTCTATATATGTATTCATACATTTATATATGATATTATTGTTGCTAGTGTGATAAACCCTTGCTGCTTGTCCATTAAAGTAATAACTGGCTTGAATTACCTCATCTGATTGTCTCATCAGCTATCTCTGCATGCAATTGAACTACATGTGAATTATGAGGAACAATGCAGAAGTATAGTTAAAGTATGAAGTGCTGCACATTTTGTAATTAATACTAATATTTTAATAATTGTTTGTAATAAATCAACCAGTGGTGAAATAAAAGCTTACAAATCAACTTAACCCACATGCCACACTTGGTATTTCTACATGGACATATGTGTGCACACACAAATAAATACATGGGGACTACTGAATAGTGTTTTAGGCCATACAGGAAGTTCACACTAAGTTTCATTGTGACTGATAAACATCCTTTAGAACCCACTAAAAAAAAATAAAATGTAAATAAATAAATAAATAAATAAAATAAAATAAAAATAAAACAAAAAAAAACAAAGGAGCACTAAAACAAAGGGAAGGGAATTGATTCTGTGCTTTGAATTCCTTACACAGAACCACTGGTTGTATTTTGACCTTGGAATAGGTATTGATTGACATTTACCACAGGGGACTTCATTACTTTACACTAGTATATCTGAATGTAGAATGGTGCTTTCTAATATGGAAACACATTATCTTCTATGCAGCAATAAACTCATAAATTTATCTGTGGTATACTAGAAGACTCCTAGTGACCTGATCCCCAGGTTGCCCAGAGTAGGTGGCTCTAGTTTGTGCACAGACTTCTGTTAGGAATATTCATCTTGATTTATTTTTCATGGAAATTAGGACGTATGTAGAACAGGAGGAGCAGCTGAAGTCACTTTAAGTGTCACCCCAGCACGTAACTCAGATGATGCATAGACTGAGAATGCAAAATTTCTTTTAGGTTTTCTGACCTAGGCCTGATGCTGAAAACTATTTCGTACTCCGTACTCTGCTACTTAACTAAGGTCAGGTAAGATACTCAATCTATACAATGTAATCTTCAATCAATGAACAAGCTTAAGGAACTTCAGTGTTTGAATCAATCTTCTTCTTTCCATTAAAAAGACATTGGTTTCATTATGAAGATATTTATTGACCTCTGAAAAAGTCTTTCCCACCACATGGGGGAGGTGATTGTGGGAAGAAAGCTTTTTTTGCTTTGAAGTATTATGAGTTCATATAAAGGTGATGAGACTCCTTTTTTTAGATCCATTTGTAAATATTTGAAATCTCTTTGTCCTGGGAAAAAAAAAAAAAAAAATCACTGTCTTCTGTTGAAAGACAAAAGGGACTTGCTACTGGAGTAAACAGGAGGGCAACTAAAAACTTGCTTAAGGATTTCTTACATAAGCATACTATTTCTAGAAAATATGTTTCGGTATATTCAAAAGATTAATTTATTAACAGAACTTTTATGTGACTCATTTTACTTCAAAAAAATTTACAATCAGGTATTTAAGGCTACTTACATATGTTGATTAAGCCAGGACAAAATATGTATAGGATCATGCTCATGGAGTAGAAATATTAAATTTATCAATGAATAACTGTGACAAAATTATATGATAACCTAATTCAAACTTTTTTCAACCCAAGGTTTACTGAACTAATAATGATAAATTTAATATATATGAGTGATCTACAGATCCTTCCTGTAGCAAGCCAGAATGTAAATGAAGGCTGCCACACAGAAACTGCTCTCCGTTAATCCTTCCCATTTAAACTAAGTTTGAAATTCCACTTCAGTCTCCTCCATTTATGGCTACTGTAGCAATGCTGCAAAGGGAAAAGGCTAGATTTTAGATAAGTGGCTTTCAGAAATTGCAAATATTTACACTAAATAACTATGTAAAGATTAAACAGGTAGATTACACAGCATGAATACAATGCACATTTTTTTTGTGAAATCTTGCTAATAACAATTGTCTGTATACTGCACTGGCCTCTCTCTCAAATTACCCAAAACTGCAACCACATATGGAGACCATTATAATCTGGTCCTAAAGGGATAAATTGTTCACTGAAGAGGGGGCAAGCAAAAAGAAAAGCTTGCCAGATTTTTTTAAGAAAGAAAAAAAAAGTTATTTTTCATTTCAGTTGTAGGTATTCCACATATTAAAGAGCCAATTGAGATTTAACAGGCTGAGTCTGTGTAACACATTGCAGGCGGAGTCCTTCTGGTGAGTCAAATAATCTGTTCCAATGCTTTCAACCTCTTTCCATGTCTACTGAGAATTTTTGAGTATATCATGAAAATTCTTTGAAGCAACCTCTTCTGTCCAGATGAGCTTTCCTAGAGTCTTGGAAGAATTGATTGCACAACAATAAAAAATAAGGATATTTTTTCTCCCAAAATATCTTTTGTATGTGACAATATATTCTTGGCATTCATATGTGAATAAAATCTAAAGAAGCTGCCTGTAAATCCCAGTGAGAATTTCCCAGTAGCTAAGTGTCTTGTGTTTTGCTTGATGTTTCACTATATTGCCTGTTTAATAGATGGCCCATGAGTGTTGCAATACCCCTTGAGGAGAGACTGGCCAGGACATGGATAGAAACACTTCCATATAGTATAAATCTACTTTGTGTAATAAATTCAGATTCCTTAACTACATATCAAGGAAAATTTCACAGGAGGTACTGCATGTATACCTATGTGTTCCTAAGGATTTGTCACCCTAGTGTTTAACCATGTCAATTTATTATACTCTATTACAGAGCTTTCTGAATGGGCCAGTTAAGGTGGCACATCAGGATTATGAAAGTGTTCAGAAATGATTTCTTTTCCTGTGCTTTTAACTACATTCACAGATCGCCATATTTTTTGTTTGATTTTGTTGTTGTTTGTTTGTTTGTTTGTTTTGTATTTTTGTTTGGTTGGTTGGCTTTGTTTGTTTTTACTAACTGATTTGTTTTAGCCAATATAGAAATTAACCAGAATACACAGTTGTTTCTAATTCCTGTCTACACAGTCACTTAGAAGAAGACACTCAAATGTTACTTGAATATGCAATGTTGTATGAATAAAACTTTTTTCTGTAAGCATTTGTCTCTCTTTGTAGTTATTTGTTGAAATACTTAACAGCCAATTAGAAATCTATTTCTCTGTCAGTTAAAATCTATAATTCATTGGATGTGATATGATAATTACTCATTTATAACCTCCAACATTGCACATCATTGCATTGAGGAAATGATTCAGAATTGTTTTCCAATTATGAATAAACTTAATTGCTTGGAAAACACACTGTCTCTTACAATCTCATAGAATATGTCATTGGGAGCTAAGATGACACTACTTAAAGTTCTGCAGCTCATAATTTTGCAGTTTAAATGCACAGTTAAAACTTTATAGATACACATCAAGGCCAATGGTGTTATTTATACCCAGCAGATGCAGCATTTGAAGACTAAATCAGGGATATGGTGGTGATCAAATAGAGACATTTTTTTTGCCTCAGGCTACAGTCTACAACTTACTGTCAAATGTGGAGTTTCTTACCCTAGAAACTTCAGTGGACTAAAGCAACAGTAAGATAGAGTTAATCCATTCTTCTTTTCCTTGTTCATGCTCTAAAGACTTATTAGCCACCAGAAAAGTACTTGATTGTTCTTACTCTCTGGCTATTGATGTCTTGTACCAACGTCTCTCTCAACAAAATGTGTAGGAAGAAACTCTGAAAAGTGAGATGTCAATCAAGATGTTATTTGCTGGCTTAAAAATGTGTGTTAAAGGAGCCATAGAGTCATACAGAATGGTTACCTGTAAACAAGAAGAAGGATAAGATTAAAAATATTGCTCTTTTCAGTCTGCAATTTCTATGGTAGTTTGAGGCTTGTTTCATGACGTCTTGATATCCCAGGCTAGTTGGTCACTTTGCCGGGACCTAATATTCATATGATGAATACTGTAGTAGAGTTGTTTAAAGATAGAAGCCCTGACGATGCTAAAATGTCATACAGAGACTCTCTTCTTTTGAAGAATGAAAAGCAGTTTGCTCTGATTGAGAGATTTCATCAAAATCTGTTTCTTTGATCCTGTTTCAAGCACCTGAAACCTGGAACAGTTAAAAGACCACATGGAAAATCAGCCACTTCTGAAACCCTTTAGACTGGGCTATTTACAAATACAATCACAAAACAATCACAAACAGAACAATCTCCCAATCTGGGGAACTTTTGGTTCTTCAGAGAACTAGCTGGAACAAGAAATACAGATGCACAAACAAAGGTAATCTGGCAAATTTTTAACTAATCTGTTCTTAAAACTCTACAGCATCAGAAACTTCATGCCAAGCCATTCCTTAACTAACTGTGATCTCATACTTTATAGATGAGATCAAAATCTATCTGAAATAATGCATGCATGAAGCACATATATGAAAAATTTCATAAAAATTTGTGGGTTTTCTGTATACTTTCAAAAATTGTAAATGAATGTACTTTGTAAAGGAGGAATCTCTTGGGCAACTTCCGTACATTGAATATTTCAACAGCCTCACCCTCACCTCAAAATTATACCTAAAAATAAAAACATAGCTATGCACTTAAGGCAGTCCACTTTTGTTCCATCTGAAGAGAGAGGAAGCAATTATTAACCAGTGAGGAGCAACACCTCTCTTCCCTCAAATAACCCAGAGAGATCAACAGAGGAGACATAAGTACAGTTATCTTGTAAAAAGGTAGGAATATCTCATGGTATATTGCTAGATTTGGCACTTTTTGTGTAATCACTCTACTGTTTCCAAAAGAAAATATCTGTTTGTGAGATTTTTTCCAGTATTTGCTAAAACAAACTTTATAAGACATCATAGCTGGTGTGGCGGTGACAATATAGTTTCCTTACAACTTCGGAGCAAAAAGGTCACAATGAGATCACAACTAAAAAGCATATCTTACAGGTAAGACAGGTAGAAATAGATTCTCTTTGTTACAAAAACTGCATATTGAACATGGAGAGTATGCTCTGACATTTAACTAAATGTTTCTATTATTCTCTACCATGCATACTTAACATAGGCTGATCTCATGAACATGCAATTTGCTATTTTCCAGTAATAATAGAACATAGCATGGAAAACTTAAACAGATTAAAAAGAGCAAGAATGTGAAATATAAAGTTGCAGTCTCATATACATACCTCTAGCAGCTGATGCTACTCTGATTTTACTCAGATAAGCACAAGTCATATACTTAAAAATGTACTTAAGTCAAGCTGAAGAAGTTCAGGCAGCTCAGAATCCAATATATCCATATTGTGTGCATGTACTTAAGACCTCCAGGTTATGTTGTCTCAATCTGGCTAAACATTTGCCTAATTTAATTCTTGTAGGGTAGTTCTTACTTCATCTTTCATGTCTTTCAAGAGTTCATTGCAGTTGGCATTCAGTATGGCAGAATGGACACTTTCTACTCTCAAAGTGAGTACCAACTCCTCCCCCCCAAAAACAAACAAACATAAATTGCAATAGCAGTTCTGAAAAACCTATGCAGTCTTTGTTTGTTTGTCTTTTTTTTTTTTTTTTTTTTTTTTTTAATGAGCAGTGGATAAAGTTAAAATACAACTTGAATAATGCAAAATCTGTTACTAGGCATATTGCACAACTCAGTAATTTTAAATGAGACATATTAACTGAAGGTGAGAACTGGAAACTTAAAGAAAATAGCTGCAGTTCTGGTAATATAACTTGGTTTCTTCCTTACTAAAAACATTAAAGAGATTCAGACAATGAAAAATATAGAAGGTATCCAAACATTCATTTTGATATCACTGCAGTGCCATACCACTTCTGATTATGCCTCAGGCAAGAAAACAAATGGAAACTACAACACCATACATAAAATGTAATTTGCAATGTAGATGGATAAAACCTAGTGCCATTGACCTATAAAGACTGTGTATGTGTAGGGTATTGCTTGTTTGAAAAAGATGATAGATACACAGAATAAACTATGCACTCAGTAAATATAGAAACAGCATTTTCAACGGCATATCTCATAGAATGGAAACAATAGACAAAGCAGAGGAGGGAGTCCGGGTTACCATTTGCCAATGGTATTACTTAGAAGAACAATAGTTTTCTATTTGCTATGTACAAGTTTTATATTTCAGCCCACTGATATTAATAATTTATCTAAATTTCCTTGTTTGTTTTGTTTTGTTTTGCTTTTCCTTTTTTTTTTTTTGGCGGGGGGGGCGTGTTTTGAGGATTTTATTTGTTTGGTCATTTGGTCAATTGGTTTGGTGTAGGATTTTTCTGGTTTTGTTCTCTGTATTATTTATTTATCCGATGATTTGGCAAGATACTTCAGGTAACATTAAGATAGTTAAACTAATGTATCTAGAGTTTGTTTTCTGTATTGTCTCTTGCTTAGGGAAAACTGTATAATTTTTCAAGCTATTTTTTTGAGGGTTTGAGGCTGAATTTGGTTTAGAATTGCTGGATTGTTTCTTGCTTTCTTAGTTTCCCTGTGTCTGTGCTTTATTTCTGCTAGCTGTTTTATCATGTGCAATCAGGAACAGGTTTAACTCTGGTTTAAAATTCTTACTATTTTTGTATAGAATTGGACAGAATACCAAACTTTGTTCATTACTTTTTTCTTCTCAATAAAATCATACCAGTTTTTCACAGATTTAAAATCCTAGAAAATTTTTAACATGGGCTACAGTCAATTCTATGTAAGGAGAAAGTACAAGAGCTGTGCACAATTTAAGTTTCCCTTAATAGTGTCAGAAAAGGCTGATCTAGGATTTCATAAACAAGTTGACCTTGTGCTGTCCTCTGCAACAGAGTGAACTTCACCCTATAGTAATAACGGCAGCAATAACAACAGCAATTGCAAACAGTGCTATTGGACTGCAACCAGCCAGGACAATTTCAGGACAGCTACTCTACAGCTCAAATCACTGAGCAAACAGATGCTTAGCAGGTTACTATTATATCTTTCAGTTATTGACAAAGTAAATCTGCTGGGCACCACCAGGGCACCCTATTACTGCAGTAAATCTGCTTAAAACAGAAGTTGTCATGAAAAATTACTTAAAAAAAAAAAAAAAAAAACAAACAAAAACCTAAACCAGAAATAAAATCCTCAAAACCAACACAGCAGGGAGCAGGTTATTATGGTGCACCTCATATAGACCAGTGTTACAGAGTCTTTGGGACATATAGTGGCAAAAGCAAGATCAAGACAGCGGTTGGAATGCTATCTCAGAAACACTGTTTGATTTATTCTTGCTGAGGATGTGTAAAAAGCTTTAGTGCTTAAACATGTGGCTAGCCTATACCAGGGAAAGACCAAGAAGCCTTTTTTGTTTACTTTTGGTTTGCAGTGCGAATGTCTAAAAATATGTAGGGAAAGTGTGCAATGATAGATTGATACTCACATACATAGATATTTACAATTAAAATAGATACACAGGAAAATAAAGAAATCTTCCGAAGAAAAATCCAGTGACTTGCTCAATGATATGCAGGCAAACGCATCTTTCAGAATGAGTCCCTTTGTTTAAACAGTTTTTGGTCCTTCCTCTGCATTTGTTGATTCACTATCTTATCTTTCTGGAAAACTAAACTGTTCTTGGAAAATTTACCTAAAGAGCATTTTACTCTACAGATGTTTGTCTAGGCCAAATGGGGGCTTGAAAACTTCTTAGTATGTCTTTGTAAGAATTTAGATATGAAGGATTTGCAGAACCATCTGCTTTTGTGGCACAGGAAAAATAGTACTTGAGTGTCTTGCTAGCTCAATTCTTCTATGTTGATTTAATTGAGGTAAAGTTCTACTGTCTGCAACTTAACTGACAGCTGGTCATGCACTTGAAATTGCAAGTACCATACTAAGTCACAAGGTCTAAAACAAAGTTAATACACAGGTAGAAGAGATAGTTTACTCCAGAGTTATTCAGATACTGGGGCAAAATGCTTCATGGGTTTTGGGTTTTAACAGTCTTCTCTACCAAATCTTCCTATCTCAAGATTGGTGCATACATTCAATGTTGTATCTTTAATTTCACAGTAAAAGTGGAGGCATCTAGGTATATGTATCTATCCATACATGAATGTATATTAAAAGCACATAAAATACTACCTGTTTGTATTCTAGTATTTCACTGGGAGATCCTCAAGATCTGTGACAATAGGAAGCTATACAGAACAAATTGGGATAAAATAAAGTACAGACAGAACAGCCTCTGACCACCTAATCAGGAAAATAAAGATGCTCATTTACTAAAGTGTTACTCACTGCAGGCTTTAGGACACATGGAGTTTGTGAAAAGCTCTTTGCATAAGAATGACTCTTGTTTGGTATTATTAGGAATACAGTAGTCAAGTTAGTAATGGTATTGGTCTTAATTTCAGTAAATTTTTATTAATTAAATGCTAGTTTTGCCTGCAGATTATTTCTGAACCACTTCTAAGAACAGAATTTTAGGGAATGATAAATATTTTTAATACTTTAAATTTACTATCTGCAAACAAAAACCCTGACCTTGATGGGTTTCTATTAAAAAAAAAAAAAAATTCATATATATATATATTACACAGAAATACGTGAAAGTACAGTGTGTAGTTAGTGATTACTGTCATACTGATGTTGGTCAGCATGTGACAATTTCATTGAAAATTTTGAAAATTACTATTCCTTGTTAAAGCGATACACTTTTCATAAATGTCATGTTCTCTCTAAGTTTTATTGTTTTATAACAAAGAAAAAATCGGAAGTAAAATCAAACTTCGAAAATTCATTTTGCAATGAAATATCATTATTATCTTGTTTTCTTAATTGAAAGAAAATGTGAAATGAAACTAAGAATATGTTGCCAACATGTTTAAATGGAAAATCAGCAGCAACTGACAGAAGAGTTTTTCTTTCTGCATAGCTGTGACATGTCCTCCCATGACATATATCGAGCTCTGTCAGGAAAGTTGAGTCTACAGTAAGATTTTCTGGCATGACTGTTAGCTGGGGTGAGATTTTTCCCTCCATTCCAAGCTGACAGAGCTGTGTTCACAGAACATTATAGCATAGGCCTGGCTTTATTCATGACACATTAAGCTAAAAGCATGCATAAGTCATTGCAAGATTGATGCCTTTGATTTTAAGACCTTTAAGACCATGTCTGTGTTTTCAATAGTGTTTTGTTTATAGACACTTCATTAGTCCCTGTTTCCACATTGAGTCTCTGAAGGACTGCAGAAATAAAAATCATAATTAAAAGTAATAGGTAGTTACAAAATATGTGGATCAACTTGCAGGAATTTATGAAGCTGAGAAATGTCTTACAAAAATCAGGAGGAGAGGGTTTTATGATCTACAAAATCCAGTAGATATAGCCATACTAGATGTCTACACAATTTGTACCAGTGTAAATGAAACAGTTTTCTCCTTTAATAAACACTTCGGGGAATATGTTGCAAAAAGGTTCTTGTTCCTTTTAATTTGAAAGTCACCTACCCCTCTTAATTACTGTATACAGGCAGTCACGTACTGCATATAGCAGTTGTAGCCGATGAAGTCATGGAATGCTTTAAATCAGAGAAGGAAAGAATTTGAAAAGGAGAATATTACATTTATTGGGCTGTTCTTTATATCACTCTAAAGGAAAAAAGTACATGAAAGAAATGAAGGTAATCTGAAAAAAACACCTTATTTATTGAAAGCAATGTACATTTTTGTTGTTTAGACGTTATATTTCTTGGATTAAATGCATTCATTTAGTAACTTAATCTGTAAATGTTTTCTTTTTCAGGACCTCTTCTAAAACAAAGAATTAAATAAAAGATATTGACAAACATCAAAGCAATTTAAAAATCAGTCCAAAAATTATGACATTTTTCTACTGGGATCTGGACTTTTTCACTTGTTATAAAATATTGTACATGTATTGTTTCACACTGCTTCTCACATTTCAAGAAAGGTATTTGTCACGGAGGCACCCCAAAAGACAATTTTAGGTGGACAACAAGTTCCAAAACAGACTTTATTCTAGGCAGAAAAGTGTAGCCAATAAACTGACTAGAATCCACGAGAGGAGGTGAGGCATTTTCAGTCCCAGGAAGTCTCCTTAAATTACATCCCAGTCTAAGGGGAAGGTTTCTGTTCACAGACTCACTGCTCTGAGAAGACCATTCCAAGGGGGTCTTCAGCATGGACCCCATAGCCTGGTCAGATCTGGCCGTGGGCATTACAGTATAGCCCAGAAGCTTCTCAGATTCTCTGTGCACCTCCTTTTTTGAGAACCCTGTCAATCAACTGAGGGTCCCACCCCTCCTGCCCCCCCAGCTGGGTTGAGGTGAAGTCACCCTGCCCCAGCGTAGGGGAGAATGTGACTGTCAGCACCTTGCACCACCCCAGATGTGTACCTGGGGACAGGCACAATGGGGCACAAATGGTGCAAAGGGGCCATCAACCGCCCCGGTCTGGATCGCAGGGGGTTGTGCAACTACCACCGTAACTGCGCAATATTATTCCTTGGAATATGTTCATGTCAGTATCTGTACTTTTTTGACATCGAAATACTATCTGATGAGTAATGAAGGATGGTGCTTTATTTGTAGGGTTTTGTTATTGTTTTTTGTTTTGTTTTGTTTTTAATTTTAAAGACAAAGCAAGTATAAGTATTCCAGTTATACCATAATGCAATTAGTATGCAAGGTTATAGGAATACAGGATATCATTCAAGTCAAATATCAGTGATAATTTCACACGTCTGCTGACATAATACATGGAAGGTACTAAAAAATTTAAACAAGAAGTGAAATAGAAATAACAAACATATGTGGAAAAGGAGACGTAAAAATTCTGTTGAAGTATGGCTTTATGCAGGAAGCATGATGCAAATAAAACAGCAATTTTGTTTCCTGTCCCTCTTTTAAACCATGGAATAAAAATGGTAAGTTGTGATCCACAACTTACCGATCAATCATTGCAAGAACTTTATAACATTTACTCAAAGGCTTGCTTACTACATTTGACGTGGGACGAAGTCTTGTTAAAACTAACAATGTAACCTAATGCTATAGCAGCAACTTTTCATAGATAAATATTCCCTCGGAATATGTGAAGTCAACCAGATAAGACGAAGAACACCAGTTTCTTTCAAAGATATTGCTAAAAACATTTTAATTCCAAGTATCTAGAGCGGACAAAGAATGGTCAGTAGTTTCTGTGGGAAACCCTGTCAAGAGAACTTCAAAGGCAAATATATTCATTGTGACCAGTTGGGTTAGCCCAATCCAGCACAGAGGGACAACAGTGTCTTGTCACCTCAGAAGTGATTGCTAAGTTCAGTTGTGAGCTCAGATGTTCACATGAGGAACAGTGTATTGATTAGGCTAATTCATAGCCACCAGTCTGGGTAATTATCATGTTTGGAGATCATTAGCAGAAAAAACAAATATAAAAATTAAGTTTCACCAAAATATAGGAACTGGAGAAAACAGAGACAGTCTTGATCTGAATATTTTACAGTCTAAGCAGATGGGAACTTTTTAGCTAGATGAGAGTCCCTTTGAATAATCATAAAAGCTTCTGCTTAGAAGCAACTCCATCACCCAAGCTGTAGTAAATGAAATGGCTGCCTGTGCCCCTTGCTCAGACTTCACACTTATACACTGCACATTTTCTGTCCAGGGTTCTGGTGGATTTATAACACATCACAGAATATCATCAGTACAGATTTCATGATATGTCATTAAAATATGTAAATAATGTTGGTCTTAATATAACATAACATAAAATTCAATAAAGTATTAATAACTCTGCTTTACAGATGGGATTACCTTGATCCTTTCTTACCACTGGAGAGTCAAGAAATTCCATATAGTGAGGGCCTCATATTAATAAAGTGAAATTTCTTAGCATTCCTAGGAGCTTAACAGTGAAATGTTAGACCTAGTCAGAGTGCCAGTAAAGAAACTTTATAGAAGGCATGTATTTTTTGTAAGAACAGTTTATATGTACTTCTTATAGTACCTGTTACAAATAATTCCATAGATTATGAGAAAACATTAAAACTACCCCTGTCTTTATATTCATTTGTGGAGGGATGGCTATTTTTTTATTAAATACTCTGTCTGTAATTTATTTGCTAAGACAGAAGAGGGGTTGATCTATCACCAGTGATTTGCTAGTTCATCCATTTTGAAATGGAATGAAATGGCTATTTGCCCTAGTTTATAATCCTGCTGCAACAGGAAGTGTCACATTGCAAGCTGAGACTCTAGCGTTCAAGAATGTTAATACTGGAGCAACTAGTGCTGTGTTGATGATTAATAAATGATGACAAAGTAGAAAGGGAAAAGAAAAAAAAGTATTGCTAATGCATCTAGCCATAAAGTTACTGTTTTCTTATGAGAAAAAAAAAAAAAAAGAATTAAAAAAAAGCTGGGAGCTTGTTTGTAGTTTGTATTTTATTTTAATTTCTACTCCTTAAAGTTACAAGTCTTTATGTTGGTTTTTTTTTTTTTAATGGACTGGATATAAAATAGGAGTGCATAAAAAAATGACAATACTTTCATTTAAATAGGGATTAAGTAATTATAAATTTTAGTGGAAAAACACTGAAAAACATGGACTGTAGATAATTCATCATAATCATTGCCATGCCAATTAAATATCTACAGAGTAATGGGACACATCATTATAATAAGATTCTTCTGTTCACTGAACAATATTCTCCATCTGGGTGACTAATGCTGTCATGGTGGAGAAAGAGAAATGTTAGAAGATATAGCATATACTACATAGAGCCTGTTTAACCTGAGAGTTGTCATCATATATAGTTTACCATTCCCGTAAAATTAATTTTTATTGCCCTCATTGGCAGAGGGTGTTCATGAATTCAGAGAAGACTTTTTGAAAGCTGTTCTGGTCCTCATGATGCAGGTTGCAAAGTTCAAGCCACCATAGCTTGCACAAGTTTGCTTCCAAAGATTTCTGAAGTGTTCTACTACAGCTTTTGATGCAATATGCAGATAATGCAGATAATCTATTGATATTCTGCTTTGAATCTACAATGGCCAAGGTAGCTTCTGCTCTTCTATTCACAAGAGAAAAAAAATTTATATAATCTTTCCACAAATAGTATAACTGAAAAGAGTTTTAGTCCTAAATCTATTTTTACTGATTGATCAATAATGAAGCCATTTTTATGTAACACTCTGATATTTTCATTCACATTTATCCTTTTTAAAATAAAAATTTTTTAAAAAAGAAAGAAAAAAAAGCTTCTTGAAAGATTGAGCCAGATACTAGCAGTTAAAATAATAGATGTCCTTTTATTTCAAATATTAAATAAGCAGTCAGCTAGCTTAAGCACTCTTCCACACCAGTCCACTAGCAGCTGATGCTCCCCAGGACTTCACTGTGTCTTTTCTTCTCTTCCAGTGCACAGAAAAAAATTTCTGCACTTTCAGGGTGAATTGAACCTGGCTGAAAAAACAACGCAAACCAAAGAGTGTTTCAGGGGAGTAATATACCAAATAATTTCCACTGTGGTACTTCTGCACCACTGAAAGAAAATTAGCTTCCAAAAATGATCTAAGAATTGGCAGTTTATTCCATGTATCCAAGGCAGCTCCTTTGCATGGGAATTTGTCTGTTCTTCTTCTATTGAAAAAGCATAACATATGCTTCCTCACTTTCTGGTGCCTTTAGGTTCCAGTCACCAAAGAAACATGAGTAGTGGAGCTCACATCCTGTGCTCACATGGAACAGACCCTTCTCTATGTCATAAACTAGATATTTTAGTCCTGTCATTGCAACATAGTGGATAGTAGACTAACATCGGCCAGAAACCCAGTTGTATTCATACTGAAGGTTATTTAGGGAAAAGTTTAGAAAAAAAGAGCTAGTATTTTTTCCTCCCTGGCCTAGGGTCTGACACATTTTGTTTTTCTTCTGCATTCAAACAGAGAAATCCAGGTATATAACAAACCCATTGTAAATTATTAGTTTTATCAGCAAACACTTGGCTAAAAGAACGGGTGACGGATGAATGAATGGGAGAGCAGTCTTCTAATCTTTTATCCAGATTTTATTTCTTTTCCACTTTTGGGTATCGAAAAAACATTACAAGTAATTTTCAGCTTTTTGTCACTGTGTCTAATTTCAAGCTCCACAGTGACTTTATGTTCTTTGCTGAAGCCAGATGTACAAGGAAAAAATATATACAATTAGGTTTTAGACCATCCAGTATAATTGAGAAAAGAGTAAGCTTTCAGGCCCTTGCTACCTGAAAGAGGTAACAAACTTCAGTCTAAACACAAGCTGACAACATTTGTTCTGAGTTTAACTTAATTACGTGAGTTTGGGTTTTCTTAGTGCTTGACTAAGCTTTTGACAACTTGTGAAGTGGTATGTGAGTACTGCTGGGACTGAGAACAAGATGTTGTTTTATAAATATACTTGGCAGAGAAAAAGAGAAATTCACAGTGAAAATTAGCTTGTAAAGACTCATGAACCAGGCTATGTGAAGTAAACTGGATTTTGGCAAACCCATTTAAGTAAATTTACCTTGCCTATAAGCCTGAGGGAGAACTAAGTTCTTCTGTTCACCCATCATTCATTCTCCTGCTCCTGTTTCAGCTTCCAAACCCTGTTCTTCCTTCAGGGAAAGCACTACTTACTGTGATTTAGATGGGAAAAAATGGCATCAGATCCTACACAAATCCAAAAATGCAATATCAGGTCATCACTTCTAAAGTCTCTGACTCACGACAGTCCTAGCTGGCTCCTGGGTACAGCTAGACTTTTCTGTTAAAAATGAAGAAAAGGCTGGTGGGTTGATAAAGGAGATAAGTAAGCTCTTGACTTTGGCTCTAGGGCATACAGCTAAATCAAAAGAATGAAGAGCTCTGAGGTTGATCAAAGATGACTGCAAGATCTGGGAGGCGAGTTTCTCAAGGATGGTACTGTGGTGTCACAACAAAATAATGAGGGTCAATATGTTGTAGCAGGGGAAATTCCACTAGATATAAATGAAATATTCAGAACGTACACTGTAGCAGGTTTCCCAGAGAAGCTGGAAAGCAGACCTGAGAAACATGAGATTTACCTTTAGAATTATCCTTGCTTAGATCCTGTGTGCCAGAGACCAGTAAGATCATGCAGCGCACCCTAAGTGAAAGGAAGCCCAAAGCTGAGATATGCAGAAGCCCACACCAGATACGTGCAGGTGTAGGTCTTACCCCTTAAGCAGAGACAAATTAGAAATCATATACTGGTCCTTTCAGATGTCATAATTGTACTTGTTCTCTTCGAATTTTGGAACAATGATACATTCCTTGTCATCCTGAGATCCCTGGAAAGAGGGTTGGCCATAGGAATTGTTTCCATTAAGCTGTGTCCCTGACATTGGATCCCAGGTTCAAGGAGTAATACAAAATATAGAAAAGTCCATGCGAGACCTAAAGTCCTGCAACAGGTTATTTTCAGTGATCCTTCCTCCCATTTCCACCGTCGTTGTTTGGTTGTTGTCTTTTAATTTAAGCCTGGAGTATTGAGCAGAAATATATCTTATTTCTGGTTCTAATCTTGCAATTTTTTTTTTATATAAGCTGAGTTTTAAATTTTTTTTAGTACTGATGGCAATTTTGAATTACTTTGTGTTTGAGTTGCTTAATCTGTAAAGGAAGAAAATCTTTCATGATATTTCTTGTTTTGTGATTTTTAAAACCTTTGCTTTTCAGCACAAAAATTTTACACAGAAGAATATTTTTAACAATCTTTATTTTGAGATTTTCTCCTGCCATTTCAAGAATTAACATGATGAAAGCAAGTATTAGAAAATTCTACCATCTGCAACCATAGACATAAAAAGATATTCTCCCAACTTACTTTGACATTTTAAGATGTATTCCTTTCCTGTTTTCCCCTGAAAATGTTTCTTGGAGTAAAACCTCATAAAAAGTGTGGAAAAAACTCCCTACTATGGTGGATTTAATAAGAATTACTAGAAATGTTTTGGAATTCTGTTTTTTTCAGCAGCTTGCTTAAGAATTGCTCAGAATATGTGCATGTACATAGTTAACCCTTCTAATGTTATATGTAAATAAAAGAAGATGTATATATTTTCATTATATTAAATTTTGGTTTAATGATAAATAGACATAATGCAAAATATACAAATCTAAAACACCCCTAGAAACACAGGAATAAAGAGACATCATCTGGGCCAACTCTTTACTCTCAGAGAAGATCAAGTAACACATCTCTAATAAGTTTAAAGTTTTCCTAATACTTAAAATAAACCATCATTTCTGAAAATAAAACTTATAATTTCTCTTTCTGATAATCAGAACATTGTGCACACAGAAGATCACTACCCTTCTTACAGGAAACATTTTCAGCTTGGGAGACTGTTATAAGGTCTCCAGGACTTAGTTCTCCTTCTTCCCTAGGCACACAATCTTCTATTTTTAAAACAGAAGAAACCCAGTCCTCCAGGTTTTCCATTCTTTCTTTCCTGGTCCTGCATGTTCTATTGAATTTTTATTCTGCCTGATTCCAGTTTTTCCCCAGCTTTCTAAGAGCATCTGAAACTGGATATGGTTCTGTAGCGACACTATTTAGAAAGGAATAGTTATACTTTCCCTCATTTTATGCTTGCAACACCCTTGGTAGCATGTCAGAAAATACCATTTGTCTTTTCAACAGCAATAGTTGCTTATTTGGACACACTTCTAGTCCTCCACATTGCAGATTTGTATTTTTCCCAGCCTATTGTCACAATAGATTTTGATGCATTTTTCTTTATCTGTGTAGATTTGCTACTTTACTGTGTTCAATTTCATCTTAGGGACTTCTGACCATTTCATCAATTTATCAGGATCAATTTAAATTCACAACTTGTCCTCCAAAGGGTTTGCAGCACTTACTGTTGGGTGTCAAGGCTGATAAGCCATCTAAGTTGTTAATGAAGCCATTAAATTACACAAGACATAAGACAGATCTCCACGGGGCCACCCACTTCAAGCATCTTCCTAGTTCCTTGACAGCAAACTGTTGATAGCTGCTATTTAAGGTTGATGATTTCAACCTGATTTGAATCTGCCTCTTGGTATTTTAATCCTTACCATACGACACTGTCTGAATACTTGGAAAATATAGAACTCCATTAAAATATATTTGTAAATTGCAAATAGACTAGTTACTGGTTTTATAGATGTTCATGTGCATGAAAATCTGGCTGGAAAGACAAAGAAAAAATACACTGAGAATTAAAGGAGAGCTGTAGTTTGCAATCACAAATTCTGTCATAACATGACATTTTCACCTGTTTTGTCTTCTATCTTTATATTCTATACAGATATTACAAATGATCTAATAATAATATGCTTCCTCTTCACATTCCATCCAGTCAGCTATCATATTATGATTCTTATCACTCATATAACCTTCAAAAAGTGTTCATCTCTACAAACCACCTCCTGCATTTTCCACACCTGAGGCGAATATGTGTTAAACTCTTGCACAATTATTAATTCAGTTTGTATAGGATATGGATTATTTTAAACTGAAATGAGAATAAACTGTACAGTATTCTATTTACAATTTTATGATTCTTACTGTTATGTGAAACTGAAATGCAGAACTTACAGAAGCAAATCAAATTATTGTTGTTTTCTTCCATATCAAAACAAAAATAATATTGAAATTCCACTTTGGTAAGTGGAATTCTCTTTTTTTCCACTGAGCTTTTGTCCATTTGTCCTGACTTGTTGTGAAAGTTCATTCCAAATATTTGTACAAGCTCCAGAAAAAATATTTATCTCCTGTTTATACCAGCATAACACCGTTTTTTTTTTAAAAAAAGCAAACAAAACCCATCATTTCAGAAGTATGAAGGTGCCAAAAACTCTCAGACATTTTATTTACTGTCCTAGACAAATTTTAACCCAGTGGTGGATGGCCTTGAAGATGACACTACAGACTTTGAATTTAATAAGATGTCCCATGAATACAACAATGTATTGAAAAGGTAGTAGGTTTAATGGGTAGCCACTGTCTCTTAGGTGGCACATTGCAATATTCTGTAACAACTGAGTTCTTTATTGCACTGTACTGCATTGGTGTTGCTATTGCCAGAGGTGGCAGAATTGTAAATAACTGAAGGGAGTCCGTTATTCATCAGAGAGGAAAAATGTTTTAACCTTACTAGAAATGAAATTGAAAGAATTACATTGATACAGTTTCATTGATGGCTTGTTGGAATTCCTTTGAATGTTTCTACTGGGGGGACCTCACAGGAATTTATACTGTTCTAGGAAATCCGAAGACAGCAAGAGCTATATGTACATAATAATGGTCTAGAAATGGAACAGCTTTTTACTGAAAAAGCAAATACTTCCCTGAAATGAAAATCACTGACAAGCAGTATTCTGGGACAGGTCAGTGAACTACTGGAACCACAAACCAACCACAACACCACTAAACCAACCCTCAATTAATGATGTCATATTAAGTCTTATTTTAGCCTCCAGATCTTCAGGGGAGTGGGAGGGTGAGTTGGTGATGACTTTCAATATATTCCTGCATCACTAATATGGTAATTTTGTTGTCTTAATGATGATTCCTCCACTCACATAACAGTATGTTTCTGAAAGAGAAAAGATATATTTCAATATGTGCTATTGAATTACCGAATTGTATCTCACACTATCAAAATCAAAAATTGGTAATAAAATTTGACAATCTCATTGAAAAAGTAATTTTCTGTTTCATTTTTGTAAATTAATTTCATGATATATTAAGAGTACATTTTTAGTACAACCCATTAATCTGATATGACATTCAGCAGCTTAAAAAGAATGTCATATTGCACTATAACTTATTAGGGATTTCATAATATCTTAAGAATATCTGTTCAATTTAACAGCATCAGGTTTTTGTTGTTGTTTTTTTTTTCTTGTTTTTTTTTTTTTTTTCCTTTAAAGGACAAGTGATAACTTTTGCTTTATTTTGTACAGAAGTAATTATTTGCTAAGGGAGGAAAAGATTTAGGAAAAAAATAAAACTACAGAATATTTTAAAAACAGAATTATGCAAAAATAAATCAAGACATATGATGTTATCTTTTTCCACAGAAAACACCTCATAGTGCCTTTTCAAAATATAAAATCTGAGGAAAGATATGCTGGAAAGTATTGACTCACTGAGTATAATCTCTCTTTCATATTATTATTTTTTTAAATAGTGCTAAAGCCATTGTGATTATCTTCAAGGTACACAATGAGATGATAATCCTTTCATGTCCTTAAAATCTAATTGCTTGCACCTTCGAGCTACAACTTCTTCTATGACTGCCTGGAGCCATATTGATTTAAACTTCTCTATCAGGATGCATGTGGTTGTCTCCACAGAATGAATTTGCACTCATTAGTACTTAACTGGAAAGAAAACACAAACTAAGGCTCTAAAGTGAGAAATTGGGTGATTTTTCTGTGCTCCATTGATTTGAGTTGACTTCTGAATATCTATTCACATACATGAAACTGCCAAATCAGTGTTCAGCACAGCAAAAGAAATGGCTGCAAAGTGTGGTTTAGTGGATATTGATGAGTATAGAGCAAAGACAAATAAGTACAATCTAGAAGGAATGAAAAGATCATTTTCCTCCAAAGTCCAATGTGCAAAAGGCAGTACTTCAAAAGAAAGATTTTAAACACCCATCTTTGACAAGTAGTAGCAAACTGTTGTGGTTCCAAAAATTGTGTTCATTCTTATGATTTTCACAATCATTAATAGGTAAAACGTAGAGCAACTTCTATAATGGTGTGATATTAACCATTCAGAAAGACTCATCAAAACCCATCATTCTTTAAATGCCCTTTTTTGTGGCGCTCTTCTTAAAAGAGTGAAGATGTAAATACCTAAAGCCACAAAAGTCCAGAACACCTAATTCAATATGATAGCAGTAATGACACTGACATTTATACAAGAAATGCTTGCTAAAGTTTCTCTTAGGGACATTCCCAGATAACATATCATAGCTTCTGAAAAAAAGTTTTGTAACAGTTGTGTACAGAGTGATTGTTTTATTGCTCATCCTATATATACAGTGCATTTTGATTTCTGTAGGTAATTTTGGTTATTTTCTGATATTAAAACCGTGTCTGATATAACCCAATAATTCAGGTTTTGTCTATAGTGTTAAGAAAGGATAGGTAGTCTCTAAAGAGAAATTTATTCAATTTCAAAATGCCTGTCCAACAGAAATGAAATACTTCAGTCTCTGAAGATGTCCACCTATTCCAAGGTGGATGTGCTACAGAGGTAGCATAGATTACTATCTTAGACTAAATTTTTAGATTGTTAAGGTTAGGTGAGATCAATCTCCTACCATTCCCTAGTGCCAGAATATCCAGAGCATTATGAGATAATTAGAAATTCTGTTCTACAGAATCAACAAACATCTGTATTAAATAATAATAATTTCTCAATCAGGAAGTATTAAGGGAATTACATTCCCATGCCAACACCTTTTTTCTTGCAACTTTTTATGTTCTAGATTTACTTTTATGATGCAGAAGGAAATAGTGGGATCTGGATCTGGAAAAAGAAAAAAAAAAAAAAGAAGAAATAACAACAGACAAACACCTAAATAATAGTGGAAACTGCTATAAACTTAGATTCTGAAGATACTCTTTAGGAATTATATCTTGCTCATGAGATTCACCGAGTAGCTTCTGTAAGTCCACTTGCACTACTTTGTTGTTTATATTTATGCTTTGTTAAAGGTGACTTACAGATTCCATTTGACCTATTGTACATACATTCACAACATTAAATACCAATGGATATCTCTCTTTTTGCATTCCTCAAAGTAGAAATTTTCCATATAACATCTCAGGGATAGATGGAATGTTGAATGGCTGAATCAGGAAAGAAGAGAGAGAGTGCATTCTACAATTAATTACAAGGGGAAGCAAGAACAAACCTAGCTCATTCACGTAAATTTATCAGCTCCTGTATTCAAATTGATATCATGAGAAGCCCAACTTATCAATTCACCTGGTCTTCTAAAAAAAACCCCATGTGTTCCCTTTCTCACTTTTTCTTCTACTTACCCCTCCTGCTACTTCTAGTAGTAGGGTCAAACTCTCACACAAGCCCTGACATTCACTGGGTCTTCCAGATCACCAGGCCAAGATAGAAAACTACTTGTAGTTTGTTTCATCATGGTTCATTTTCTCCCAGGTTGATTTGCTGCATTAGTTCATGGCTGGTGCAAAAAACAGCTGGAGTTCCCACAAGGTTAACAGTGAAAACATGCACCTGAGACTGATAGCATCTAGGGCTTCCATCTTTCAGTGGAGGTGAACATTTAGATTACCTCATCAGGTTGATTAGAAATGCAACTGCAAGTTGTACTTTCATGATCAGTTTAACACAATCTAAGAATGTGCTGCTGTATGTCCATATCCCCTCCCTTGTGTCAGCATTGATAGTTCTATGCCAACAAATAGAAAATGGCGAGTTTTATAGTATAGTTGTCCAGAAGGTATAAAACATGAGTAAGATAATGTAGAATTTATGACTTGTACTTGCAAATGTGGTTTATTGGATTCACAAAGCTCCTAAAACTGGGGCAAAAGTATTAGAAGTATAGTTTTAAGACCTGAACAGTGTTATCAGGACATATAGCAGTGTGATGGCAGTATAAAAGGTCCCCATGAATCTGTAAACATGCAGTTCTGATTTTGCAGTGTAAGTGATCGAAGACTGAATTTAAAGAACATGAAACATCTCAACTTTAGTGGCATACATAGACAATTTCTGAAAAATCTTAAGATGCTATTCCTCCCAATGTACCTTTCTTCTCAAAGGGTTTACCTTCCTCAATAATTTCTTAACAGCCATAATTAAAGTGAAGTACAGGAGCAATAGTTCACCTACTTATATACATATTATTCTGCCTATTTTCTTCAGAAAATATTAGCTAATCCTAAACCTAAACCTAATTTCTCTGTGTAGAGAACGGGAATTCAACAGCTTGTGCTTCATGAAGAACATCTATAACAATATAAGGTGTATAACAATGATTGACTTGAAGACATGGCTGACTTTCCCTTTATCTATGTGTGTGCCAGCATGTCTGAGATTTTATTGTTGTGCTGAAACACAAATACAACAACAATTTAATCATAATATCATGCTGGGATTTGTCTGACCTGACTTTTGTTAGACAGCAGGTCTAAAGCATCATCTCAGTTCCCTCTCATTGTTATATAATAGATGCCAAAGACAAGTGGGATGAATCATCCTCTGTGGTGTCCAAGTGTATCCTTACTGAAAACATTTAGACTACATTTGAGATCATGCCTTACTATTCTAACAAAAGCAGAATAATATTAATCCTTTGTCTCTAATGAACTCTCTTCATGTGAATGGCACACCTAATAGCACTAATTTTGTATGTGCTAGACTAGTTTTTAAAGTGTGCTGGAAAATATTGATTATTACTGTATCTGGATAGAGGATGATAACCCTTCCTATTGACTCAAGCCAGTGGATAAATCTCATATACCAATTAAAAACTTAACTTTTCTGGTATAGGAAGTGAAGGGAATGTTTCTGAAGTAATCCAGGAGTAGGCTGATGAAGGAATATCTTGCACTTATCTCTTGTTAACACCATTTCTCCAGCTTTTGCTATGCTGGACAGTATACAATGCAGGATAGGCAAAGTTTCTGCTTGTGCACTGCCTTATATATAAACAAACCATGAATGAAATAGAGAACAAAGAGCTTCTACACTTGGTGGTATTAAATAAGGCACAATTATCTACTGATTTTGTCGAAATGTCACTTTCAGGTGATAGATCAGTAATATGTGAAAGGTTCTCAGAGGTTAAAACTTAAGACTGCAGTTACCTCTGGCTTTTTCTAAAGAGAGGAATTTGTTTCTAAACTTCTGAAAACCTGAAAAGTGAGATGTATTCTATCTGTTTTGCAGATGCATGCAACTTTTAGATCAGTGAGGCATTGTACTAGCTGCATAATGGGTTTTATAGAATGCTACCTCTGCACTTTATGAGCAGTAGCTTATAAAAGGTGGGTATAATGAGTGTTTTCTATTATATATATTTTAAAAAATTGACGTATGATGTGGAGAATGCAAAATTGCCGTCAGGACCTCTTTGAGCACGATGGGTGGGCCGGCGAGAGTAATGAGTCTAATTCAATATGAATTTAACATCAATACCCTTTAATGAACTCTTAACAACACTGAATATCAATGTCCGCCAGACCACGTTTTTTCCAACCCTTATATACTCCATACCCAAAGGCCATGTGGCAAGCACAGGCCATGATTGGTTACACTTGCAGTCACTCTTCCCCCCCCCCCCCCACTATGGTGATTAGCTGCAGGGCACTGTCCACAAAATGTTCATGCCCAGCGATGACGGCCCCTCCTGCAGCCTGGGTTGAGGGCAGCCCAGCTTCTGTTTACTTCCGTGCATTCCTAGTGCACCTCAGTCACATCAAGCGCTGGCTTGTTCATAGCACACAGTCAAAAACTCTCCACAAAAAATCAATGTAAACCATTTTTAAAAGAAAATAAAATATTGCTTAACTCATACATGTAGTATTCAAGTTGAGTGTGATTGCTTCATACTGTAACACCTGATTCATTTTTATAAACAAAAGTGTGTAGAAAACATAGATAATCACTAACTAGTTAAAACAACGATGTTACAAAACACCAGCCTTTTCTCTGCTTTCAAACAATTCATTCTGATGTATTCCACTTAAGTCTTTTAACATAAAGGAATAGAAAATATCCAATATTCTGCATTAGTATCTAGGAAAAGGTAAAGACCCACTGCGTCCACAGTGCTTTTTTAAGGAGTTGTCCTTAAATATGTTATCTAGGACTGTCCTCTAAATATGTTATCCTAGGATGTCCTCTAAATATGTTATCAGGATTTCTGCTCTAGTGGTGACTTTTCGAACTCATTGATATCAGAGTTGAAGTCCTAAGAAGTAAGTTATCATCAACAGCCAACACACCTTATCATATTCATCAATCAGAGGGGACTATCCATTGTAGTGTGTGACTATAGCACCATCATCCTCTGGGTAATCACAGCTTCTCTTTAGATTCTTGTGCCACAAATCACTCAGGGATTGCAGCTTTTTTGTGAGAGGAGATGTACATATCCACACATAGAGCAGCACTTCCCTGAACATTCTGTCTGGAGCCACAGGGGACTGGGAGGACTGATTGGCTATGTATGTCTTTACTCAGTAAAACTCATCTATATTATAAAGATTGGAAGAAGAAGACCCTGCCTGAGCTTCTACATGCCAAAATGGAGGCTTTTTTTCCATTTTGCAAAATGTACGTGCAAATTATGTATGTAAAGCATCAAGAAATAGTTTCACCCAAAGCAAAAAAAATGATTTTTTCCCACTGTTTGTGCACAAATACTGACTTTCTATATTTCTCTTATTTTTAAGGAACCCCAAGACTTTATTCAACATGTAAAATCCCAAGATTAATGAGATGCACATCTAAATGATATTTTTTAATCACTGGATATACTCAACAGGCAGATTAAAATTCCTACCCTATAAACAGTGTGTTTATATTGAAAGATTTTGTTTACTTCACTTTGCTACAAACCATAACAAAAGTGTATAATTAACTAAAACTCTTCTTTTTCTTTTTGCACTTTTTATAATTGTTACAGAATGTATAGAAAAAATATAGATAGTATACAGTAGGATCTGATGATAATTTTGAGTCATTTAATCCTATGTCCCTGTCTTTTCTACCCAGAAATTAATCTACTGAAAATGCAGTTTTCTTCTTATAATATTAGAATTGTTCCTTTACCTGAGACCACCAAAGGAAGTCCTCTAACTGACCTAATGACATTAAGAATGTCTGCCTTCTCAAGGCAAGGAGAAAGAAATAAGGGGGAAAAAAAAAATAAAACATACTTTCAACACTTGTGAGCTGTTGAGTTTACTCAGGGTCTGGTGATTCTGTATAAATGAAGTAAGGTTTCACTGGCTGACTGACTGCCTGTAAATTGCATTTCATTCTCTTTCCATTACAGCTATGAAGAACTGCAAATTAGAAGGATTCTGCATCTAAAATGCAAAAGTCTAACTTCCAGTCTATATGTGATATCATATTTGCTGGATGAAAGACATCAAGAGAAACATATTTCTTGTGTTGGTAGAGAGTATTTTCAGATTTCTGGAGAAAAAGTCATGCAAATGTTACAATATTTTCTTCCTTCTTTGTTGAACTTCTATATGTGCACAACTCTTGTTTACCTGTAGCAAAAACTTCCAAAATCTATATTTATTTATTTTACAACTTGATTCAGTTTTAAAAGTGTAATCATTCCAACTTTATAACATAATAATTAGTATTAATTAAAGTATACAGAACAGTATTTAGATGTGTTTTTTAAATCTTTCAAAAAATTAAGAAAAGTAAGGAAACTTTCAAGCAGAGGACAATGTTAAATTGAATTTTAGACTGAAAATTAATAATGTTAGGAGGAGGATAGAAAAAGGAAAACAAGCCCTGATGTAATTATCAGCAAAGTAGTAACTGTAGGTCCAGTAATATTTACACTGTTTATAAAGACTTTCCTTTTTTTGTGTAAACTTTGCTAGTGACAAAGAATTAACTGGAAATCTATACACAACTTTTTCATGTTTTTTTGATCTAGCAGTTAAACATACACATGATCTCCATTAATCTAACTTCACTTTTGTATTCCAAATTTATTCAGGTTGAAATTGCAGCTGTTGGATTATACTTATGCGCAAGAATGAAAAGCCTTCTATTATCTATTCCTCATGCAAGTATCTGAACTATTATACAATCTTCCTTCTGGTAAATAAGGTTGAATTCTTTAGGTTCTCAAAAAAATGCGTGTTTGTATTAGCCCAATGTGCTAAGCGTCCTTTTTTGAATGCTTTCCTGTCTGCTATAATCTTTCAATCATGGACTAAACAACTCAAGACAGTAAAAGGTTTTTACCTCTGTGCTAGTGACAAAGGTGAGACCTTTCCTGCTAGCTCTTGATACTTCTCTGCTCCCAGTTCTACAGATTTTTACAGATATGTAGCTGCTATACTGTATTGCATATCCAAATCCAATGGATAATCCACTATGAATTCCAAATCCTTTCCAAGCTCCGTTCTAGTGTCCAAGTGGACTTCTCCACGTGGTTCTTATTTCCTTCTTTGCTCCTGCAACTGTGGCTGCATTTGGCTGTACATCTATACTGTGCCTTTAAGCCCCACTTTACCTAGTGGCTCAGGCTATACTGTATCTGTAGTTGATCCTTTATACTGCTTATCATTCCTCTGAAAACTCCATTATATTCCTCCTTCTTGATAATTGACAAAACTGTCAAACAGTGCCAGGTCAGAAATCAGTTTCAGAAGGATTCCAATGGATTGTGGTTCCTTACAATGATTTCATATTTTGCTGTTAGATTTGGAAGCTTGCCAGTTTTGTAGATTTTCGTCCCTTTCATGTGTCATATGAATTTTCTCTCTACTCTTCTATGGGCCTTTTCATGTTATTTATTCATGTGGAAATACTGTAATTTTTATTGCAACTCCCTAGAGCTTAAATTAAATTTACATTCTACATTTTTTTGGTTTTCACAGCTTCCTTTTTCAATTTTTGCCACATACCAATTCATTTTTTCCATTCTGGAAATGCACATGTAGACAGAATAAGAATTCTGTCTCATGAAGGGGTGATGATTTTAAGCACATCAATTGGTAATGACATTTTGTATTGTAAAGGTTAGAGATGTAGATGAAAGTGAATATTATACAATACATTACCAAAACAGTATTTTACTGAGAGCTTTAATTTGTCACCTACCCATTTTAAAAATGTGAATACTTTTCTGTCTCTTCCCTTTTAGTCTTCATGATCAAGCAGGCATAGTGTAAGGATGGAAGGAACACACTCATTTTGCTTTTCCTAGATTTTCTGAAGGCTCAGTACAGGACATACAGAAAGGCTACATTAACTTACTTGTTATGAGTATTCATGATACCTTTCTTTACCTTCAAAAATTACTCACTCTAGTAACTCTGGGCCAACATTGCTCAGACAGCAGAGAGTAGTCTGTGTGCTCTGTTGTGTCAGGAAGACTTGGAAGAACATTTTTTATGTTGTGAAAACCTGATTTTTTCATCCCTTAGTTTCATGTCCATATTTCTTATCTTCTCTCATACTGTATCCTCTTAGCTAGTTCTCATCTTTTCACAGTTACATAAGCATTAGGCTGTCATTGAGGATGTCAGTAAATATATTCTTTTTCCACTTATTGCATATATATGTGCTGAAATCTTGCTGTCATCACTGGGACTTGGGCATACTCTTATGCCATATAAGTACTTAAAGTTTTGCAGAATTGAGGCTTTAGTTAAGAATATGTAGTTTTTCCTCTACCAGCTCTTATTACTCTACCAAACTGCTTAGTTATTTGACAAATTGTGATAATTTAGGACTGGAAACCATGCCACAGAAACAAACTCAATACAGTAAAATTATTTTATTAAATATAATAAAAAATTGCGGTCAAAATAAGAAAATATATCTCCAAAGGTTTGGAGATTCATAAAAGCTTTAGATCACCATCTGAGCACTTAGCTGTTTATATCGACTGCACTGAATCTTCGAACTTTCAAAAGTTTGTTTTTCTGGTATTAATATTACCAGAGAAAAATAAAGTAGAGGAAAAAAATTGATTTACTGGGTCAGTTCTTTTAGAAGATTATTAATGGGATGTAGTATCTTTAGCTCTAGGTCATCAGTTTTCATCTAATCCAATTTTTATGGATTCATAGATTTCCAGGCCAGAAAAGCCATTATATTTCCTTAGCCTAACCTCCTGCATGACACAAAACATAGAATTTCAACCAGTGTTTTCTAAGTCAAGAGCTTACCAGCTACTAAAATTAAAGAATAATGTATAAAGTAAGTTTTGTTGCTGTGCTATGACTACTGAGGTGACTATGTGAAATCATCTGGCTTTAGAATAATATTGAATAATCCAGAACTTGTGCAAAATTTCCCCTCTTCTCTACACCTTCTGGCAACATTGTTAACTAGAATGTGTAGTATTAGCCACAGTGCTAGGGACACATGGAAAATAAAATGCTGTTACAACATTGTACGTGATTTTTTTTCTTCTAAGTTCAGTTACGGTGGAGCCAGTTGCCAATGTTGGATTTCATTCCCTGTGTTGCACCGTCTTTATCATCTGCATGAATCAGAAGTCCATCAGTCCTAAACACTAAATTGTTCAGAATGTTTCAATTTGAATGTCTTTCATACAGGAAATAAAAGTCTTACTAGAATGAAAGCCTTTAGGGAAAGACCCAGACATATCTTTTAGGCCAACTGATAGAGCCAGTGGTCACAGCATCTAGCTCATTGTGATTTGGGAGCTTAAGGGAAGGATTTCTCTTTAGGTATACAAAAAAAATGCTTGCTTGTTTTCCAAAATGAAATTGTAGAGTTTCATTGTCTCACTGTACATAAGAGAGAGGTTTGACTGTACAGCCCTTACAATTAGTGCTGATGTGGTTGAGAGACACTGGGTGAGGATTAGGATGATGGAAAACAAAGCAGATGTTGTAGTGAGTATCTTTTACCAATTGCCCAGCCAGGATTTAGGCACTGATAAATTATCCTATAGGCAATTAGGACAAATTTCTGGGTCAGTAGCCCTTGTCATTATGGGAGATTTCAACTTCTACACATCATCAAGGAATATCGTATGGTTGTGATGAACAGCTCTTGGAAATTCTTGAAGTTTATGTGAGATAACCTCCTGGCACAGGTATGCAGTGAGCCATCTGAGAAAGATGTCCTCCTACACTTGCTATTTGTGAACACAGAAGGACTCAGGGATGTGATGGTAGGTGGCTATCTTGGCCACAGTGATCATGAAATTGTTGAATTTGGCAGCCAAGAAGGCAAATATACAAATAAACTTAGTTGAAATTAAATTATTCTGTATAACTTATTTTTCAAGGACCAAGGATAGTTTTAATTTTATTTTATGATAAGCCCTTCACGGTGGAAAAGCCAAGATTAAACAATATGTCAACTAAGGTAAAAAATGAATAATTCCAAACACAAAATAAAGTGTTATTTGCTCTTTGTTCACCATCAAGTGAATGGAAGAGAATAATGTTTCAAAAGTGAGTGGAACAAAATATTTTCTCTTTAGTAAATAAGATCTGTTATCTCATTTGTTTTCTGATATTGGCGGTATAAACTGTAAATCTATGTTTGTATATTTATTTTAATTTAAAAAACAACTTCAGATACAATATAGCATTGACATAGAATGTAAGTACATTTTGTTCTTATATCTACAAAGTGCATATTCACACTTTGACTGGCTTTTATTGGCATAGAGCAGTATGTAAAATTTTTACTGCTAGTCTTTAATCTAAGGCTGTGTTAAAAATCTTTCTACTTTGTATGTAGCCACTCAAAAAGGGATAAAACTCTCATTGCTTTTCAGTGCTGCTGTTAATTTGAAAAGCTAGCTAACTTGAAAGCAGCCCAGGAGTAGCCTGCATTATGCAAAGAGTTGAACAGGGATTGCAAAGGTTAAGCCATGGGAAATGTCTTCTTTGAATCAAGAGAATGTCAGTATTGTCAATTTATTATAAATACAAGTATGCAAATTTGTAAAAATAAATATTATGGCCTTATGTGGGCAGGAGCCAGATTTGTTTGTTTGTTTGTTTGTTTCAGGAACTGGTGATGTCCCACAGTCCTTATAAACTGAAGATTTATTTCCTAAAACAGTTTCCTCAGTTCTGCCACTGTATCTCAACTGCAATTTTTCCTGTTATTTCTGAGGAGACAAACCAGTTCTGACCAACAGTCTCTCTGGTCACCTAAAAATAGGTACCACCTATTGTGGTACCAAACAATTTATCATTTATGAATTTATTTATTTTTTTATTAAATAGTATTTATTTACTTATATTTAGGTATTACACCAGCTCTTCTTGCAGAATTTAGAAGGCCTGTTTCTTGACTATTTCCATTTTGTACATTTTACCTTTTCTATCTAAACCGTAACCGTTATATAACTTCACTTTTTAAACATGCTGGAAACTCAAGGCGCCCCTTGATGATGATGATATAAATGGAGGTCAATGCAAAAGATAGTGTCATAGGGAAAAAAAAAAAAAAAAGACAAAAAGTTGTTGTGTAGACAATTGAATGAAAACAGTTTATTAAATGAGAGCTGCAAGTTCTCACCCTGTTTAAAATTTAAACAAAATTGAGGAGCCCAAGAACACATTTTTTAAAACTTCACATGACATCCAGATACCTAACCACCAGTGAGATTTAGTGGAGTTAGATATCTACTGCACATTATGCCTTCAACATTTCCTTGTTTATGTGGATATAAGGGATTCAGAGAGCCTCAAATGTAAGGGCTTGAGCTTGAACACAGTATAAACATTCAGCTATATGTGAAGATAACATGTTAGTTTATTCAGCTGGAGAATGCTCAAACACACTAAAAGACAATTACCTTGGATGCATGTCAGAAAATCTTCTCACATGCTTCACAGACATGTCCAGTATTAAGAAAAACAAAACATTTCCTTTGTAAGTTTTTTATACCTTGTGTAAAGCAATAAAAAAAATTGTGCATGCTTTTTCTTTCTCTGTCGGCTTTATGGTATCCTACTTCTTGTTTTCCATACAGTTAATACAATTGTTTGTATAAATATTTTGCGATGTAATATTGTAAATGTTTATAACTGTTTAGAAAAAAAGTTTCTATACATTTGAACCCTACAAGGTATCAGGTCTGCAAAGCAACTTAATAATTTTTGAGGCAATGGTATGTAGACAGTAGCTTAGTTATCAAGTTATTCTTGATTATGGTGTTTTCAGAAAGGGCAAGGAACCCCTTAAGGCTCTTGAAACACATAGAAAGTGATAGGTTTTCCTATTTAGCTACAGTTTTTCCAATGTAGACTGTGTTTCTTTTAATAAACAGAAAGCAAAGTTTATATTGATCAGTTAATTTTAAAGCAAATACATTTCCTGCTTTTTGGGGGAAAAAAAAAAAAAAAGAAGAAAATTTCTTTCATTAAAAAATGTAAAATGTCACCATTTCTTAAAATTTTGTGAATTATGTATTTGAATGATTTTTTTAATTTATTTTTTTTTTCCTAACAGGTCCAGGATTAACCTTACCAGGACTGAGTTTGAAATCCTCCACTTTCAAAGCTGGCTCTAATATTAATAATTACTTAAAAAAAAATTATCATCTTTTTGTCAAGGAAAAATTGTGCTGAAAACCCCCACATTTCTTAAACTGAAGTATCTCATTTATGATAAAAAGTCATTTACTGACAACCAGAAATTTTAAATGAAAATTTCCAGTTGTACTCACAGTTGGTTACAAGATATTTACATTTTAGTAGAGAAAGAAAAAGCGTTGGTAGCATCAGGCTAAGAGTAAGTTTTTAAAGAACGTCTGTTTTATCTTCATTTTTACCTAAAAAACTCCAGTTTGTACAACTTCCTTGAACATTAGCAACCTTCATGTGAGACTGTGATTTCAGATACTGCTTCTAACATAGTGCCATGCATAAATTGTATCAACTATAGAGTAGTATGACTCATTTATTACTTCTGCATATTTCTTCTCTTGTGCTAGGAAGGAATCAACATTCAATATATTGAGTGCCTTGCACAGACTACCTGCTCCAAAAAGGTTGTAATAAGGATACCAATCCTGTCTAATTGTTTGAGCACAGGTATAAAGTTCCATTTCTCTCTCGGAGCAAGCAGCTCTAGTCTAACTCTTTGCACACACAGAGCATTTGCAACAAGTGAGCACTTGCTGTACAGGCAGAGTTTGTATATATCACTTCCATCCATATTTTCACAGTGATATACAGATATTTGTCATTCAATTTGCTATAGAGATAAAGCTATATAAAAACAAGTCTAGTGTCCTTAACTAGGATTTCAAAAAATTTTGAAGGTGTTTGGAATATTTTGATAAGGTGGAAAGTTTTAATGAACTATTGAAGAGTATCACAAGTTATCAGTCCATTTCAAGTCTTATTTTTAACAGGATTTATAATTTAAGATTTGTTGCAAATTTTTGTGTGCAAATTTTTCTCCATACTGAGGGCCAATTGCTGTTCAAATGAATCTTCGTTTGTGTAACCTGCAAAACTGACTCTGTATGTCTGTTTTTCTTCCTCTTCCCCAGAGGAGGCACAGAAAGTGAAGAGTTCATTCTGAGACACATTTTTATTTTGTATTCATGTACAACATTCTGTTGAAGTAAGAAACCTTGTATATGTGTAACCAAGAGCTAAATGTAATCTCTTCCCTTTGCCTATTATGGGTGTAGAGGGACCTGCATGAAAAAACTTCATGCTTGACTTCTTTTAAAAGTGAATATAAAAGATAGCAATAAATTTAGGCCAACAGGGAACTTTCCACATTGTACTATATGACTGTTTCATTGCGTACTACTCATGAAAATTGAACTTGTTATGAGCTATAATTATGACAAAGGTAAGTGAAAGTGTGATTCTCACTTTGAGTACTCTTCCCCTTTGTCCTTTATCTGTACTTTTAGTCATTTTTAATAGCTGGGGAGATGTTTCATGCCAAAGGTTCTCACATATGGTAGAAACTAATTAATTAGTTAATAATATATGAATCTTGCCCTACATTATGAGTGCAATCACCCAGATGGGAAACCAGAAATATTGAGGATGCAAAAGGTTTAATTGAGACTTTCATCCTGATAATGTTCAGTGACTGATATTTTCATATATTTAATCAGACTCATATCATAGTTTTTAAACTGCCCTGACAGTCTAGAATTCAGCAACTTCCTACCCTTCTATGTACAACTAAGTTGTCTTTTTTGTTAGCGAGAGTCCAATGAAAATAACAGTCAAAGTTTTATTTCTCTTTCAACATAAAAAGTCTTTTCAGTCCTAGCTCTGTATGATTAAATCATTTTATTCCCCAAACTAGGAGGAATTAATCTGGATCATTGTCCTGGTATTTTTCTTTCCAAGTGTCATGCCTGGCCATGGAAAGTAGTGAATGAGTTCCCTGTCTTTCTTGAGTGAGCAGATTTTGCTTTACCTGTTAATTTGTCTTTTTCTCAACCCACAAGTTATCTCAGTTTTACTCTTATGATTCTCTCTCTCATCCCACTGGGGAGAATGATTGAGTGGCTGTGTGGGGCTTAGTTGCTAGCTGGGGTTAAAACACAACAACCTTATACTTTTTAGCTATATTTTGAAAATTTACTCTTTTGGCAGTACTTTAATATTCCTTCTAATTTGGGAATTCCAAGCAGACAGTTTCAATTATAAGAACATAGTAGTTTCAAATGTCTACTGGAATTGTAAGCTATGATACTGTGTAACAGGCACAGACAACTTCATATTTTTACTCAGTTACATAATAACATATGATCTATTTTTAACTTAAAATCTGGGATGGGTCATTTTTGGAAAAAGAGGATACTGGGCTAGGTATGTCTTTTGTCTAATCTAGCACAAAAGATCTCATATACATACATTTATATATGTATATGCATATATGTGTACTTTGGATAAATGAAATTAACTTTTGAAATTTCACTATTAATTCCAGTTTTTGGCAAAATTATTCTCCTTACCATCTGATTTGTAAAATCATATCTTGCAGAAATACAATATAAACACCCAGTGACCTATTCCCTCTACTGTCAAAAGTAAACTGGAACAAAGGGCCCATCATATACTGAAAAACAAAAGAAAAACAAAATGAAACACCATGGAATTATTTTAATTCTGTGAGATCAACAGGGGAAACAGAGAGGGGAAATGCTGAATGAAATAATTTTTATTTTTTTTTTTAAATGTTGTTCTGGAAAAGCCAAACAACTTTAAAAATCAGACCTAATATCCTTACAAGTCATGACTGATGAAACAAAATGATGGTCCTCCCAGTACTCAGGAGAAGCAAGGATTCTGATTACAAATGCTGGACTGAACTTTTATACAGAGTATAGTGAAGCAGCGGGACTAGTACTAATAACTCATTCACAACACAGAGGACTTCTAAAAAGAATGGCAGAAGTAAAAAATATTTTTTATGGTGAACAACATTGTCTTATTCAGGACTATTCTACTAAAATAATTAAGAAAATAGATGAATGTGGAAATAATTGCTACAAAAGGATGCAAAATAACACAAAACAAATGAAAAACAGGCTTTATTTCACCAGACATTCAAGTTAATCCCATCCTGATCTACGAGGCATACAAATGATTAATTACTTTGAATTAAAGATGTGCAGTACATGACTATTGAAATCATAACTGTGAAGTGTGCCAAAGCCTGGTGTGTTAGCACTTCAATAAACTGACCCATGAGTGAAAAAAGCAACAAAAATATTTAGCAAATAGGAGGCCCTTGAACATAAGATAAGTAGTTTTTAGGCAGATGTTTACTTATGAACAGCAGCTGCATACCTACCAGCTCCTTATTAGTCCCGTATGCTGAGGATTATTGCTCTCATGGGCTCAGTCTTGAAAGGAGTGCTCGGTGGTCTGACAAAACCAGGCAAGGTTGCTCAAAATACCAATTAATTATTTTAATTAAGCCTTATTTGTTTTAAAGAAGATTTTAGGTGGCAATTACCTGAGAAGTGTGGTGGTGGGACAGTCAGGTGGCAGATTCCCATGGAAGGACAGAGATAACACCTGATGTTGAACTCTTAAAAGCCCATGTGGATCCAGGAAGACATAATTCTTCATAGGGTTATGCATTAAACAGAATAATAGAATCACAGAATGGTTTGGTTTGGAAGGGACCTTAAAGATCATGTAGTACCAATACCCTTGCCACGGGCAGGATCAGCTTCTACTAAATCAGGTTGTCTGAAGTCCCATCTAACCTGGCCTTAAACACTTCCAGGGGTGTGGCATGTAAAATTTCTCTGGGCAGCCTGTTCCAGTGCCTCAGCACCCTCAGAAATTTTAGAAATCTCAAGAAATGGCCTAGGCTGCTTCATATAATGACAGTGAATACCACAGAAAAATAACTAGAGAACAGCATTTTAGTATTATATCATCTTTCTTCTTAGATTTATTAAGCTGTTTCTCAAAAATCTTCAGATTGAAATTACAAAAAATGATGTAAAATCCTAAAAACTCAGTGGTGTAATATTTAAAATCTACAATTTATATACAAAGAAGATGAAGAGACTATTTGAGCTCCTTTGCAGCCCTTAATCATGTGAAACATATTCTGAAATCAATAAAATTAGGCAAGATGCATTGCACTGAAGTTGTTTGTCCTTAATGTCAGGTGTTAGTGATAAAGAATCTTATATTAATTGGCCATGTGTCCATGCAAAAATCTGACTTTCTCATACAGTCTGAGTATTTTCACACATAATTAAGTGCACACAGATGCTTGCATAGAACCAAACTGAAAATCAGAAATTAAACCATAATTTCATTGATGTCAGCTGTAGAATACCTGTAGCTTCAGCTGCACTGAGATTCCACCTATAGATCTGCAGCTTCCATCACAGTCTTTCTTTATTTTAAAAACAAAACCAAACCTTTCTATGAAACTCTGAATATAAGAGAGAGTTTTTTCCCTTGATAAAGTGCAAATATAGATCCTACTGACCAAAGCAATTTTGATCCAGGTTAAATATAATGTCAGGAAAGAAACTATTTTGAGGAAAATATTATGTATAAAAGCTGTACTAAAGATGGAGAAATGGGCCCTGTCAGTTCCAGGAAACTAGAAAAGCACTGGGTAATCTGAAATAAAAATCAGGCCAACCCTCAAATGCTTAATTCTCACTTTACACACAGTAGCTCTTTCCCACTCAGCTTTCACCTGATTCTAATCTACAATACCACAGGATCTTCAAAGCTTCTAACATACTTTCAAAATTTTTGTTCAATGAGAAATTACAACTTAAGCTCTGGCTTAATTGAAACAGAATTACAAGAACAATGGGAACTATGAGTGTTGATAGTTATTTTTTCCTTCAGTAATATTTTTCTTTGCATTCTTTTTTTGTCCTGTGCTCTCCAAATGGAAACATTGCTTGTATAATGAGTTATAAAGAAGTAGATAAATGTGTGCATACTAATATTTTGGCACTAAAATATCATCAGAGAGTACCGATGATAAAAGTGGGGTGGAAATGGGTGATAAGGAAAGCAAAGAAATAATAAAGCCATCAGAATTTTCCACTTTTCAATTTTTTCTGAAATAACTTGCAAATGCAGGCGAAATTTGCCCAACATTATCAGCTGAGACTGGTGGATGCAGTGATGTGGTGAAGAGATGTTCTCTTTCTGCCTAATAACTCTGAGGTGCGAACATGTTGCCAAAGTTCAAATCCACACAATCCATTTCAGGACAAAGACCTTAAACCCCCTGCTAATTGAGAAGCTAGGCCTGCTCCAAATCAGAGCTTCTTCAGTATCCTGGGCTAGTGCTATTATGCTTCACATTTAAATATTTACGTAGTTGCTGTGAGAAAGCCCACAAGGAAACAGGAGTCACTGCCTATATTGATAATTCCTGTTTTAAAGGGAGAAGAAAGAGAATGACTGAGTGCCAGGTTTGCTGTGTATGTGTCTTGTTTTGGAAAAAAACAAAAACAAAAACAAAAACAAACACTAAATAAAATAAAACAAAACAAAACAACCAAAACCCAATGTCTACCAATGTCTAACAAGAAACAGATGTCTAAGGTACTTTGTAACTCAGTGATCCTTGTGGAAGGGTTCAGTTTAAGCCTATTGTGTGTATATGGACACTGAATTTTATTTTCTTCCTCATGCTGGTGAGTGCTCTGTTTTCTGGACATCATTGAAAAAAGAATAAGTAATTATATAAAATATTTGGCTCTACAAAACTAATGAAGCTCTTCGACTGTTTCAGTTTCTGAGCAAAACCACAGCCCAATGCTTATAATATATTTTTTCTTTTTTTTTTCTTTGTTTTTTAATGGATGGTAGATGACAAGATACTAAGGCATCATAACACAAAGCCATGAAATTTATTGATTCAGTTCAAAGCTGCCAGAGTTTCCATACATCAGAGCTTTCAAGCAGTAGGGTACTCACCCTATATCGTATCCATTAAGGATTTTTTATTATTAAAAATGCAATAAAATATTTATAACTCTGTTACAAACCCCTGATGGTTAGCTGAATGTAATTCTAAGCACTATGATTATCTAACACAAAGTTTTACACATACACCTTTTTGGAGGTTATTTTCTTTCTTTCTTTCTCTTCTTTTTGTCAATCCAGTGAGTTTTAGTTTCAGAGGTATCAAAATTTTCAGGCTGTCTGCAATAAGATGCTCCCTGACAACTGTCTCAAGTGTCCATCTCTCTCCAGCAAAGTCTGAAATTTAAATCTCCCTTAGGGCTATTTGAATATCCTTTTGTGAATTCAGAAAAATAATTAGATGATCTCTTATAATGAAGCAATTTATATTAATAAAAGAAGTCACAACCTATCTAATGAAGGTTGGAGGTGGACTCTCTGCTCCCTTGTTACCACATCCTAATGCAGCATCTTTGTGCTTTTGGGAAAGCAATTGGAAAGTATTCTCAGGATATATCTGTGCTAGAAAGGACAAGAGAAATTATGCATACCAGACAAACGCATGTCATTTCAAAAAAGTCATCATATTCTGATGTACCGTCAGTAGTCTTATTTGAAGAAGATACATTTTGCTAGTTCAAATAAAGTTTTTAAGCTATTTCAATACTACTGATAAAATTAGGAATATTTTCAATCCATTTGATCAGTCATCGCCTGAACTATCAAGGTATGTATATTTACTGATGCCAGCAGAGATGCTTTTTTTCTGTAAGTCTTCTCAAGGTATCCATAGGACCAAGAAAAAGCTTCAACATTATTTTAAACATTGTTTAAGCCTTTATTTATTTTCCACTTGTTGTATAAAATAAAATAAAATAAATAAAATAAAATAAAATAAAATAAAATATTAATGTATGCCATTTTTCATGTAGTCTATAAATTATTATAGATTCATAATTACTAATAATTATTCATTGCATAGAGAGGATGAGTTTGTGTACAGTTCTAAATTGTATTTTTAATGTAATCCACAGTCTTCCTTTAGCTTGGAAACATGGAATTGACATGACTGCATTTAAGATTCTAGTTTAATTCACAAGCTTATCATGTCCTGGGAGCATAAACTAATGAGAAGTGCCTTGTACTGGCTAAAATTTACTCCACTCCTGGATATTGTTCATTTAGAAATATTTTTGTCCTTAAGGAAAGCAGTTAAAAAAGAATACATGTCTCTCATGAAATTCCAAGTACAATACTGTAATTAAATTAAAAAGTCTTGCAGAAGATCTAAAATTAAAAATAATTTACTTTTTTTAGGTTCAGAATGGATCCTGACTTTCTTGTGTTCCATCCACCTGAGCTGCACTTATGACTTTGACCTAGAATTCACATACTACAGATAAAGCACAACAGATCTGCAAATTCTGTCTTTTCATTTGCCAATAAGAGAACAAAAGCATGGCAATAAGTGTGAAGTGTTATATAGTATATGTATTTGATAATTAAAATGTTTTTTCGAAAATCCCTGCTTTACCGAAACAGTATTTCCTTTTGTAACAGAAAATATATCATTAATATAAAATTCATATTAGAAAAAAAAAATATTTTCCTAACCTCAAATACGAAATAGCAGACACTAACAATCAGAAAAAAATAATTCCTCAGCATTAGGAAGGGAATAACGAAAACTATAGAAAGCTCATTATCTTGTTCAGCTGCAGAGAACAATAATCCCTTGTTATAATATTTCACTCTGTGGTTAAGCTAATATCATAAATTAAGGACTGCCTTAATCTCTGTAGGATAGTCACTAATACAGAGTCATATATCTGATAAAAACACTTCAAGAATAAAAGGTCAAGTTTGAAAAAAGGTGAGTTCAAATTATTTTAATAAATATTGCATCTGCTAGATTTATGCAAATTAATTTTCTAAACATTAAAGATTAATAGTGAATATATATTTTGTACCTATAACGAAGGAACATTTTGAGGTAGATGTAAACATTCAAATAAAAATATTCTGACCTAGGCATTTCCCTAAAGTAATTAAAAAGAACTGTCTTTTATACATCTTTTATCCCTATTCTCTTTTGTTGGTTACAATGTAGAAATACAAATCAGAATCCTATCATGGGCTTTCCTTGTTCAGGGAAGAAACTATGACATCTCATAGAAAATACTGCTCTATCAGTAGACACAGCATACCTAGTATACTGGAAATGCAAGACTCCCATATTTGCTTCCATAGATACCAGAAGCTTCATGATGACATTTCCAAATCAAAATAATTGATCAGTATTGCAATATAGTTTATTCGAATACCTTTATAACATCACGTAAAGTTTTTTTTCACCATGGGAAAATGAGTCATTTGAGTATCTGAGACTGAGCCAGAAATGATCAATAATGGGATATGGTTGTCTCATATATTACTAAATTAAATTAAAACTTCCCCTGTTGACTGAGAGACTTGCCCTAGCATGACAGAGCATCTTTGAAAGTAGAGGTTATTGAGTCTGTATCACTTCAGATCCAGTGCCCCAGTTCTTGTATATTTAAGCTCTTGTGTACAGAACACCGGACTCTATATAGGAGACTCCTTAACCTCGTGAAGTCTGTCCTTGTAATTCTTTGTACCAAATGTCATATAAGACTGTCTCAAAGTCTTAACTGGTTTTATGGTTTTTGACTTAACCAATTTCTAGGAGCATGGATTTCCTTATATGCTGAGTCTTCCACAAATAACACTTCAAGCCCTTTTAAATACCAGTTCATTTGCATTCAAATGTCATTTTCTGAAATTATGGTGGCACTCCTGTATATGACATTTTAGTGTGTTGAGTCACTTTTGCATAAGGAGAAATAACAGGGATTAACTAGGTAGAGGAAGGTGGTGGCAGGTGAAGCGTTTCACCTTTGAAGTATTGGCATGGTCTGTGACACTACTTAGCATAACATGAATATTAGTTACTGTTTGAAGGTGTAATTATCTTCAGATGTGTGTCTGCACCTGTTTGTGATTGTTTTGGAAGTTTTCAGAAGTGACTACACCCTCAGCCGAGCAATTGCAGCTGATCAAGTGCATACTCCCTGGCCATTGCAATGTTGAGTGAAGCAGATTAACTTGAATCAAGCTGAAGGTTAACATGGATTGAAAACAGCCTCTTTTATTCAACATTTTAATGGAAAAGGAGTGCTCACCAATGGGCAGCTAAGGCTTTCCTTAGTGTAAACTGGGCATCAAGCCCCACGTGGCACTGGTCTCTTGATCCATGCTGAGGCACGGTGAAAGAGCAGTGCGGGAAAGCTTAAGCCATGATGACCGCTCCAATCAAGCAGATGGGTTTTTCTAATCTATGTGTTCCAGGTGCTGAATAAGTTTGCAGCCTCTACATTGTTTGTTCAGTGGAGATGCTTGTTGCTTTCCCACTGTACTTCTCAGCCTGTGCTGCCTTACTGTGGTGCTTCATTGAGAGACTGAGTCCTGCTCCATCCAAAACAGGACAAAGACTTTAGTCAAAGACTGGGGCATGGCACTGTATATGCACATATTCTGGTTTTACATAACCTTTTTTTTTTTTTTTTCTTTTAGTAGTATTATTAATGTACAGTGTACTTCATAAATCTAGATTTCTTGGTAAAGATAGTACTTAATATCTTGTTTATCTCAAGCCTCCAAATGCTTTAGTATATTCTCGCTTCTTCCCACCCCCCCAAAAAAGTCAACATATTGCTCAATACTTCAATTCAAAAATATTTTATGGAAGCATTGAGAGATTATTAAATATTAAGAGAATCTTTTTTTTAGTGTGCACTACTTAACTCAAAGTACAGAGGTTAAAACTTTCAGGTATAACAGGAAACTTCAAGATGAACTTCTGGTATTCAGTTTTCATTAGGCAGTAATAGTAGATAATCCATACTGAAAACTACTGAAGAAAAATAGAAGTAGTTTCATAATTGAAGCCATGTCCACAGCTTAGAACACAAAACTTAAACCAAATATTTAAATCTTTTCATAAAGTTACATATTGATTCTTAGAGAATAATGCACAGCAAAGACTTAATCTATAGTGCTGACAAGAAAGAGAAAAATCAATAGTGACCAAGAAACCAGATCCAAAAAGCTGCTGAAACAATGGTACTGTGAAACTAACTATCAGGTGATGCTCACGGTTAGAGCTGAAACAATAAGAAGTAAATACAATCTTATCCCAACATACTGATTTCCCAGTCCCTTTGCTATCACAGCCAGTAATATTAAGAAATGTCCAAAGGAATATTTAAAATGGAAGTAACAGTACAAATATTTGGCATGAAAGATACAGAGTCCCCCCTTCCCTCCCTTTTTCCCAGTTCCAGATCAAACCCACGAGATACAGGATTGAATAGACTCAGGGGGAGATGAGCAATACTATAATTTCAAGAAGACTTAGTGAAAAGGCAGGTTTAATAGCAATTTAAAGGAACCAGATTTCTCCAGGAAGACACTGAATAACCATCATCGGCATCTCTGTGAAATTACTTAAAGGAAACTGAAAGAGACAGATCTTATGTTTTGGCTCAATTATTTAAATGACATAAAGCATTATACCTAATCCAAAAGGGTGGGAAGTAAAATCTCTGAATCTAAAGAATGTAGATAGTTATTTATTCCTATACATGAGAAGTACTTGACTATGAAGGGACCGAAATATATATCAAGTGTTTGTATACCTCATGTGGGAAAGCGCACTGACTTGAAGAGGGCAGAGAGAAGTATTGATTGAACAATGGGCACAACACTAGAAGAATTAGGTTCACATTTCAGTTCTAAAGGTCTTTTAAATGTATTTTCTCTAGTGTCTGATATATGCTAGTGTGACTGCTCATAGAAATTAGTATTCATACGCCTGTACTTCCAATGAAGAGATTTTTCAATCTGTATTCACCTATATTTCTTATAGCAATCTGCATTTTACATTTACAAATGACATAACTAAACAGCATAATGCAAGCTATTACCACAACAGTCAGACTGCTATTTGAAATTCAAAGTATACCAGTTACTTTCATAAAGAAATGACATATGTATGATTATATGAAATACAAATAATGGCACATAATTTATTTACCTAAGACCATTACGTGAGAATTCTCCATTATGAATTCAAAAGTAATTTGCTTTATTAAAATAACTTTCAAACAAAAAAAAATTCTTTCTGGAAAGAAAAAAAGAATTTTGAATAACAGAACCTACTGAGTATTATGAAAGAATTAAATAATATAAAGTTTTAATAATTATTCCTATAAAATTATGCACTCAGTACAAACGATGATTGAAAAAGAACACAGTCTGCAAATTTACTATGCATTTTTTCTTCTGACATCCTTCTCATTTACAATGTTTAGTGAAAAGCCTTTAATTTTTTTTTTTAAATGTGAAGCAATCAAAAAATCAAAGGAAAGCAAATCTTAAAGGCAGACAAACCTTATGTTTAAGTAGTAAACAATCAAAAGTTTTCTCACTCAGTTCTCTTAGTTGCATAGTCTCATGAACGTAGAATATATCATTTGGATATTGTGCAAATGAACTTAAAAATACCTTTAGTTTTGTAACAATTTATATTAATTTTACCTACAATCACATATCATCACTGAAGAATCTTCAAGGTGCAAGCTGCATTGTCTGCTTAGAACTGAGACTTGGGGCATAGTAAGATATTTAAAAGATTTATTTATTTTCTTTTTTTTTTCCCCAAAAAAAATTTCTTGAAAATAATATCTTTTTTCATCAAAATATAGATTGAAATATAAATGCATGACAAGTGACAATAAATGTATATTTCTCATTAGAATCTAAAATGAAGAAAATGTCATTAACCTTCTGAATTGCAATATATGAAGCCCTTTAGGCTTGTTCTTGCCTTTCACAAGAAAAAAAACCAACACATAAACCAATCTTCATCACCAAGAATAAGGCAAAGAATACTATAATACTCTCATCAAGGGATGATCCTTCTTTTTGCTTTTGTAGTCTGGAATTGAAGAGGTTTAGTATCATCACAGATAAAATGTAAGAGCTTTACAAAGATTCACAAATATAAAATACTGAGCAAAACCAGTTAATGACTTATGAATCAGAAAAAAGTTAGAACCGTGCACCAGAAACATCCAGAGTACTCTCTCAAAAGTAAAAAATTAAAACAAAGAAACAAACAAAAAAACAACACAAACTGACCACTAAAAGATAAGTAATGCCACTATAGCTAAAGAAACTGATTTTGTATGATCTGGAAATGACACTTTTTATCTGAAAGAAAGACTAAAATAATAAAACTGACCTGTGGTATGGGATAGGAACTCTGGCAAATCAGAACAGAGATCTATAAAGGTTCAGTAGCAGGTTTTATGGGAATGCATATCATATTTCCATGGATTCTGTCTATTTTATCATCTGACAAGAGACCATACATTTAAAAATGTTACGGACCTGGATTATATAGGGAAACTGATAATTTAATTGCATAGGTGCTTGAAGGTGAAAATTGTTCTAGAGTGTGCAGAGACAAATTAGTGTTCCTGGGTGGATTTTTTTTACCCTTTAGCCTTAGCAAAGACACAACTTTTCTGACTTTTTGGGGACAGGGCAAAAGTAAGAAGATGTGTGGGTTGAACTTTGGACTGGATGCCAATTAAAACAAGAGCATTTAAAATGTCCCTAGTAGAAACGATATATTTTAAAATAATCATTCCTGCATATCTAACTTAAAGAAAACATTTTGCTGACCATGTGTTGGCACTATCAGGCAGTTAGCCTCAGCTGCTGTTTTTTCAGCTACACTAAAATATACATTTTGTATGAGTGTTCATATCTCCTTTGCCCCAGTCCATACATCTTTCTGTGCTAAATGTCCGCACTCCCTTTAAAAGCCAGGCAGTCAAGATATGCAGCTGCTTGGCTGTACTATCTCCTTCCACTCATTTTGCGGTTCATTTCAATGGAATGATCTGAAGTAAAAAAGTAGAAAGCTCTCACTGTTTCCTAACCTTTCCTAAGATATGACCTTTCCATTAGATATGGTATAGTGACCTACACAGTTGGAAGCCTTTTAAAGACAGTTGGTTTGCCATTTCCCAAATGGATTTGTTTGTCTGGAAACCAAATCATTAGCTGTCTGCGAGTCAGTTCTTTGCTGCTCCTATCAAAAGCTTTGAGGCTCTTTAACTGTTGGAAGTTAGCCAGCAAGATTTTATGTTGTATACAAGTTCTGTTTCAGCGCTCAGACCTGAATTCTTTATAGAGAGATTACTGATATCTCAACTACTCAGTCTCTGTGGGAGTAAGACTCTGGTCCATTCCAGGAAGGGTGATTTTAAGTGAGATTAACCATCTCAGTTCAGGAGAAACTCGAGTCTTGTAGTATAAAAATTGTTGCTTAAAGGTGTCTGTTTTAGCTGTTTGAGCCTAACTTCATTATATTCTCTTTCTTTCAGAGTATTTGTTCTTACATGAGTCCAGAAACATATAAGTATTTTTAAAGAAGTGTTCTGATGAGGGGATTGAGACCATTTGCTGATGACACCAAGTTGGGAGGGAGTGTCAACCTGCTGGAAGGCAGGAGGACTCTGGAGAGGGATCTGGATAGACTCGAAAAATGAGCTGATTCCAATGGGATGAAGTTCAACAAGGCCAAGTGTGGGGTCCTGCACTTTGACCACAACAACCCCCTGCAGCGCTACAGGCTGGGCACAGAGTGGCTGGAGAGCAGTCAGGCAGAAAGAGACCTGGGGGTACTAATTGACAGGAAGCTCAACATGAGTCAACAGTGTGCCCAGGTGGCCAAGAAGGCCAATGGTATCCTGTCCTGTATCAAAAATAGCGTGGTCAGCAGGACAAGGGAAGTGATCCTTCCCCTGTACTCTGCATTGGTGAGGCCACACCTGGAGTATTGTGTTCAGTTCTGGGCCCCTCAGTTCAGGAAAGACATTGAAGTGCTGGAGCGGGTCCAGAGAAGAGCAACAAGACTGGCGAAAGGACTTGAACACAAGACCTATGGGGAGAGGTTGAGGGAGCTGGGGTTGATGATGATCTAATCTCTGCAAAAGATCGTTACTTACATTTCTAAAACATAACCACACATTTAATGTTAATGTTCATAGATGTATACATAGGATCATATCATAGTTTGAGTTGGAAGGGACCTTTAAAAGTCTAACCCTCTGCAATAAGCAGAGACATCTTCAACTAGATCAGGTTCCTCACAGCCCTGTCCAGCCTGGCCTTGAATGTTTCCAGAGATGGGGCACCTCCCACATCTCTGGGCAACCTGTGCCAGTGTTTCACCAACTTCATCATAAAATCTTTCTTACATCTGGTCTAAATCTGCCCTCTTTTAGTTTAAAACTGTTACCCCTTGTCCTGTTGCAACAGGCCCTAATAAAATGTATGTCTCAGTCTTTCTTGTAAGCCCCCTTTTATGTACTGAAAGGCGGCAGTAAGGTTTCTGTGGAGCAATATACATTTCAGTCATTGCACACACCCATGAAAATGCTAAGTCAGCAACATTAAAAGAAAAAAAGGAGCAGCCCAGACAACTTCTATAGAGGTATGGAGCTGTGAAGAGGGATCAGCTGTTCATTGTTTCTTACAAGTCACAAGCTGACAAAAGTAGTAAGTAGCAAGTTCAGAAAGAAGAAAAGCAAGTATTTCTTGACAGTTTGTAGTTAAGCTCTAAAGCTTCTTGGCTCAAGATGTGGTAGTGCTAAAAGTCCGCAGGAACTCAAGAGGCAACTGGAGAAACCACATAGAAAGCAAAAATGACTACGTAATTCAAAAATATGACCATTGTTTCAGGATGTAGCTGAGATGTCAGTTCTTGGAGGCTGGAAGTATATTGTAAAGAACTATCACTATTTACTTGGGCTTTTAAAATACGTTTATATATAAATACACTGTAGCTTGTTTCTGGCATCTGCATTTCACCACTGTTGGCAGGAGAATACTCAGATAAATTAAAGAATCTTTGGCCTTATCCATTCTAGAGAGTTATATATTTTTATGACATTTAGTTTATCCTTAACAAAAAATAGTTTATTGTGTGCAGGTGACATTCTACATGTTGCCTCATAATACGTGTTTGTGGCCAGTAGTGTATCTCCAGGGTGTAAATCAATTTGTTAAATTCATGTTTTTAATGTTCTAAAGTACTTTCACTTTTAGAAAAAAACAATTAATTGGCCTCATTTATTCTCCATGTGACAGTATTCAGTTTCAACTTTTCAGTGAAGTGCAGTAATTTCTTCATTGTGAGTTGGAACTGTTCCCAGCTTTGTATATTCTTAAATAACAAAAGTGTGAAAATACAATTTCATAGAAAGAAAGACTAGAAGTGAAAACAAACAAAACAAACAAACAAAGTACACACACACACAAAACACTAAAAAACAACACAACCCAAAATACCCTTTGGATACATTTTTATTTATTTAATTTCTACATTAAAGAAAATAGATTAAAAAGAAATTGTCATGGGTTGTTTGAAAAAGGCCATCCAATATACTTGAAAAAAAAGTTGGAGAACACTTGGAAAAAAAAAAATAAATAAATTAGAGCAGATGACAGTAAAAGAAAGAAAGAAACAAGCAAACAAACAAAAAACCCCACTTTTCTTCTTTCCTTGAAACAAAGAGATCAACTGTTTTCTAAATGTACAACAGTGTGATGACTCCTGACTATTTCACAATTGCTTTTGTTGTGATAAGTTTTCACTGGAATATGAATATTAGTGTCATTATTTTGATAAACTGCACAGATTTATTCATGGCAAAGAAGCAGATGAAAAATTTTGGTAACAACATTTTTGCCTTATTGATTTGTCTTCAAATCTCACTTCCCAAACTGAAATGAATATACCCATGCAAGAGTTTTCTCTTTATCAAACTTTCACTCATTTTCGTATAATCCTTCTGATTAGCAATATCTACTCTAAAAAGACACAACACCCCAGTAACTGTGAAGATCTTAAGCTATCAACAGTGGCATGAATCATAACATATACAGCTGTCAGCATTAATCCAATGTTTGTGAAGTTGTATGATAAAGGATCACAATAATTTCATATATTCTTATCCCAGTCATTACCAGCTTTGAAAAACCTAGGGCAAGAATATCTGTCTCATGAACTGGAGTTTACAGAAAGATCTATTCAGGGAGCAAGTGAATTCTTTATCAGGCTCCTTCATTTATTAGTTTATACCTCAGGGTACCTCATAAAAGCATCATCACAATATTAAAAAAAGGTTGGGACTCCTACTTATGGATACAATTTGCTAATTGCCTTCTGATACTAAAATGACCAAACCTAATGGTTAGGAACTTCAGATCACACAATGAAGCAAAAGCGCAAGTTTCACAAGCTCTTTGGGATGCCTTCGAGTAAAGATTTTAGAATGTGCATAGTAAGTTATACTCAAGAAAAGGTCACAAACTGATCATCTGACTGTTGATATAAAAGTAGGTATTCAGGTGTGGAAATGTATGCATTCTTGCATACAGGACATGATTTAAAAAATCAGATATTTTATCTATGAAAGCTTCTAGTATCACATGCTTTTTATTTAGTTTTAGGAAATTTTGAGGATTTTTTTTTTAGCAGGAAATGCTCAAAGTTGCTTTGGAGTTAGAACCTGAACCATCTTATGTAAAAAAGACAGGCAATTAATGTTCTGTAAAATGTTTAACTGCACTCTACCTTTTTGGAAATATGAACCTCCCCACTCAAAAAGAAGGTGAAAAAAGGAAGATGGAGATCCAGGAATGTCATCCGTAAACATAATGTATGTCAGTAAATTACCTGCAGGTGTATGTCTGGTTCTGCCATTACTCCTCCAGATGTATTAAACATCAGAGCTGATGCAAAGATTAACACTAATGGATAGATTAGCACTAATGGATAGAGATGTAGACTGCAAGAAAGAGAAAGCATTCAGTGTTTTGTTGCCTGAGGTCTAGCTCCTCACTACATACCCTCACTATCTAGATTTTATTTTTCCCTTGTTAGGTTTTACTTTATCCATCTTAAGAGCTTCGTTTTTAATTGACCTTTGTGAAGTAGTTATTTTAGGTTCCTCAAAATTAAGGTAACTCAAATTAACTCACTGATGACACTTTCTTGTAAATGTCTTATGTATGAACCTTGTTTTCAGAAGTATTCACCCTGTCAATCACACAGGTAAGCAAAAACTGTATATAGATTTATTCTGAGGAGAGGGGGTTTTTTGCATTCATTTTAGGATTAACGAAATGGCTTATGAGATTCTTCTATACAGTGAAAGCTCAGTGTTTTGGGAAGTGTTGCTGCTCTTTGTCAGAATCAACTGCACAGTGCAGTGCAAAGTGGTTATGTTTATAGTTGATCATACTTCATAACATTTATTGTTTTCCAAAAAGAAGAGAGTCAAATAATCAAAGCATTTGTGTAACATCAAATTTGGACAACAGTTTCAACCAGAAATTACAAAGGTTTTAAGGGAAACTTTCATCTGTCGTCAAATTCCATTGGATGTGATAGAATACATGAAAAACAACAAGAGATTGCATGTTACTGATTCAACTGAACATAATATATTTTTTTTAACAGTGAGACAGGGAATGGTAGATGATCTCCAGTATTTAGTGGAACATTTATCTAGGTTTTAAGATATCTGCTTGCAGTTTCTGCTTCCACAGTTTTTGTCTCTGCCGTGGACAACATACCAGTTTCTCTATGACTCAATTGTCCAATTATAAAGTGAAATTGAATTATAATTAGTTACATATATAAACACAAGTATATTTACTTCTCAAAATTTGACACTTTCTGAAAATTGCTTTATTTTTATTTAAGCACCTGCTTCCTGTAATAAAACTTGGAATATTTCTGTCCATATACATAATAATAATCTGAAGAACAAAGTTTCAGTTTTTTCACTTTAGCTGAGAAGTGATTCCCCCAGGTTCAGTTGAGTACTTGCAATAGTCAGCTCTAAGTTCCACTCTAATCAACTATTCTCCAGGTTTGATTTCTGCTTGTTTCGCATATTCATAGACCTTTTTCCTCTCCTACCAATACTGTTACACAGATAAAAAATTTCAGTTCTTTCCTTATACGTAATGTATTCTATATTTATTATTTTAACAACTTTCCATCAATATATAATCTTAGCTCTGAAAATAAATGCTGCAATTAGTTAAATTCCAATAATTAGATAATTTAAAAGTAGCTCTCTGATTACAATAATAAAGATGGAAATTAAAAATATTTATTCAGAATAAACTATTTAATGTATCTAATGTTTCTACAAGTCGTCACAGAACATATCTTATTGCAACACTTTCACCCAAACTCAAGTTTTGAAAGTATGATTTATTTCTTGCTCAGAAATCTGTCAGGTTATTTGAAACATTGACTCATCTCTAAAAGTTAGAAAATTGCCTTTCAATTTTAGGTACACTGTAATGTAAATAATAAATAATCATAATTGACTGAGGGCCAAATCAGATCCTTTCCTGGGGACTAACTTCAGCTATTAACTTTTTATTTATTTTAATGATAAAGATATTTGCAAATGAAGAAATGGACTGAAGTCACAAAATCATCCCTATGAGTCACTGAATAGTTAAAAGATCAAGAAGTCTGCTGCTTATTCAGAAGTCTGTCCCCAGATGACACAATATTTTAAAACTGTCTAACATTAGAAAAACTAGAGAGTAAAATCTTTCAAATAGCAGTGTCACTGATGATGAAATCCTTTTTGAAAAAAGGCAAAGATATGTTTGGTGTCTCTGATACTTTTCTTATTGTTTCTTTCTTGGGCACTACACAATTCTTTAGTCTAGAAAGCATAAGGGAACAAAAAAGAAAAGGAAGAGGCTGCAACATAAATAATACGTCTCTGATTATTATGACAGTTGAAAAACGAGTACTGTATTGACTTTAATGACCTACGAAGAAAATTCAGTGTGTATAGCAATCAGCTTTGTAAACAGCTGAAGACTAAAAACTGTATTTAAAAAAGAAAAACAAACAAACAAAACAAAACACAACCTTGACTCTTATCTTATTTCTGAGACTGCTGTCTCAGTATCCTATCTGAAGTCCAAAGTTTACACTTTCTATTCCAGACACAACTCTGTATAAACATATAATCTCAAATTCAGCTCAAACTTTATTAGAGCTTAAAAAAAAAAAAAAAAAGAAGAAAAAAAGAAAAAAGTAAACTTTATGATATAAGACTTTCAGATTTGTTTCAACTGCAGTCTTCAGACTTACTGTTCATATAAGTAATTAGGTCACTTGTCAAACAATGTAATTCATAACACTTTTGTCCTATGAATCAGGTTACTTGTGGAGTTCACAACAGACAGGACAGGACATTACATATGTTTTTTTAGATTGTCTATTGATCAAACTCTGGTGTGTCACAAAAGAAAGGTTATAGATAGGGTTACATAAAAAAATATTAGAGGCAGGACAGAGTATATCTGGTCCAGTCCAATATATTTTAAATATATCTATTCATTTTATTTTCTCAGTTTAAATTCAAATCTGACCTTCTGTGTTAGCCAACCATAACAACTATGAGTAGCTAAAAATCTTAAATGTACTGGGAGTATCTGACATCGATATGTTTCTTCTGTGGTGGAAGAGATGACATCTCAGATGTAGATGTGGCAATTAGAATTTTTCATCAGGGAAAAATATTGTCCTAAGGGAAACAATGGCATTTGAGAATGGATAAACATTGGCCAAACACACTGAGGCATAAAATATCTTTAAGGAAACTTTTGAACTTCTGTATGTAGATGGTGAAGAGCCATCAAGGGGCTTGATTCATAAAAACAATAAAAGTAACTTCCCAGACTCCAAATGAAATAGAAATCAGTGTCAAGGAGTTTGGTTAAATTCATTAACACAACACTTGATATAATCTGTGTTTTAGTCTTGACTGAGTTAATGATCGAAAATATTATACCTGGCATCCTTTCCTTTCATAGTGTAAGATCAATATCAGTCCTTTCTTTAGGAACTCTTGTATCATAATACTATACACAACCACACCCTAAATCAAAGAATAAATGGACTTCCAGAAGCAGCATAATTTCAGTTTGAAGGGAAATTTATAAGTCATTTAGCCAAATCTCCTTCCCAAAGTAGTGACGATTTCGAAGTAAAATCAGGTTGCTCAGTCTTGTGTCTAGGTAAGATTTAGATATCTCCAAGGGTGAAGACTCGGCCTCTCTAGGCAATCTGCTACATGGCTTAGCTACCCTATGAGTCATTTTTTTTTTCTTCATAGACAAGTGGAATTTCTGTTGTTAAACCTTTGAGTTTTGTCCTTTTGTTATGCCTGAATAGGAGTTTTTCTTCAGCAAAACATCTCCTTTAGATAGTAGATAACTTCAGTGCTATTCTCCTTGAGTGTTTTCTTTTCTAGACTAAACAAAAACCAATTTCCTAAACTCCTCCACACATCCTGTGCATCTCTAGGTTATCTTGGTGGCCCTCCACTGGACTCTCTACAGTTTGTCCATTATGTTTTTTGCTTTGGGAGGCCCCAAACTTGATTCAGCATGCCAGACATGGGCCCAAAAATGAGGAACTGGGGGTTTAAATCACTTTCATATCCTGTTGGATAGACTTTTACTAACTCAGTTCAGAATGAGATTAGTTACATATATCAAATTGCATCAATACTTACATTATTCCTCCACAGAAAAGTGAATACTCATTGAATATTTGCTTAAAAAGAACTGAAAAGAATACCCTAAACTGTGAAATGCTGACAAACTTGTGGCTTATGTATTGTGACCTATTAATATATATTTGGTATAATTTGATATGCAAGTGTTTTTTGTTTTTTTTTGTTTAATTGCTTTTCTTTCCATTTATTTTAATAAAAAGCAATTGAAACATTTTAAAAGTTAGTAACAACATTTATGCTGATCAAACTGACCTGAAATATGACATACAGATATACTTTTAAATTTAATAAAATGAAATTTCTTGTTATGTACAACCAACTTTCATGAAAGGCATTGATTGTAGAAGAACATTAATAATGGAAAATAACTACTTTAGCAGAGAAGTTGTACATTGAAAAAATAAGCATGACAATGAAACACATTAATTAAGTAGTTGCAGCATGGTGAGATCTTGCTACAAAGAAAGAGTTAAAAAAATCTAAGGGTTAACAATTCAAAACATGAAGAGAATATAGCAGAACATAGCCTTCTGTTGAAGACAGAAATCAACCAGGTGGCATGCATAATTTTACCAATAAATCAGAAACAAGGAAGTTCAATAATAATGACTGTATTTGGAGAAAAGAGATTTAGCTATTAAATATTATCCAGTGCATTTTTCTGTTTTCAGTTTCATTCTTTTTGTCACCTTTGATAGTTCTTTATTAAGACAGTTAATTCACTGCTTACAGACATCAAGATTGTTTTGTTGAATATCACACTATTTCACCTAATTTTTTTCCGATTTCTAGATACAAACTTAAGACAACACTATATTAATGATTCCTAAATTTTGAAATCAGACATTGCTGCAAAAGTCAATCTACAAAGAAAATGTACTAAATGACTGCATCAGGATCTTCCAGATTTTTCAGATTTTTTTTATTATTATTACTATTTTTTTTCTTATTTCTGTGAATTATATGGGTCACAACAAAGAAGGATCTCTGTTTCCCAAATACACATTATTTCTCTTCCCCAAATATGTATTCACACTTTTCTGTGCCTATGAATAGAAAGCAGAGCTGTCTGAAAACAGAAACCATGGTGGGGAGGGGGGGGATGAGCCTTTTACTTTTGTGCCATGCTTAACTTGACCGAAGACAGTCATTCTATTTTCTTAACCTTCTGTAGCAGAAAGTCTATGAAGCAGTGAGAAAAACAAATATACCAGAAAGATGCACACACTAACTTTATCCAGGGAGTCATATATTAGTTTAACACACGCAAGCTGAAGAATTCTGTTGACAGATTTCACATACTTTGTAGTTACATATGTTATAAAAAAAAAAACCAACAACAAAAAAAATCACATCCCCCTTCTCACCTTTCCTAAACTCATTCAACATCAGCTAACTGGCCAGAAAGAATAACATTAATACCAGCCTGTTTGATTTGACTCAGCGCTCCTCTGATCTGGCAAACTTAAAGTGGTGGAAACAGGAGACTTGTTCACTGAAGCCATAGCTGTAGTGCTGGCTTCAGGAATAACTGTCTGGCATTCATCAGCCTAACCCAGAGTTTAGAAACAGACAGTTTACAAAAGTGACCAACAGTTATTCAAGTAAAAGTAATTCTTCTAATGAGTTATGTCTCATAATACCCAAACATATTAGACAAATGATTACAAGTGTTATACATATGCTATAAACATGTAGGCTTTAAGAGTGAAAGAGTCTCTGAGTGGGATATCTCACATTATCAGATGCATGAAACAATTTGCAAGAGAAACATTTTACCATTAATTAACTTTAATTTCTTTAATCACATTCCTAATTAGTAGTAAAAAAGAGCATAAATTATCACCACAATACTCATTCATAATCTTGAAATAATTTTCTCTCTTCAGAATTTTCTGAGGAAATAATATTTAATTTTTATGCTAGCTGTTTGATTTGGTTTTGTTTTGTTATGGTTTGGTTTGGGTTTTGTTTGTGGTTTTGTTTGTTTGTTTGTTCATGCTAAATAAACACTATAAATAAAGCTAGCTATTTGGCTGCAAATGATCACCATGATGCTCTTGGAAGTGTATGACTCGGAGGAGCAGACCTCTTTCATGTCCTGAATTTGACCACCCCAAACCCACCAACACTGAGCTGTACAAGGACTCTGTGTAATACACCATCTACAGAATGATCCCGTGTCCTCAGTGCCTTAACTGAAGTATGATACCTCTCTAGGTTAGTAGTATTGTCAGCTGGTACTTGTAGACTTGATAAGTAAGCAGTGAAACTTTAGATCTTCAGTGAGGCCTTATTTGAACCCAGAAGCTGAAGTGAAGGTCTAGGTTACTGCTAATCAAGGTGGAAAAAGCACCTGTGCAACCTCAACTGTACAGTCTAAAAATTATGTGTTCAAATTATTGAGTCCACTCTTCACTTCTTCTGTTGACTCTCACAGATAATTTTGTAGAAGATCATATCATATCATATCATATCATTCACTGTTTGCTAAGTTTTTATGAGAATAATCTCTGCATCAATTGCACCATATCTTTTTCAGCCTATTTCTCCCAGTGTAACATAAAAGTCCTGTATATAATATTTTTATTTTGTATGAGATACTCTGCTATAACCTCTTTCAAGGGTGTTAAAACTATGCTATTACTACCTGTTTTCTGGAAAAACATGGAATATATAACATGATATGTGCCAATTTTATTTTTTTAGCCAAGTTGTCCTTAAATAGTCATTAATTTCTTCAGCCTTACTATTAACTAGGGATCTCAAATACATTTAAAAATGTATTTAATATGATTACTTGGAGTAACTTCACTTCACATGAACCACAGTTTAATACTGTGATCCTTGCAATGAGAATCTGTATTATAAGTATGATCTGCCTTGATTTCTTTAATGACAACGTTATCCTTAAATATTTGATAGTGTTTTTAAAATTATTCTGTCAGGACTAGATCTGTAGAGATAAACAGCCCCAGAAATCCTTCTCGGCTTTGTCCATAATTATAAGAGAGCTGAATTCCTTAATTTCCATTCCTATGTGAAACACTTCTGTGCCTATGTATTTGGAAAATGATATAAATTTAAAATAGAGTTTTAATTTAAGTTCAGAAATTAAGCAAACAAAATATTTCCTACAACAATAGTGCTGTAGAAGCATTCTAGATAATTCCTAAATGTTCCTAAATTTCTAAATGTTAGAAAGAAGAGAGTAGAGTTGAGCCTTGATTTCTAGTTATCAAGACTACAGAGATCATTTTCATTTCTTCTTTAAATGAGTTCCAGGTACACAAAAAAAATTCTGAAGTTGGTTTTCACTCTGTCAAGACTCATCCTTGCACTTTAAAGCCCCATATTTCCTAAACCACTGCCTGGAAAACTCACATCACTTTGTTGCAAACAACCATTGAAGTAGCCTAAGGCAATACGTACCCAGCTTTGAAGATTATAAGTGTAACACTGAACCTGATGTAAATGGAAGAGAGGAGACCATTTAGCATGCAGAGTACTGTCACACTGAAGCTGTGAAAAAATTTTCATATGTATGGTAGAAGTGTGACTAAAGTAATGAGAAAAGCTCATGTATTGCTGTTCCAGGAGAACGGCAAGAGTTTCCCAATGTAAGCTTCCTGACATCTACATCTAAACCAGCACTGGAAAGTTCCTCTGTCTGCTTCCTCCTGCATGAAGCACAATTATATATTTTGGTTTAAGTACACCATAATAGGGTTGTACACTTTTATACCATAGCCGTTGCCAAGTAGAAGACACCTCATCCTGAGATCCAGAAATGTATCTGTGTAAAGTTGTAAAATTTAGAAAATATGATTAAAATTAAACACACAAACAAACAAAAACAGTAAAACCATGATAGATATAAAGAGTAGCTGATAATGTTTTGGATATTTTTTGGTGGTTTTTTTCAGTCTTACTCAGAATAAGTCAGACACCAAAAATCACAGAATCATTTCAGCTAGCTACACAAAGCAATGATTTGCCATAGCAGGAGAACGAGGCATTAACAGACATATTAATTGTGGATCCAAACACTTGCAGACACATTTTGTCTACAACAACACATATAAACATATAATCATTTTGGCTGGAAAAGACCCTCGAGTTCATCAGCTCCAACCATCACCTAACTCTAGCACTAAACCGTGTCCCTAAGTATATATGCTTTTTAAATGCCTCCAGGGATGGTGACTCCATCACTTCTCTGGGCAGCCTGTTCCACCCATGAAGAATTTTTCCTAATATCCCATCTGAACCTTCCCTGGCACAACTTGAGGCCATTTCCTCTTGTCCTGTCACTTGCTACTTGGGAGAAGAGACCAACACCCTTCCATGCTACAACCTCCTTTCAGCTAGTTGTAGACAGCAATAAGGTCTCCCCTCAGCCTCCTTTTCTCCAGGCTAAACTGCTCCAGTTCCCTCAACTGCTTCTCATAAGACCTGTGCTCCAGACTCCTCATCATCTTCATTGCCCTCTTCTGCACTCTCTCTCGTACCTCAATGCCTTTCTTAGAATGAGGGGCCCAAAATTGAACACAGGATTCAAGGTGGGGCCTCACCAGTGTCAAATACAGTGGAATGGTCACTTCTTTGGTCCTTTTGACCCCACTATTCCTGATGCAAGCCAGGATGATGTTGGCCTATTTGGCCACCTAGGCACACTACTGGCTTATGTTCAACTAGCTGTCAATCAACACCCCCAAATGCTTTTCCACCCAGCAGGTTTCCAACCACTCTTCCCCGAGTCTGTAGCGTTGCGGTTGTTGTGACCCAAGCACAGGACCTGGCACTTGGCCTTCTTGAACCTCATACAATTGGCCTCAATCCAATGATCCAGCTGGTCCACATCCCTCTGTAGACCCTTCCTACCCTCCAGCAGATTGACACTGTCACTCAATTTGGTGTTGTTTGCAAACTTACTAAGAGTTACACTCAGACCCCTCATCCAGATCATTGATAAAGAGATTAAACAGAATAGACCACAATACTGGCTATGTAGATTTCTCCAGTACCTTAAAAATTCATTTTCTATTAATGGCCCATGATATGAAAGGATCCTTTTGTATCAACAACCAGATGGATGTTCTGATACGTGAACTGATAATTCCCTGTGGGCAGTGGAAGATTTTTTTTTTCATACTCTGGGAAAATTCCATAGCACCTGAAGTGAACTCCAGAATGCGAATGTTGACTGTATGTGGGCAGTCTTATGTAGGGCTTGAAACTAAACTATTTTCATAGCCAAATTCCCTGTGAAATAGAATGCAGCCCTCATAAGAAATTCAAGTGTATGCCACAATAAGGAAAACTTGTAATTTAAAATTTATAATAGTCCTATTGCCAATATCACAATCTCGTAATCAAACCAAAATAAAATCAGCAGATACGACAGTGAATAGTACTGAAATCTAAGTTCTTATGGATCACACCCTTTCTTTTCAGTCCTCTCCGCACCTTAAGCACAGTTAATTTACAAAATGCCGATGCTGTTTTATCTTCTATTCTGAGTTTATGGGCAAATGATACTTTGATGTGTTTGCCTTTAGCATCTCTTTTCTGTTTCTGATCAACAATAGTGCAAAACTTGGAATATAATTTTTTTTTTTTCAGTAAAAAACAATCAAAAAGTAGTTGGCCTTCCTGTAGGGTATTTCAGCAGCTATAGAGTATTACACTAACCCAACACATAATTTCAGTGTAAATAGGTGCAACAAACACTGGCATAAAGGTCATTAATATTATCATATTTTCAAATGTTAAATACACTTTTCCAAAGCTTCCTTTACAGATCTATAGGACAATATGCCTTCATTCTGCTGAAATGCTGTTAATTTAAGGACAAAGAATTTGATTCTATTAGATGCTGAAATAATTCAACTCACTGGTGGCTGTAGATGCTGAGCACCTTTCCGCAGGATACCTGGTACTTCACAGGATCAGTCCGTAGCCACACTGCTGCTGTAAGCTCTTGGCGTGTCTGTCATATAGGCAATAGAAAAATGTGATAAAGTGTGTTTAGATGAAATATAGCAACCTAGACAGCTGTTAATGCTAGCAGTGGTGAGTCAATTTGAAGTTATAGCTGAAAGGATTCCAGTACTAAAATTGAAAAAGTTTTGGATCAATATAGGTAAATAAGAACACAGTAGACTTACAGATGAACAGACCTCCTAGTTTTAAGTCTAGGAAAAGTAAAGGAATTGGACTGTCAAGATTACTCTCTTTAGTTGGCCCTGCAAAGTCTTCTAGTGTTCTGAGAACTATTTGTCCTCCTTACAGGAGATGTGAAAAGAAGCATTGGCTAGCATTTTTATTTTCATTATATCTGTTTTCTTTATGCTTGACTGCTCTATACAATGCCATTCCCTATAATACTGAGCAATCTAACTTGCAATTTTAAAAGCATCATTCACAATAAATAAACATATCTGTCAGATCTCAGTGAGAAACACAAATGTGCTGTGTTTTCTATGAGAGAAATATACAATTGAAAAACTCCCCAAAGTAATTTTCTCTCAGGTCCATCATATACTCATATTTAATAGGCTTTTTGGCCAAGATGGCTACAGTTAGGCCTTGGATTTTTGTATTAGAAATTCTGTATATCATATATAGGAAATAAATTTACTAGAACAACGACATGAACTTTGTATCAAATACACAACATATCCAATTTTCATATGCTGTTTCTTTTCTTTCTAACTTAACTTCCAAATCTCCTTGACCCAAATATGCAGAGCATGTGCCCAAGAGTAGCCAGCTTCCAGGTGTCTAATGCACACATGACTGGGATGTTTATGAATTGCAACACACTTGAGCCCTTCTTACTGCTGGCAAACACTTGAAAGAAATAAAAAAAAAAAAAAATAAACGAACAAACAAAAATCCTAATTTCTGGTCCACAGTATGTTAGACACAGAATAAAGTAGAATTCAAGGCCATAATAATATTCTCCTTCTCTAACTATGAATTAAAAGCAAGCACTGAACTAAAAGCCAGTGGATTGCCTGGAACAGAAAACAACAACAAAAAAACCCAACAAAACTGATTAACTCTGTAGTTTCCCCCATACTGCAGAGTATAGATGGCATTCTTCACAGCTTTAATTGAGAAAGATGTGTTATTTTTTCAGAAATGATAGCAGTGACACAGCCTTCTGTATGTGCTCATTCAGGGAATTTCCACTACTTTGCTACTCTGAGCAAGGAGAATTTGGACCCATGAAACAGTAAAGGGATTTGACATCCTAAATATTTCAGTCACATTGGGAACTGTGAGGTTTCTAGGAATCCATCACCATGACCTTAGTTCTTATCGAGAATCTGACAAGACTTGATGAAAGGAGCCACTATTTTGGCACTTTTTGTCCACTTTGTGTCCTCACCCATTATCTAAGGGATCTGTCACTGAAGTAACAGAACGAGTATTTAGAGACTTATTCTCATAGATATGATGTGTTGTTACTTCTCTTTCGCAGTTGAGAATCTGAATGACAGGCAGATATAGCCATGAAGTAATGAAACACTTAAGTACATGTTCACCTTCACACATCTGAGAAGCTTGGTTTACAAAATCAAAGCAAAGAATACATTTGAGAATTTGTCTAGACCTACATGACTAACCAAGGTTCACACAAATAGTCGTAGCAATGTTGAGTGCTGATACCCTAGGGCTCCTGAATACTGGTGAAATGTTTTAACCACAGGTTATCTTTCTGCTATATGTAGAAACATCTTTATAGGACCAAATCTTTACAATAAAAGTTCTAAAATCCATTGAATTACTTTTCTGACAGTTGTTTTATAACCTTAGAGACAGCTGAAACCAAATCTAAAGTTATCGGGAAAAGAAAGAGGAAAATTCCATTATATAAAGTAATGTCCTCCTGTTGGCCGTTTTTCTGTTACAAGTATTGTTCTCTCACTTTCCAGTCATGGGAAAAGCATACATGGTTTGCTCTATATGTCAGATGTAAGGGTTTCTTTGGGATAATTTTATATCACTTTTTATAATAGAACCAAATTCTACAGAAGTAAAAAAAAAAAAAAAAAAAAAAAGTTTCTTTTTTATTTTAAATCAACATCATATTAAAGGTAAAATGCACAAGCATTCTGATGGACTTGAAAAATTACTTTTGAACTAATTAATTTAAGGGCTTTGTATATCTAAGAAGATTTTATTTTGGCTAAGATGACTATATTTTCCCTTTCTGACCACATTGCATGACAAAAACCAAACAAACAAACAAACAAAAATTAAGGGTAATCATTATTTTTCAAATCTTTGTTCAAGACTGATTAGCCTGAGATTATTTTGCTATTGGTGATCAATGTCTCAATTCCTTCAAGATACTCTGAAAAATAATGATGAGTTTTTATAGATGTCAGAAGGTTATAAGTCACTTGCCCATCAATGATTCTGTTAATAAACCAACTTCTGAGTATATTTGCAATAGTGTCTTTTATGTACATTTAAACATGGAACTTGAACCACAGGTGGTCTGCAGAACAAATTTTGTACATCAGGAGTCTTACCTCAAACAAAAGTACCCACATTCAGGCAATAGCTTAGTGTTGTAACTGATTTTAGTTAGAAATGTTAAGAAAGAGAAGACATAACCTCATCTAGGTGTTCCTGCTCTGGCAGGGGGGGTTGGACTAGATGGTCTTTCAAGGTCCCTTCCCGTCCCTAACATTCTGTGTGATTCTGTGGCTTTTCATCAGAAATAAACATTAGAGAATCAACTACAGTAGATTACTTCCTTCCAAGATTAAAATTGTGTTAATCCTAAAAATAAAAAGAAAAAACAATAAGCTGTATGTATCAATGTCATCTCATTACTCATAGTATTGTATCTTCTATCTTTCCTGTGTTCTTCTCCACAGTTTTCTTTATCCTGCGTGTGGTATTGTCGATTTCTCTCTGTTTTCAGATGACTGAATTTCCTTAGATTCAGGTATGTTACGAGAAAGTTTTGAGATAGTTTGTAGTTTGGTGACCTATTTTCCAGGTATCTTTTTCATCTTCTGATCCATCAATGCAATGGGGAAAAAAAAAAAAAAAATGGTCAGAACTTTCAGTACATATATTTTCTTCTTTCTTGTGTAAGTTTAACCAAATGTATAAAACTAACAGTAACTGGAAAGAATAATACTCACTTACTGAAAAATATGTTCAAGTGAATTTAATATGTACTGCTACAAAAGTTACAGGGTTTTATTTATTTTTCTTTCTTTGGGACATTTTTATAAAGACAAATTACTTAACAACAACAACAAAAAGAACCCACAAAGCCAACCTTAAAAATTCACAGCAACCTGATCTATAATGTGTTTGCTTTTGCTGGAGAATATTACAAGTTGAATTATGAAATATAAGCTGTGTTTAAAGACGACCTGTAAAGGGCAGTAGTTTTATGACAAAAATGAGACATATAGAAAGAAATTTTCCTCTGTACTTATATTTTTTTCTTTCTCTATTTACTTGCATTTTATTATCAGAAATGTAATAATGTAACCTTTCTCCCTTTTAAATATTGATCACCTGCATGTGTCATAGATATAAAAAGTCTATATAGTCGTCACCTGTGATGAAATAATCCGAAAGCCTTTTGGTTTGTTAGATGCTAGCAGTGCAGTCTGAGTTTCCAAAGATGATGCCATTGGAAGTCTCTATTATCCTGAAAATTTTGTGTTTCTGTTGCTTTTCTCAGACCTTGGCATAATACATCCATAAACATTGTACCAAATTTGAGCAGCTATCTTCATCAGTGGGTTAAATAAATTGACAGTTCTCAGTATGAAAACTGCCCCAGAAGTACAATTCTCAGAATTAGTCAAGCAGCTCACTTGTAGCAATGAGGCTTTACCAGTAAATTAAATTAGTCAGGGATCTTTCCCTGGTCCTCTGGCCAACTGTCATGGCAAAGTTTGTGTCTGTATGCTGAAACTGTCTTATTCTCCAGAAAAGCACAACCACCTCTGTGCTGTTTATTGGGAATGGCCCTTGGCCTAAGCAAACTTCTGAGCAGATTGGAGTGGGAAAATGCTAGAATTTAGAGACTAAAATTGTGTCAGAATTTAACATTTTATAAATTTCTGAGTGTGAATGACTGCACTGCAGATCTCAGTCCTTTTTTCTAGTCTACATAGCCTCTCCAACATACAATAACCTCTCTTACACAATACTGTTACAATACATACAATACAGTAGCCTCTCTCATACAATACTGTTTTTATTCATGCATGTTATGTGATCCCACCACTTCTCAGCTTCCTAGTGTGAGTCACTGTTTTTTTATTTTCATTTCATACAGCAGCTTCTAGGGTTGTGATGAACTCCTTCAGGAAAAAAAAGTAAAAGACACCAAACCCAAAACAGAGAAACAAAACAAATAAGCTCTACCTACATTACATTTCTGAATATGTCTAGAGAGATTCTTGAAAACATGACTAGTCCTCCTTTGATAAGCTGAAATAGCTGGAAAGCATGACATCAATTGCCAAGGATTCTGTTATTCTATCATGTATCATGTAACATATTTTAAGTGTTCTTAAAATTCATCTTGGGCACATTATGAAAAAAAAAATATATATATTAATAATGAACAATATCGGGAAACCTGTTTATTTTTACTGTGATAGAATGAGAAAAAATACAAGTACAGATAGATCTGAAAGGACATAAAGATGTGTGAAATGTAAGGTTTGTTGGAATATCACTGATGTGAAGAAAAGAAACAGAAATGACACAGTCATGTCCCTACTACTTACTGAACTTTTTAATAAACTGATTTAATTACCAAACCACTGTAAACACTGTTTGAAGAGCAACTATTTTGTCTGTGCCAGGAGCAGTCTAATGTGTGTGGAGTATGGACAATGGGCTAACAAGATCTGGCAGCAGCAGAAGAGCAGATGGTCCAAACTGCCCATGTAGATGTACAATCATTTATCTATGTATCTTTTTTCTTTTATTTTCATTTTAATTTATTTAAAACCTGACCCTTGACAGCATCATTGGATACTTTATCTCTTGTACTCTACAATGTCTTAAAATTCTCTTTGTGATGCAACATACAGCCAGGATTTGATCTGTCCCAGATTCACTGCTGACCACCACTGGTAACAATTTCCTCTCTGCAGTAACTGCATTCATTCAGCTGCAGTTTGATTAGTGGACTATGGAGGCTTATGCAGATATAGGATATTCTTAGATGATATTTCTGGCAGAGTCCCATTCTACTTCCTTTCTTCCTTTTCTTTTGCTCTCTATTGTTCTTTTCCATTGAATGAAGCACATGCTTAAGAGGTTTGTGTTGTGAGTGGGAGCTGTAGAAACTCAGCTGCTCAACTTCTTGTCAATGCTTCAGTCTCTGTAGGCATCATTATTTGTGCTTCCAGATGAATATGTGACATTCTGGAATTCTACAGCATGAAAGTGGTCAAGTACAAAATTCTTGGAAGTGCAAAGTTGTCATTTTAGGTACTAGTGTATTAAAACAGTGAAATGACGGATATATCTTTTCCAGAGCTATCTTCCCCTTACAAATACAGAGAGGTGTCTACTGTGTAATAAAAATAGTGAGAAGAGAGGAATTTTCAGTTTTCTATAGTAAATGGAAAGCATAAAATAAAAAATAAAATCATTGTGGTCTGAAGCTTTTTAGAAGATGTTGTAAACAATAATTAATACTACAAGCATGTACACTGATAAATAAATGTCTGACAGAGCCATCTTAGGAAGATATTTAGACTTTAAACTCATCTACAGTGAAATGATGGCACTCAAGAAATAGTGAAAAAATTCAGATATAAATAATCAAAGAGCATTAAATCCAAGGTAGCAAAATGGTCAGCAAATATAAATGAGCTAAATATTCTTCCAACATGGTGGAACAGAATATTTTTTTTTTTTTTTCAAATAAAACTAAGCTTCACTCTGACTTCTGATTATTTCTAAAGCACCTCTTACACTGTATTCATCCTATGTGGTATTTTATCAGTTTATGCTACCTTTACAGCCCATATGATTCTCATTTACAGTAAGTCTTGTTGTCAAGTGTAAAGAGGCATAGCTGTTTAGTAAATGCAATAGCAAGTTTATTTTAAATCCCTGAAACGGAATGCAAAATGAATAAAAAAGAATACCTTAAAATTGCTTCATTTATAAGTGGGATCAACCCCTTTATCCAGAAATAATGCAAAAGGTAGAGGTATTAATTTTCTGGAATCATAAATTATATTATGCTTCTGTTAGTACTGAGAATTAGGGTAACAGAGGTGCCCCTTTCCTTATAATATTGCAGATACTGTTAATACCTTGAGTAACTGATAACAAAACTGTAGCCAAATATTTATTCAGATGAAAAAAAAAGGCCTTATTTTTACACTGTTCTTGTGATTGAATCAAGGGTATAAAGCAAGGAAACAAGGTTGGCTTTAAGCCACTTTGGGGATTCCTAGGGATTTCCAATAATCTGTTGCATACACAGGTGTCAGCAGGTTTAGAGTATCTCTCTACTCTGCTTTCTTCAAATTTTGTAAGAAAAACTGTGACAATCTAGATTCCTAAATCCTTTACATGGACTGGTTTGTTACCTGCATGGAAATTCAACCCTAGAGATTTTGTGGCCCTTGATAGCCACTGGGGATACTGTGAGTGACTGGAATGGCTTAAAAGGACCTTGATATAACTAAGTATTACAGATGTAATACAAAAATTATTTAATGTGTCAGACTCCTGGTTTGAAAACTTAAGCTTCTTTATTTTCTGCCTATAATATACACATTTATGTGTCAAGATTATCTACTAACTACTAATGTTCCTCTCTGGGAAGTTTCTGTTTGCTGATGAATTTTGTCATTATGCCTTTCCTCTATGAACAGCTGTAAATTAGCAAAGACACAGATTTACAGCCCTGAAGAGTTTATCTGGCAGCTAGATTTGGGATTTTTATAGTTTAGTCTCTCTTAGATCGTAAATATTCCTTTGTCTTCTTTCCTTCTGTGATTTTGTATGTGACACAGAAATCTGTTTTTTAAGTTCAGATTGATATTATATGCTATTTGTATATATGTAGTTCCCTGTAATTGCTTTTACTGAAATTACAGAACATTAGCAGTATTATGCCTTAAATTCTGCTAGTATTTTTTTCTTCAATAAAGTCACTGTGACTTGCTCTAAATGTAAGGCTAGAAAAAGTGTACTATCTGATTCAGAGTAGTCTGGCAGACTGTGGCCTGGAAGCCAAGTTTCAGACAAATTCCTTTCTAAATCCTTCCTTCTCTTCTGCCTTGTAGCAGAAATAGTAATGAAGGTGAAGGTCCAAATGCACGCCAGCACACCGCAGTGGTACAGTGGAGAAGGCCTCATGACGGGGACACCCACCCAATATTTCCCATCACAAAACCTCAGATAATATCATGGCCTTCTTCACAAAATTGTATTTCCTATTGATGGAAAAAAACAAACAAACAAACAAAACTAAACTAAAAACAAACCACATTGAATACCCAGTATCCAGTTCATAACCTTATACCATCATCAGATAAAACAGATTAAAGAATGTTTGTTTTCTAATCTATGTTTTTTTGGAGAATACCTACCATAACACACAATATGACAGGTGGCATCATATTGCCAATTCTTTGGCTATATCTTTTTCTATCTCTTCCAAAAAGTGCATAGGAGATAATAAGAATGAAATAATTTATATTTGTTTCACCAGTGATGATTACAAAGAAAAAAAAAGTAGGTACTACATACCATTATGAATACAACTTTAAAATAAACATATGCCCTTGAAGTTACACAGTGGAAACCATACTCTACTCCATGAAAATTGGGTTTGAATAATTGTATACTCACTATCATGACACATTCTGGACTGTGCTTTTTCTTGGATTAGTCTCTTGTGATAACTACCGTACATTGTGGCATGTAAAGACAGTTATTATTCTGTATTCATACTAATTTCAGCAAGGTAGAGTTGTGCTGTTTTATCTTGAGGCAAAAATGTATGCCTCTTGAATCAGGTTTTATAAAAATTTTCACTGAAACTACAATGACATTGTAAGCATTAGTGCTCAGAATCATGATCTTTCATGTCATAATTAATATATGTTTACAGTAAAATAGAAAAATATTTAGATTCGTGTAGTGAAACAGGTTTATATATTCATAATTGAGCTTAGGAATTTCAATAAAAAAATTATTTGATCATGAAATATCCAGTCTTCATGAGTCTTTTGGGACAATTTCAGTGTCATAAATTTATTTTCTACAGGATTTTTTTTGAATCACCCAAAGAAAAGGCAAAGCGACTCATATCAGAAGCACAGTTATTGAGCTCCAGGTAGGAAAACATTTGTGCCCTAGAATCCTGGTCACTTGTGATTACAGAAATATCCTAAGGGAGAGCAAAGCACCTGGCACATTTATGTAAGTAGAATTCACATTAATGTATTTCAATTTCTGTCCACATTCTACATTGTCTAGATTTTAAATAAATCAGTTTTCACCTGTTCCTAAATATTTTTGAAGGATGTTGTATCTAATGACAAGGTAAATCCACTGTGTAATGAGACTGAGAAATATTCTCTAGTACAGTAGTACTACAATACTGTGTCCCTGATAGAGTTTAATATCCATCACTTTCACTGCTTTATACACAGTGGCAAATGAATCTCACTCAACTCAGCTAACTCCAGGTTACACAATGTAGTTGATGGAGAACCTGTTGAAACTTATCCATAATAAATCAAAATATAAATCCCCATAGTTATGTAAAGTCCATCCATAGCACCACAGAAACTGGTATAAAGAAATTCACTGTGAATAAGGTAAGCAGTGAATTTGTATCAGTCTAGCCATTACTGCAAAGTAACCACTTTTCTGTTTCATATTCTTATGGCAAATGTGAGGTATGGCAATTAATAGATATTCTGCTGCAGCTTTGCCATGGAGTAAGAGGATTGTTCTGGTTTTGGCTGGTGTAAAGTTAGTTTTCTTCATAGTAGTTTTGGATTTGTGCTGGAAAGAGTTGATAATACAGGGATGTTTTTGTTACTGCTGAGCAGTGCTTACACAGAGTCAAGGCCTTTTCTGTTTCTCACTCTGTCTTGCCAGCCAGTAGGCTGAGGGTATGCAAGAAGCTGGGAGGTGACACAGCCACGGCAGCTGACCCCAGCTGATCAAAGTGCCTATGACATCATGCTCAGCATATAAAGCTGGGGGAGGAAGAAACAAGTGTGGGATGTTCAGAGTTGCATCATTTTGCCTTCCCAAGTAACTGTTAGGCATGATGGAGCACTGCTTTCCTGGAGATGGCTGAGCACCTGCCTACTGGTGGGAAGTGATGCATTAATTCCTTGTTATGCTTCATGTGCATGCACAGCTATTACTTTATTTGCTAAACTGTCTTTATCTCAGCCCACGAGTTTTATCACTTTCAGTTGTCTTAGTCTCTCTGTCCTCCCACTAAGAAGGAGCTAGCGTATGGCTCTGTGATGCTTGGTTGTCAGCTGGGGTTAAAGCACAACAGGATGCATACAGATATTATAACAAAGTAGCTGGCATGCTGCAAATCCACACTTATCACACTGTAATCTGTGGGATAGACAGACCTTAAAGTTAATGGAAGCATTCCTGCTTTACCAGGTATAATTTTGGTACCAAGATTAATATTATTTTTCAGCCAATTAGATTGTAGCATCTTTGGTGAAATTCTGTCACAGTATATAATTTCAGCAAAGAATTTGCCCAAGATCTTATGTTGTTCCTAAAATACCTTTACTTGCTTCTTCCAACTTGTCTGCCTCCCTACCAATGAGTTTCTCCTCTATGGTCACTGACAGAGGTATGGCAATGAGAAAGGGATCATGCCTTAAATAAAATTGTCTTAAATTCTTTGGAATTTGTTGATTTCTGACACAAATTAGTTAGCCACACCTGAGGGAAAATCTACCCAGGCTTAGCTGAACTTCCATTCCAGTGGAAGATATAGTTCAAATTGAATTCCAAAATTGCCTTTAAATCAGGACTGAGCGTGAGTAACAAGATGTCCTATTTTACAGGTGAAGCCTGGATTTCACACACAGCAGAAGTTTTGAGCTGTGTAAATTAAAGCTTAAAATTACTTTTATTTTCTGTTTATTTCTTTGTTACTTTTTCCTCCTAGCTTTATATTTTTATGTCATTAGGGGATGGCTTCAAGAATTTCCTCTCTCATGTTTAAAGAAAGTCTTTCAGGGCTTGCACACATACCGTAGTAATATCAGTTAATATATCAACCTTCTCTAGCCCTAGGAAGAGGCAGTGAATTGGCTCCATGTTGGAATTCAGTCAAATCTTGTCTAGCTAACAAGTCTTCCAGTTCCACCTACTCCCCTGTCTCCTGGCAGAGATGACAAAAATTCTGAGATCTAAACACACAGAAAAATATTAGCAAAACTAGAGAGATCTCAGAGGGAAAAGCAATCCTAACATGTTTAGTCTAGGATTGATTTCTTGTTATATTTGAAAAGAGATCAGAAAATATAGGAATGAAAATACAAAACCAAAGGACTGTACACACATTGTAAGAAATGAAAAAGATTCAGCAATAGAACTGAGAACAGAGAATTTTTTCCCTTATATAGTCTTACGTTGACTCAAGTATGATATGAAGTTAACCTCAGTGTGACACATTCTGAATGCCTGAGATAGTAGAAAAATAATTTGTTACTTTGATACCTTTATACCCAACAAACAGTTTGAACTTATTTTCTTTTTTTCTAATAGAATATTTCTAAATTGTACCACTAATAAAGCCAGAATCTTGCCAAGAGATTTGTGTGGGCTTGGGTGTTGTCAGTTTGTTTGCTTGTTTGCTTTTTCTTTTTCTTTTTTGTTTTTTCTTCTGAATATATTGTTAGTGTAGAAATTTTCTTGTGTATTGTCAATTCCAGGCTACTTAGCTACTTGAACTTACTTTCGACTTTATATGAGAATTCAAAATATAGCTGGAGAAGAAATTACTATAGTTTATAACCTCTCAGAAGGACGAATTATTTTAAATATATCTGAAAAAGCTACTATTATACATCTATTTTTTTTTTTTTTTTCAATAAGTATGGGTGGAATAGACTACATCAGAATAAATTAATGGCAGGTAGTTTTTTTCTTTTCCAATTAGTTCTTTAGCTTTATTATGCATCAAGGACGTTCCATAGTAATCACTAATACAGCATTTTTCTGTATGATTATACATTGTCTGCATCTGGGCAAGTGTACAGAACACATTCTGAATATTATTCTTATGACTCATCTGAATATGGCAGTCTAAATTCCCATAAAGTTGTTCACTGATCCATGCTTAACCCATGCAAATCACAGAAAATCATGACAACATTGATGTTGCTGCATCTTCATGCCAGAATGCTCTGCTGAGCCTTGGCTTGTTTACCACTGAATTCCCTTCAAAGAGCAGACTCGAGTATACAAACAATGAAGACCTTAATATATAATTAATGTGCTTTCTAATTAAATAGTAACCAAGTATGTTGTAACATTTCAATTAAGAGTACAGAAAATGATTAATTAGCATCTTAAATACTTAATGTGAGCATACCAATTAACAAAATGCCACTTTTGTAGTTTAAAAATTGTGCTGGGCCCAATTTCAAAATAACTATAAATTTTTCAGGGCTTTTTTTTTTTTTTTTTTTTTTTTAAAAGACAGGGACCTGTTAAGTTTTTAATATAAGTACAGTCTTTTGGGTAAAAATTGCTGTCTAAGAATAGAATGTAATATTTAATGCAATATTTAGACACTCCTATGGAAGTCATCTTTACTATTACACCTCATTGCATTTCCTTATATTTAGAGAAAGTCAGCAGAAGTCCAAGTTTTGTGAGTTCTGCAATGTCTAAAAAATATGACTTTGAAGCTTCTCTGTAAGATTCCTGCAGGAGAGTCTAGCCTGATGCTTTTAATCCTGAATGGAAAGAATGTAACAGATGATAATATAAAATTGATAAGTATTCTTCTTGTGAACCTCTGAAAACACAGAGTTTGAAGAGTTGTGTGATCAACCACTTCTTAAATGGATCCCTCAAATGTTATGTAAAGGAATTCTTGAAACATAAGTTAACCCTTCATTTATTCTGTAAAACTGTTTATTTCTGTTAATACAATACAGATTGTTTATCTGAGGAGCATCATACATTATTTCAAAGTGTAAAGTCTAGCAGTGTTAATCATAAATGTCACCTTAAATTAATAGTAGGCAGCCCTGGCTGTACATGCAGGCTGGGGGACGAGATGCTGGAAAGCAGCTCTGCAGAGAGGGATCTGAGGGTTATGGTTAATGGCAAGTTGAATGTGAGCCAATAGTGTGCCCTGGCAGCCATGGGCCAACTGTGTCCAGGGGTGCATCAAGCACAGCATTGCCAGCTGGGCAGGCAGGTGATTGTTCCACTCTGCTCTGCACTGGTGCGGCCTCACCTGGAGCACGGTGTGCAGTTCTGGACATCACAGCATAAAAAAGATATTAAGCTACCAGACAGTGTCCATATCTTATGAAGCTATGAAGCTGGTGAAGGTTTTGGAGGGGAAGCTGTATGAGGAGTAGCTAAAGTCACTCAGTCTGTTCAGCCTGGAGAAGAGACCAAGAGGAGACCTCATTGTGGCCTACAGCTTCCTCACAAGTGCAGGAGTAGGGGTAGGCACTGAACACCTCTCTTTATTGACGAATGACAGAACCTGAGGGAATGGCAGGAAGACGTGCCAGGGGAGGTTTAGGTTGAACGTTAGGAAAAGAGTCTTCACCCAAAAGGTGGTGGAGCACTGGAACAGGCTCCTGAGGGAGGCAGTCACAGCCCCAAGCCTGACAGTGTTCAAGAAGAGTTTGGGAAAAATCCTCAGACACATGGTATGAATTGTAGGATTGTCGTATTCAGGGACAGGAATTGGACTCAATGATACTTGTGGGTCCCTTCCAACCCAGGACATACTATGACTCTATGATTTAACATTGACCAAGGTTATACACATTATATCTGCTATGAAACTAATGCAATTACATGATAGTTTTAGTGCAACCATAGTACCTATATTTAGATGATAATTTAAATGGCAGTTTGTTTGCATATTCCAGCCCTCCTTTTATGTCATTTTAATTTACTGTAGAAAAGTCTTCATGTGTAAGAAGTATACAAATGCACATGGAATTTCTCTTCATATCATATATGTCTTATTTTCCAGTAGCTAATACTGAACAGTGCAGCACAAAACATCCCATTATGCTTGATTTCCTGTACAAGGTTTCCTTTAACTTTTCACTGCATGACTGATTGGAATGTGCAAATTATAACTTGCAGCAGAGTATTCTGAGGGAATAATATTAGCCTTAGGAGCACTGTGGTCACATTATATTTCCAAGGCAGAATGCAGCGCTGAACTACCTGCCCTGACAGAGTTCATTCATCACCAGGAGCTATGCTTGTGGTAGAGGTCAGAGCAGTAGAAGTTTCCTATTTTATAAAAAGGTGGCACAGTTCTTTAACAACACTTAAACAAAGTGCTGAAATTATATTCTCAGGGTTTATGTTCTTTATCTTCAGGGAAAATTAATATGTTTAACATCTAAATATAGGAACTCATATTCATCTAGTTACTTGAAGACATAAACCAAGGTCCTATTAATCAACTTGAAAAGTTCCATACAGAAAAATTGTTCCTTAGCTGTCCACTGCTTGGTTTTTGTCTTCCTGTCAAATAGCTCTTGTAAGCTCCTGTCAGAGACCAGTTATTAAGTCGAGTAGATGGATCAGTGGCCCTTCACACTTTACTGTTTGTAATAATTTAAGGGTATTATTCCTTTTGTATAATCTTAATGATCAGAGTTAGGTGCCAAACTTAAGATAACTGTTTGGCTTCTTCTGTGGTCCCTTAAGCTGAGTCCCTCAGAAGGCAGGTTACAAACTCCTAAAAACGCAATTCATCACTGCTGCCTTTGATAACTGTTCTCAGATAGACAGAAACACCCTCTGGAAGAACATGTCTTTTCATTATCTACACAGAAAGCTGAGACAAGATGTTTCATTTTTGATGGCCAAATTTACATAAAAGCAATCTCAGACTTAATCAATTACTAAATATAAATCTATCGCTTGAAGAAGGAAGTGCTTCACAGTAATGAATACAAGTTTTCATAAGGACATTGGGTACAAAAAAGACCCAGCAGATCTAAGATCCTTTTCAGTTCTCACATATACAAAATCTGTGTTGCATACAAGCCAGTAATATCTCTTGTCCAGATTTTTAAATTACAGTATATATCTGCAATGCAAACAAGTATGTTATGAGATTTTTAAAAAGTAGATTTTGTCATATTAGAAACACAATGAGAACATACTTAGGTCTTCCAAGATTGTAAATATATAAAGATTGTAAATATATAAGGATCCTTAGATGAACAAAAATACTAGAAAAACCTTAGTGTCTACACTACTGCTGAAGTAGTTTACTTTAAAACGGTCTAAAAGAATACTAATCTGTCCTCATATGTGGCCATGGGTCTTTGGATTCCCTACAGTAATGGGAACAGTGAACATCTGGAAGCCATTTACAAGGAGAATTTGGGGAGTTTATAATTATCAATTCATTCAGCATTCACTGTAAAGTCACTAATAAATCTCCTTAGGGTTCTAAGGGATCTCACTTAACATTCAATTGTTCTTACGTATTTATCTTGCAGTTCAATTGCACTACATTTATTTAAATTGCACCAGTTTGTGTCCAGATTTGTCTCCGGACAACAAATTCATTTACCACTTTTTGGTTGCTCATTTTTTTGCCTTTTAATTTGGTTTGGGGACTTTTTTGTATTTTAGAGATTTTCTTGTTCTGCTGCTTTTTTAAATTGAGCAGTTCCCACAGACTCTAGTCTTTACACCAAAAATATTGTTAATAAACATTTAACGTGATATTTTAAAGGATGCCATGTAGGCTCCTCTCAGACACTTTTTTTAATAAAAATTGGAAAAGAGTATGAAAGCAGGAGATTAATTTCCAACTGAAGAGAAGCAGCATTTTTTTTTTTTTTTTTTTTTAACACCACTGCCAGAAGTAATTATGAGTATGTTTCATTCTTAGGAGTTTACCACTTTCAGCTGTTAGTCTCTCTGCAAGGTGTAAACTCACAGAAGAAAAAAATCAATTAAGAACATTTTACAGACTCCCTAAAACCTGACATATATTACATATTTTATGCTCTCAGGAAGGTCCTCTGAAATACTTAAATTCAGAAATTTACTTCATAGGAGATGGAACACTCTTGAAGAAAAAATTTTATTTTTTTTTTTTTTTCTCTTCCTGTGTGCTGGGAACATGGAGGATTTAAGGACATGTTTCAAAATGTTGTGGGTTTTTTAATTTGTTTACTGTATTTCATATGCATAGTTCACACTCTGCAAATTATTTTGTATATGAACAAACTGCTTCCTTCTGGAGGAAAGACAGTGTAGGTAGAGAGGACAGCTGAGGTTCTTTTGTCTCCTTCAGCCTCTGAACCCAGTTTCTAGTCTGCTCTCACTACAAAAAATATTCAATTCCCAGACTAAGGTAGTTTTTGTCTCACTTTGTAACTTGAATTGATGTCCATCTGACACACTAAACACTAAGCAACTAATCTTGTAAGTCGCTTACTTTTGTGGCTACAAAACAGTAATTGCTCCTACCATTATGCCCACCACATGCCCACACTTCCTGCATTAGCATACAGCTACTCTCCTATCCATTCCAGTGGACATTCCAAATAACGTTACAGTTCCATCAATACCTTTTTTTAAGAGACTATGATTGCAAAACATAATCTAATGTCCAATTTATTTTTAATTCCAAGTTACTTAAAAATAATACTTTATTCACTATGGTGAAGTAACCTCACTGTCATAAGCTGAAAAGCTTGACATTCTGCAGAATGTTAAGTACCTCATTATTCAGCACTGCCTGCACTGCCTTTACAAAACACATCTAGTATCATGAAGTCTTATACGTTCCTATGGAGAATCTGAAGCAGACTGTCAATGAAATGATAAGACAGCTTAGTAGCAGTAACAAAGCCTTTAAAAGTAAGCTTTTCAAAAAAGTAATCAGGAAATATTTCAGGAAATATTTTTTTTTATTTTTTTTAGTCCACTGCAGAATGAGTCAGTGCACTTAAATGTCTGTATGTGACCATTTATTGCTGCCAATGCATGAGCAATATGTGTATATGTGAACATACAGTAACAAATACTGAAATTGAAAATGGTCTGAAAACAGTCAGACCAAATACTGGCATAACCATTGACTTGAATAACAACGAAATAGTTAAAAAAAATGATGCAAATTGTGTAAAGCACACCAATGGTTGTGACGTATTGTCACAAGAGGGAGTGAATCCCAAAGACAATGATCCTATGATCCTCCTTCCATTGCCCGACTTAGAGAAAATAAGCTGGAGGGACAGAAAACCAAAGTGTATAAGTCAATCATAATAGCATATGTTAGATAAGATAAATGACATCAGAGATAGTCTGGTCAATGCCACTGAGGGGTTTTATATGGTCATCAACACCTACAATTGCATTAGAAATGAAATTAGATTATAAGTTCTTTGTTACCAGCTTTCTCTGCTTAAAGGGTTCTGAAAAGTTATTATGAGGTCTGAAAATGATTCTCTACAGTGAATTATTCAACCACTAAATCCAAAAAATAAGTGGACTGTCAGATTTGTAAAAGACCCTCTACAGTGAAGAGCAGACTGCAACTATCCAATTATCTGCTCCCTTGGTTGCCTAACTGATCTACGAAATCAAATTAAACACCAGTCTGCAGACTTAATATTAATATTCCAGTGCTAAAGGATCTGGAGTAAATCTACCGAAACAATGAGGAATACCTAAGTCCTCTTGTGGTTTGCAAATGGAAGTGAGGAATTCCTGAGTGGCTAAAATCTAGAATTAGTTATTCTGCTTTCTACAATTGAGCATTATTAACTGGTGTTCTCCCTTTCTCAACTAAAATCACAACCTTATTCATTCTATTCCATCTGCAGCAATAAGCAAGCAATGGAGCATACCAAAGAGGATAGTTAACTGTCCTTTTCATTTTTGTGCAAGCTGTTTTGGGTTTACTTTTCTTGTTGCTCTTGGTTTTGTTTTTGTTTTTGGATTTTCCTTAAATTAGTCAGCTATCTGCAGTGACAGATACCATAGCAATGAGGAAATGGAGAACTGTATCTGCCCTCTCATTGTTGTCTTCTCTTGGTTCCCTTTTTCTACCCATTCTCTCTTATATCTGTTATACCAGGAACAACAGCCACGCATTTTCAGCTGCAGAGTAAGGTGAAATACTTAGGAGTTCTCTGTTATTCCAGTTTTCCAGGAACACAACAGAAGAATACTTTTCCCTCAGTGACATGTTTACTTGAAAGAGGAAGGGAAAGGGAAAGAAAATGGAAAGGAATAGGGAAAGGAAAAGGGAAAGGGAGAAGAGATTTAAGAGAACATACGATTATGCATCTCTCTGTTTATGTGCATAGTAATTCAGTCATTTCCACTGTGTCTTTTGCCAGTTTCCCTACTAGTCAGAGGGACAGCAAAATGTCCTTTCTGTCTTTCTCTTATTTGCTCTTCAAGTTTAGATAGATACCTAAATTTGGGTGGTTGTATATATGTTATGGATACAGATGCCCATGTATAGGCTTCTACTGCTATTAAGATGCCACAGGGCATTTGAGATCTTCACAAAAAGCTGGTAAATACAACATAGAATCTATGACAGCCTTATTCCCTTCTGCAGTAGCATGGAGGCAAAGTGTTCTCTAGGCTTCACTGTTTGAACATGATGAGATGGTAACATATAGTTCACTGTTGACAACTATTTAAAGGCATCCAAATCTAGGCACACTAGTTTTAAACTAAATTTCAGACTTGACATCTGGTAGAAAATTGGGATGCTATTAGAAATTAATTGTGCAGCACCTACTACAAGAGAAGAATATTTGACTTTTCATGGGATGTATTCTACTCTAAACATCTGAAAAATGCCCTGAAACAAAAATCATATAGGTCAAATTATAATATGTAGCAAATCCTGTATATATTTATAGTTAGGATTTTCTTAACATATCCATTTCCAGCATTGCTCCATTTCTCCACCACCTGTGATGTGTTCTAGGTCTTAAAAACTTTTTAAATAAAACCAGAAAAAAACAACAGTTCTTATTGAGTACTGGCAGCACAGCTCTAGTTCTTTAGAATATTTTCTCTTAAAACCAAAAGTAATATATACCAGACATCTTAAGTGTTTAGCCTGCTTCTGATTTAATTAAGTTCCATCATTAAGTTGTAGAAGGTGATTGCTGAAGCTTTTTGTATGTCACTTGAATACTTGTCATTGGCATTTAGTTCTACAAATAAAGAAGAATTAATGAACTTTATTCAACCCCCATACCATCTTGCTTCTGAGATCTGCTACCAAATATATATACTGAAGCTTAACCATCTGAATTCTTAATTTAAAAAATATAAGTTCATTTCTGCAGCTTGCTAGTCACATGGATTAATGACAGTACTTGTTGAGATCGTTTGTCACTAAAATATAAATTTTAATCAAAATAATAAAAACCTTTGCACAAGACCTAGAGTTTGTTGGCAGAAAATGTCTATCTGCTGAATGCAAAATTGTTTATAAGATTATTTTTAACAAATCCATTGCTTTGGATTTTCTAATTGCAAAAGTAACTTACTTGTTTCAAAGCAAAAATAATATTTGTTTTCCATTTGAATAGGTTTTTTCCAGTATTGAAACTAATAAAACTGGGTGTTTGTGGCTTTTTTGTTGTTTTGGGTTTTTTTGTGTTGTGTTGTGGTTTTTTGTTTTTTATTTTTTGTTTTTTAATGAAAGAAAGGATTAATTTAAAAAAAGAAAAAGAGGGAAAAATGCTTTCAACATATTGAGAGATCAAGTGACATTGCTTTGTGTGGACAGTTGTTGAACATTTATTTTCTTAAAGATTTAGATCTTTGTCCTCATTTATAATTAGGAAAAAAAATAAACAAACAAACAAAAAAACCCCTCTTTTTGACTGTTTTTACAAAATAGGAGAGACATTTTGCCCAATTCTAATAATGGCATTTATGAAAAAGTGTTCTATTAAGAAAAAATTCTTAGTGGAAAGGGTTGTCAGGCATTGGAACAAGCTGCTGAGGGAAGCGGCAGAGTCACCATCCCTGGATGTGTTTAAGAGGTGTTTAGATGAGGTTTTTAGGGACATGGTTTAGTGACAGTGTTAGGTGATGCGTGGACTCAATGATCTTGAAAGTCTCTTCCAACGGAAATGATTTTGTGATTGCTTGATTCTACGATAATGACATAATGACCATCATTGCTGAGAAAGATGTAGAGAGGAGTTAGAAATGAATGGCAGTCTCCATGGATTCCACTGCTCTGTTATCCCATCAAATATTGTATCTTAAATATATAGCTGAATTTACTAGGATGCTGATATACATCAAAACATTCTCTGAGAAGTAAAACAAGGAAATAAGTATGCCTTGAACTATTTACAGAAAAAAAAAAACTTTCACAAGCTCTTTGTTGTGCTCTGTCCTACACAGGTGTTGCAGGAGGAAGGGAGGTGTTTTCAATCATGACATTGAAATTAAAATTAAAAAAAAAAAACGTTTTAAACTTTGAGTTTCTAATGTATAAAATAATCATACCTAAAAGTAAACCAGCTACACTGTGGTTTGGTTTTGATTTGTTTTGTTTTGCTTTTTTGGAAATGCCTGTTTTGCTACTGTGTTTATTTAGAAATTTATATATCAAGCACTGCATAAGTGAAATAATCAATGGCACAAAGACATAGTCATTACTCAGTTCAGTTATCATTTTAACTGTGTATGCCCATATAATATGAAGAGTCTACATATTTAATTAAAGTTCCATTCCCCTATTGCTTACCTGTACAGATCTCTTGTTCTTAATAGACAGGTTTTTCTGCAATAAGGCCATGGATTATATGTCTCTGGGAACAGAACATATTTGTGTGTGTGTGTGTCTTCATAGTATATGTTATAGAAATGTAACAGGACTGTTAAAATAATTTTACTATGGATAAATCTGCCTTTTCTCTGCCCCAAATAATATGTTTTGAAAGATATAGGTTTACCCCATGATTTCAATTAAAAAATTCCGTCATTTTCTGTTGTGATTATATTCATCTGAATTTTTAACATGATGTCAAGATAGTTGGTTATCAAACCTTTTGAAAGGGAACCTCAAGGGTAGTATATTATGTCTTTTCTTCCTTTTTCCAGTCTATCTGGTTATTGCAAATTACTTTCACTCCACATCACATCCTCTATTTGAGATTATTTTGAGTTCTAATTGACAGATTATTCTAGAATGGTCTCCTGATTTTTATTACGTGTCTTCTCACACCTCATGACCCATACATTGTTAACAGAATCATATACCTTTAAAAATGTGTTGTTACACTATTTACTGTCAATGGGAAGCAATTTGTGGTAAACCTCCACATTTAGCTCTTATGCACAGAGCTTCTGTCAAATAAAAGTGCAATGCCTACAGCACCGCAGTACTGAAGTGTGCCCTACTTGGTCTCTATTTTGCGTAAACACACACAGAGTTCAAATTAAAACTTGTGGTGTATTTACTCATGCAAAATTATATAAAAAGACGAAAAATACAATATTTCTTAAATATCTAAAATATGGTGATCCTATTTTTTTTCCACCAAATGAAAATTTTTCTATATGGTCCATAATTACATTTAGATGCAAATCTCTGAAAATAATTCCATATATTTTAAAACTGTCTTCATAATATTTTGCAACTAACAATAAAAAATAAAACTATCTAATGCTACAAAATGGGATTTAAAAACAAACATATAATTGCTTTAATTATATGTAGATTTAGTAACTTTCACCACAATTGCTTTGGGTTTAGGCTAAAGACATAGCAAAAATGACTTTGCTTAATGTTAAGTTGGCCAGCAAAGTGCCTGTTCCCCTTCTTAATCAGAGACTGAAGAATCACCAAAAATACCTTAGGCAAAGATTGCATTAGAGCTGAGAGTTCTTCATGTGGAATGCTTTTATTTCAATTCTATTGAATAAACCAGGATAATATTTTCTGATACTATTTTTCATTTGAAAAACAAATTAAAAAAAACCAAACAGATAATTTACAGTTTATGTGAATTTCTAGAAACTTGGATTCTAGTAAGAGAAAAATATATCTATATATATTGAAAGCTAGGCTGCAAAAGATTTGGAACATTCACTTTTATTATTAATCACTGGAGACAGAAGAACATTTTCATTTTGTGTCAGGTGACTTAGATAACTATATGTCAGATTTATAATTAAATTAAGTTTATAAGTAGTATCTGTTGAAGTAAATGGAAAAGCTTACAATTTATTTCAGAAGGGATTAAACTTCATTCTTGATGAGCATTTTACATGTTACAGATCTTATTTGGATAGTCATATTAAGATCCATGAGAGAGATTTTTAATAAACCAGCTTTGACTTAAAAACAATGTATCAAATTTTTACATTCGCATAAGGTGGTATGTATACTCTGTGTATGTATACATATTTATATGTACACAGAGTAAAATACTTACTTGTAATGAGCTGATGTAGTAAAAAATATATTATTACTATACATTTGAGATAAGCAAATTAGTGATGAATCTGTGTCACTCACAGATTCATAAATATAAACTTTTTCAGAACAAGAAAGATTTATGGTTGCATAATATGACCTTCCATTAACTCAGGCCATTTATTTCACATATGTCAAACAAGAGTTATCAATTCTCTGTTTAAGGTGGAAATGAAGAAGGCTATATAATTTCATTATAAGAAAATGCATTTTATACAATGAAACAAACCAACAACAACCAACTAAATAAGCAAATTTTCATTTACAATAAAACTGGTAATCATAAATTATGATTTTCAAAGGGAACCTTCTCTCCCCATAGACACATGTTGAACATGCTGAATTACCTCATGGGCTTATTTGTGACAAGTAAAGTAGGTATTTTTTCCCACTGTAATGTGTTTTTTCCAATTTTTAATTGTATTTATATATGATGCTGGTGATGTCTTTCCAACTTGTCAGGAACATATTGAAAATACAACTTATCTCAAGCAGTTATCAATAAAATCTTCCTGACATTTACAGAGGCTGTTTTTTTTAACCTTGATGTTTTATTTTTATTTCCCACATCAGAAAAAGCCATCTAGTTCAGTATAATGAGTACCATTTTTCAGCTTTTGAAAGGAGAGGGAAAATTCCAAACAATAAAAAAATATTTCTTCCTTTTAATAAGAACGTTGAACCTCAAAGGCAAACACCTTTTAGAATACACATGCAGTAAGAAATACCTTATTCCACTGTAGAAGTTTTCAAATTATAGTCAAACCCCTTATTTTAGCTAGTCATGACCTATTGTACTGTTTACCTAAAATCCATTGTTCAAGCTCTGGATTTCAGACAACTCCACATGTCTTTGTTGAAACTTCTGACTTTCCACTCCATTGAGCAGCTGCAATCATCCATCACAAAAATAATAAAACAAAGAGAGGGTAGGGCACTAAAACATATGAGGCGAACAAAGGTACCTGATATATGAATTTTACCACAAGAGTCTTAAGTGTGCACCCTGCGTGTCAACACTGCACATGTGTTTAGCATCATAATAGTTGCGTTCAGATGCATATGTCATTTTTGAGATTGACATTCTTTTCTTAACATGAAGTTGTATGTTTATCTCTTAATTGCCCTATTCACATATAACTCAGAGTTTATAACAAAAATATGACTACTTTTCTCCAGCTTTATACAGAGTCACAGATGGCAAAAGTTGTGGTGTTTTTTGGTTTTTTTTTGATAGAGAGAGAAGCTGGCATGCCTTATATGAAGCACCAAATCCACCATTGAGACTCCTTATGGGGAACCTGAGCAGAGTGGATTTGAAGAACATTTGTCACTTTGAGAGTGCAACAATACAGACCACCCTCTACAAGCATACATAAGGCTTCATGTCACAAAGCATGCCCTGAATAAGCTTTCCAACTCAGCACTAATGATACAAGTGAATTGCATGTCCTAAGTAAACGAATGTATGCAATTAATACCTGTTGGATTCTGATGTCTCATTATATATAATTCCTCAAAAAAAAAAAAAAAAAAAAAAGGGAGAATGTGTAACTCAGAAATAAAAATGTTAATTTTTAAATCAGTTGCATTTCCTCCTCTATTATGAACTCTTAAATTTGTTTATATAAAATAAAGTACCATTTATGGACAGAGCTATGTGACATTTTTGAGGAATCCCATTTCATCCTGAGTCTTTTAAATGTGGTGTAGATCTCTATAGAAAAGAAGAACTAATATGAGAATATTAAGGTTTAATTCAGACAAAACATGAAAAGAGGATTATATGCCAGACTGCTGAAATCAACGTTGTTTATGGATATCTGATTTCTCCATATTTTTTTGACATTTTGTTTTAAAAATTTTAATTATTTAAGGAATATAAATTACAGGGAATTAGTTGCTTATATGTTAACTGGCTGATTGGTGTCTAAAGAGTATCGTTAGTGACAGAATATCAGCAGGAGCTACTCAAGTTTGGTAAGAGAATAGAATAATCATGCATGATGATTATAGACCGGTCAAGAGGGCTGATAAAAACACAAAAAAGTATTGGATTGCTAAAAAAAAAGAAAGTAGGCAGAACTTAAAACTGAAATTAAGAAATTTAACTAAGACATTAAATACAGTAAAAACCTTTTAACAAAGGAATGGATCAATCATGACCTAGGACCAATAAAATCTGTCTTTAAAAACAAAACAAAACAAACTGCTGTAATCCAGATGTCAGTTGGTCCACCACAGTAGTCTTCTCAGTCCCAAGTTCATAATCTAAGAAGATAAAGTATGGTCTTCAGTGCTCTCAACACATCAGCAACGCAATTCTGCATAAAAACAATTATTGTCATTCAGTGATCTTCAGGAGCTATTTGCTTACAAGGACTAGAACATTTGGGAATATGGATAAATTTTTTGTTCATGTCCAAATGATAATTTGAGGTTTGGGTTGGGGGTTTTTTTGAAGCATAGTACAAAAATCACCTCGTACATTCCTTGACTATTTTTCATCAGCCTCTTTCCTGGTCAGTGCCACTCCAGGCACCTGAGGATTGAAATGCTTTGTTTAGCTCAGGTCACGTGGCCCCAAGGAGGAGTATATGGGTGAAAGTTAACAACTTGTGACATGCCATAGATTAATATAGAATATTTATTGGGTTCCTGTGGCCTTAAATACTGTGAAGTATAAAACATAAACTCACACCAGCTGGATTGTGTAGTTACCCATCTGAGTAAGTTGACTTACGAGTTAAGTACTGATATACTGGAGACTTCAGAGGCTCACTGGATAAAATTCTTAGCCTACATGAAACCCCTGTCAAAGTTCCTACTGAACTCAGTAAGCTCAACTTTTTATTTAAGTGAGAACCGCTCTGACAACCATCCAGTCAAGTACTGAGTCCCGGCAATCCCAGCTGCAGTCTTTTCCTTGCAGTAAGACTCAGGACACTTCAGGACCAAGTCTTTCACACAGCATTCGATAAACAACACTTTTGTTCAACAGAGAAGTTTGAGAGTTGTGTGAAAAAATTCCTCATGTAAATTGAAACGAGTGGCATTTGTTTCTTGGCTTCCAAAGAATAGTGAGAGTAAAAATGAAAACAAATCCCCTTGTGTTTTTCCATAACTTACCTGAGATCAAAAGAAGGTTTTGACAGTAAACACTCTCTAATTAGCAATCTAAGTAAGGAGAAGAGGTAGAAGATGATGGTCACAGTTCAAACTGTTCACCATATCATTCTGTCTCAATGTTACACACGATTGTTAACAACAATACAACTACTATCATCATAATGAATGAATAATATGATTAGCATCATTTCTTGAAAACAGGCCAAGGAGGGTGTTTTAAGGTTCAAAGAAATAGAAATAAGCAGCTTCCCTTTCACTTCATTGTCCCCCTCCACACAACACCCACACAAGAGTCTGTCTTTCCCTCAGTATAGCAGTTACTGGGGCTCCCTGTGTCTCTTCTATGGATAATCTCTCCTTATTTCCACTAGGGACAAGCATCTAACAAGCAGGGAACAAAGAAAGAACAAAATGAAGGTGGTAACAACCTTCAGACCAGATCCTCAGCCAAGGCAGAGTTACACCAAGTAATGCACTGCTTAAGAATCTGGCTTTCAGTGTCTGCTTATATTAAATCATTCAACAAAAGAGAGAGGGAGAGTTGGAGGAGAACTTTTCAATGCACAAGCCACCAGTGCAACATATGTTTTCTAATAATTCTTAGATATGATTCATTTTAAGCACTACCCATTCAGAACTCTGAGTTGCCCATAGCCCAACTCAGAATTTATGGAGAAGAGTAATTATCATTCCCGTTCTTCTTTGTACCACACTATTTCATTATATTCTTAAATCACTTTAGCATGTAACCCTACAGTTTCACCCCCTTTCCAAATTCAGCCTCAAAATAAAGTAGCGAGTAAAGGAAAGCAAATCTCTATTATGAATCAGAAAGTATAACAAACCCAAGATTGGAAGGATCAGTGAGGAAAGGCACCGTATTTAGCATGTGGAGCTTTTTCACTAGGAATATTGTGCTGTCAGCTTCTTTCACAGTTTCCAGAGAGCTGCTGCTCTTGACACAATGGTATCCAAGAAATTTAATTTCAATTAAAAGGGCTACAAGAGGTTATTATCTTGAACTCCACTGAGAAGTGAACCACACTAAGGCTTGAAAAAAGCTGCGCTTCTGACTTACATTCTGGTCTTTAAGGTGGCAAGGTAAATCATCCTCATAACTAACTTTTAAATAACACATTGAGTGGATTGTCCGTGTTCTTTTACAGTTTTACAGGTAACAGGGTTTATGTAATTGAAAATGTTAGAAGAAATATGTATGGAAAACTATGGACAATAACCATGAAAATGAAAAGCTCAAGGCTGTTTTGAGAAAGAAATGTTGAAACAGGGACATGTTCTGACCTCAATGTGAACTTAAAGTCGATGCACTCACCTTGGCCTGATCCACATTTGCACTGAAGAGCATGAAGGTGATCAAAACCTGGAACTGGAGGTCACTGCAGTAACCCCTCACAGATGCAGTCACAGATTGACTTCCCTCGCTACTGGGGGCACAGCCTCGTCATTGTGTGAAATCTGTCATCTGCTCTGTAAGAACCTCATCTGAGTTCTCTGGCCTCTCTCCTTACCTTCAGCGAGCAGTGGTTTCTACAGAGGAAAAGCCAAAATAGAAGAAAAACAGCAAAGCCACCCAGTTAAACTGTATTTATATAGCCCACAATCGAGCAATGTCTCTTAAATATCTCCTTTCCTTAATTTTAAAGAGGACATAGTTTAAGTTTTTTTAAAAATGGAGGTGTTTATGTCTTTTTATTTATTGAGATAACAAATCTACACTATGAAAATACACATTTGTCCTGTGCATACCTTTAATTGTGTTGAGTTTATACGTGTGTTTAACTAACAAAAATCTGATTCTCAATGTTAACAAATGTGAAAATAAAAGAAAGAAAAAGAAAAGAAAAGAAAGCAAAACTAACTAATGTTCATTTCTTAGAAACTTTGCAGAATCTACAATGTCAGATATCAATTTTATTTACTTGCACAGGGCTAGGTAAAGGCTTCTGGTCTATTTATTTCACCATGGGATTCTTTCTTAATGTTCGTATTTATGGTTGGTATGGAATGGAATGACATATTTCATTGACATTTCTCTTAATGAAGGTGTGTTACAGTTCTTTTCTGACTGCCCCCTTCTTCCGAACCACCTACATACATATTCACAGACTCCTGAAAGAGGAAATCTTGACTGAATATTCACATCGTATTTCATCTCAACAAAGGAGTGAGACTGAGAATATTATTTCACAAGAGGAAGAAAAGCCTGGTTAACATTTTAGAGAAGTTATTATTCTTGTATTTTTTTCAAGTTTAGGCTAAAAATTGTAAGCACCAATTGTAACACTCAGGACACTGAAGGTCTAGAACAGCCTTCCCATGGAAACAGCAGACACAAAAGCAATGAAGGCTTGACTGACTTGTTTACACAGAGCCACTTACTGTAATTTGAGGTACCTGCATGTAGGCACCTAAGTCTGGGTGGCTTGAACTTGAATTAAATTTTATGCTTGTAGAGGTATATGTGTGTGACAGATGCTTATTATAGACACTTAGGTTATGATTCAGTTGTCTGTGATGACCACACACAGTTATCTAGTGTTATTTGCGATTTCTCAGAATGTCTGAGACATCTGCACAAAGGGACAGATATGACACAAAACCTGTGGGAGACTAGAGACCTTCTGCAAGAGTAGTTGCAGGCATCCAAAATGGCATGGGTTGCCTGTGTGTGGGCAACTGGACAACCTCCAACTAAGCTGCTCCCCCAAGTCTCTCTCTGATGAAAAAGCTGATGACTGAAGATCAGCTTTACCTCAGTGTGCAAAGTATTTATTATCTAAGTCAGCCACTTAATCTGATTTAGCTAATTCAATACTCCTCACAAGACTTCAGATTATACTAGGCCTGTGAACTCAACGAATGCTGTCACCAGTCATAAAAATTATTAAGATCTAGATCCAGATCCAAATGTTCGTGGCATCTGCATGTGTCCAGTCCAAGGATTTGTTCTGGTCACAGAGAGAACAAGCTGAATCAGACACAAATACCAGATCTTTAAGGGTAGGTGAACCTCAGGTTTTGATCCAGATTTACTGTCAGTTTTATATCTTTTGTTCTGTAAAACAGCGAAGATGGGTGGAGGTGTTTGCACAGAGAGATGTGAACCAAAGGAGAATTACACAGCAAACATAGGGCATGTCTGCACTAGGTAATGTACCGATGACACCGCACCTGCTGGCAAGCTCCAAACTGCTCACTGCTGGGTGGATGCACCAGCTTGCTCAAAGACATCCAAGAGGTCCTTGCACAACACTCCACTGTGTGAGGTAGACAGGCCTCTTGGGGAAAAACATTGTACAGATATAAATAGTTTTTGTGTACAGCTGACAAAGTTCGTATCCAAGAGATTTGGTACTCTAACATGTAAAGTTTTAAAATAAATAAAAGGAAGGACACACATTCCTTCTCTGCTTTTTTTCTCTTTCCTTCTGCATTATAAGGTGAAGATAAAGGGATATATGTAGTCAGACAACTCAAGAAGAGTTTATGAGAAGAAATGCATGTATTAATTTATAAATCTTTCCCTGCAAATCAAGTTTAGAATTGGAAATCTGGGGCTTTGATGGGTCTTCACCTTGCCATATATCCCGTAATTTCTCTGCTGTTGTTTTGACTTTTGTATGCATTATTTAAGGAAAATTCTTCCATTGTGGTTATTAAATGCATTGAAACATTTATACCTTGGTAAATATATACACATTCTTTAAATGGAAGACAGAATTTTCACACTTGAAAACTGAATATTAGATGTCTAACTAAAAAGAAATAGCTCATTTCAAAGACACTAACTTCCATGAACATACTATATAGTAGGTTGAAATTTATATTTGACATATTTGGCTTGGGGTGTGATTTAATTTTTAACAGCTTAAATTATTATACACATTTATATCGGAAATATATGGAAATATGTTTATTTAAAATCAGTATTTACCATCAGTGTTTTAAAACTGAGACATGCCATGTGAATATTTAGGCCATTGATGGAACTTTGTGCTCCAAGACTAATGTTGACAATAGAAATTACTTATTCATTAGATTAAACTTTTTCTTACTCACAGTAGATTATTATAGTATTGGTTCTGCTAGCAGTGGTACACAAGCAGAATTTAAGGCTGAGACACTACCCACTGAAATACGGATGTGGAGTTATTTCAGTTGACTTTCTGCTATTCTATTAATTTGGATTATGCTACTCAGGGAAAACAAATAGCACGATGACAGAAACCCACTTCACTTTTGTGTTAAGTAGGATTTTTGCCACATGCATGGTAGTAACTGATTTAAAAGAGGAAAGTCAGCAAGGTAACTCTTGCTACAAAACAATTGCTAGTTACTTCTTGTGGAAGAAGGAGAGGAGAGTTGTTCTTTGGAAAATAAATCTTCAGGAAGAAACACTAATCCCCTCAATAAATGATACATTTTGGTACAAAAAAAAAAAAATAATAATAAAAAAGTATTTAGGTGGATTCCCTGTACACATCACTTGATTTACCTTTGTTTTGTTTTGTTTTGTTTTTGTCTGCTAAGATGTGCAGTTCCCTCAATGCAGGATGAAAATATTTTAAGACTTCAAAAAGAAAAATATTAAGTCTCCATTTATAAACATTTGCAACCATCAGCACAGAAAATGCCTGTACCATGAATGAACTTAAAAAGTGGAAAATAAAAGTATCTTAAATAGTATCACTGTTTCTCTAAAATGTGCTAAGAAAATTGAGTTTAAATACTGTTATAAAGAATTATTAAATCAGGAACATACAAGATGATACATTTGACATAAAATAAAGAAGGGATTGTTTCATGTTACTTCTTTTTTTTTGTTATTCTTTGTTTTCACAGAATCACAGAATGGTTGGGTTGAAAGGGACCTCTGGAGATCATCTAGTCCAACACACTTCCTGAAGTAGGTTCACCCAGAGCAGATCACAGAGGAATGTGTCCAGGTGGGTCTTGAATGTCTCAGAGAAGGAGCCTCCACAACCTCTCTGGGCAGCCTGTTCCAGTGCTCTGGCACCCTCAAAGTGAAATTTTTCCTCATGTTTAGATGGAACCTCCTATGCTTCAGTCTGTGCCCATCCTATTGTTGGGCACCACTGAAAGGAGTCTGGTCTCATCCTCTTGACATCCACCCTTGAGATATTTATATACACTGATGAGAACCCCTCTCAGCCTTCTCTTCTCCAGGCTGAACAGACCCAGCTCTCTCAGTCTCTCTTTATAAGAAAGATGATCCACACCCCTAATTACAACTTTCCACTGGAGTCCCTCCAGTAATTCCTTGTCCTCCTTAAACTGGGGAGCCCAGAACTGGACACAGTATTCCAGAGTAGAGGGGCAGGATAACCTCCCTTGACCTGCTGGTCACACTTTTCTTAATGCATTCCAGGATACTGTTGGCCTTCTTGACCACAAGGGCACATTGTTGACTCATGGTTAACCTGTTGTTGACCAGAACACCCAAATCCTCTGTGGTGTTTTTGCCCTCATCTTTTGAAACTGTTTCTGAAAGTAGTGTTCTGACCATTGTAGTTAGTATCTGAAACAAAGTACTGATGAACATGGTTGGCTGATAATGTGAAGTTGCTTTGTCTTTAGTTATTAAGTGCAAATAATGACTGAACTGATGTGCTGCATCTGAGCCATGTGTTGAAGTTTTACTGAACTCAGGTTTAACAAGGGGTTCGTATTTTATCCTGTTTTTTTGGCCAAAAAAAACCTGTGTTACAGGTGCAGACTATGGTTGAGTAGGATTCTCTCTTCATTTAATATTGCAGAGGGTCTCTTAATTTATTCATAAAATAAGCTTTATATAGTATCTTCCAGTGATAAAGCCAAGTTTTTATTCATCAGAGCAAAAAAATCCAGTAATTTAACTTGAAATAAAATATTACTTTAACTTTTTGGTCTATAACCCTTAAATAAGTTTTGATGTTTAGAGCTTTTCAGTCCTATTCCACCTATACAGGGCTACAATTTATAAGTGATTTCATGATGTGCAAAAATAATGTTTTATTGTCAAGTAGACATTTAAACTGTTGTACTAATAAGACAAGAGATACCCACAGGCCAGTCTTAGTTGTTGTTACAGCTTGTTTTCCAAGATGATGTGACCCTTGTCTTTTTTTGAGTGTTACGGATCTGCTGGTTTAATAACACTGAATCCCCCTACGTTGCACTACAGAAGCCTGAAGAATTAACCTTGTCTCAATTCAAGCTTCCCTAGTGATGTTAAAAGCTAAAAGATATTAAAGTATGTAAATTGCCTAACCTTATATGTTCTGACTATTACCTATTATGTTCTGATATCCTATGTAATTACTGTAATATCATTTCTTTAGTAGTTATGGGCACTCCAAAAACCCAAAGAAAATCATGTGCCAATATAGTGTCCTCCATTTGTTTCTTTAAAACTTCATTGTTCTACCACATTTTTCCCATCTGTAACAAAAGAATAATAAAATTCAGTTCCATTTTAAAGCACTATCTATATGAACCAGGAATTACATTAAACAGTAAATACTAACTTTAATAATTTTACTAAGTCATAATATTTTCCACATTTTACTTACTTATTATTGTCAATTTTTCTTTTCCTTCTCAGTTATATCAGTATTTTTATAACAGTCTCTGGGTATTCTAAATTGCAACCCTCATATACTTAAGCAAGGAAGGTATTTACAAACAGTAAAGGCAACACTAGCCTTTAATAGTTTGAAAAATCAGACAGTCACAAGTGAGATGAGCAAAATCTTTACTATCTCTATTTTATGGACCAAAAGCTAAGGCCAAAATGACTAAATTACTTGCTCAACATTCACAATATTTTGCAAAAAAGCTGAGAAAAATCATGTTCATAGTCATCTTTAAAGAAGCAAATATTTCTGTTGTCCTACTATCATGCAAAATATCTTCTCCAGAAATAGCTGAAACATTCTGATTTCAGCAGTTCTCTCTAAAATCATAGAAGGAAGATTCCTCTTTTTATAAAACACCAAAATAATCTCTGATATAATCCATATCAGACAAATTATATGAACCAGAGGACATTTCTTATTGCTATTATTATTTTCAATAGCACACTGAGGAAAAGTAAGAACATAAAGAAAGAAACTGAGGTTGCAGCCTGCTGAATAGGCAGTGCATTAATCCTATGTAATCTCCCTTTCACTAGAGGATTTATACTGATTACACTGACAGAGATGCTGAATGTATATCACTTACAGCAGAGAAGGAAAAGAGGATATCAGAGGAACATAGTAGAAACCTGAAGGAGACTTCATATGCCCTGATCATGAGTTTACCACTCCTTCACTACTTTCATCCTGGATAAATCTTGTCAGTAAATTGTACCAAGAATGATTCCCTGGTTTTGGAGTAATACTAATATCTGGTTATTTACTTTATCTCGATTATTTAGTATTTTAGATGGATTTATTTCACATTTTATCTATTTTTACTTACAATATGCTTTAAACATTTGCCTCAAATTAACAATTTTATTTTCCAGGGAGAAAAAACAGATTGCTTCTTCTGCTACATTTCCTAGGGACTTTTTTTGTTTTGTTGGATTTTCCCCTTCACTGATTATTACATTGTCATATAATAAGACAGTGTTTAAGATATTGTTCTTAGATTTGCCTTATTTTGAATGAAATATAATAGGAGATTAACCATGACGTGTTAGAATGAATAGCCATTGTGAGCTCATGATTCATAAATTTTGACGAAACACCTGTGAACTCTGCATCTGATATAGTTAATACAGTGTCTGCATGTACTTAGTTACTGAGTATTTTTGAGTACTGCTGAAAGAGAGGGAAGTGAAAAACATCTGACCTTCTGAAAGCCTTTGCAGACCAAGCAGTCTCTTTTGAGGTCTAAAAAGAAGCAACTCTCTTGGCTTTACTTCTACTGTCCTTGGACCATAATTTTCAGCTATTCTCTGTATTAACCCAAAGACTATTTTCCCATTAAGTCAGGAATCTTTAGCCTAGCCATTCCCTGGCCTCTACTAATGACAATGAATAAATTAAATTACCAGTTTCATGGAAACTCATTAATTCAATTCACTATCCCTGTGGAAGAGGAAAAGATACAAATATGGCAGTTCTAGATAAATGGCCCAAGACATTGTTTTAAAGAGTTACTTCTCTTATTAGGAGCCTGGGACTCCTTTATACTTACATATAATAATACAAGTCTGCAACTGCTTTTAATTTCTATTTGTCCCACTTTTCTGCAAGCTTAAACTTCATCATTTCTTCTTCTGAACAGAAAATACCTTCTCGGTTACTTTTATATTTACAAGCTACTTAGTTTTTAATCACACCTGGAAACAGGACCTTAATCCAGTTTAGTAGTGACAATGGTCCCGAAAATTTAACAAGAAGGCAGGCAGGCAGGCAGGCAGGCAAGAAGAAAGGAAGGAAGGAAGGAAGGAAGGAAGGAAGGAAGGAAGGAAGGAAGGAAGGAAGGAAGGAAGGAAGGAAGGAAGGAAGGAGGGAAGAAAGGAGGGAAGAAAGGAAGGAAGGAAGGAAGGAAGGAAGGAAGGAAGGAAGGAAGGAAGGAAGGAAGGAAGGAAGGAAGGAAGGAGGGAAGGAAGGAAACTTAGTCGTAGAAGTGCAGAACCAATACTGAATTTTGACAAGTTCTAGGGTTATTTATACATTCAAGTTCTCTACATACCATAAGTATAAGGGTCATATTCTACACATTCTGAAAGCATTAACACCAGAAAAATTCCACTTTGATTTAAAGTTAAAATATTAGTTGGCCGATAGTGGGGTGACTAACCTAAATCAAAGCTAATTGTATGCACTTAGAACAGCTTGAATCTAAATTATCTATGCTGTACTGCACCAAAAGGCACTAAAAAAAAAAAAAAGCAAAAAAAAAAAAAGCTTAGAAGCATTTGGCTTTATTCTCTAACATTTTCAGTCTGTAATTTGCATGTAAGCCATTGCTGTGAATAATATCAGACAAAAGAAGATTTAAGAAAGAGCAGGATGGAAAAGAATATTTGTTTCTTGTGATCTCATGGTAGTATTTTAAAATTACTCTGAAACATTGCCAGAGATGGCCTTCTGAAAAGGTTAGTTGTTGTTTTCTTATACTCCTTCTATTTGCTGTTGCAGTTATTTTATCGAGTAATAGCTCATGAGTGTGGTAGGCAATTGACTAAATTTATTATTAACACAGAACAGAGGTTTTTAACTCTAAAATGTTGCTACTAACGAGATCATTTATTTATTTATTGCTTTTTAGGATAGTGGGTCTATGTGCATGAAAAATATTACCATACATTAATATTTTAACAACCAAGGCACTAAGTATTAAGAAACTTTGTTGAGAAAGTACTATATGAAATAGTCTATTTGTTTGGTAGATTTCTAGGGGCTTTCAAAAGTCAGAATGTCTGAAACTAAGCAAGAATGACTGTTCATACTTTCTGTCTCCTTCCTACATAGCATTCATTTGCCTTTTTTTTTTTTTTTAAACTCACACATGTATGTTTATTACTATATCACTTCTTGAGTGTATGATGAAATGTGTTTTCTTTTAAACAGATGTATAGAGACAAAGCTTTCAAAAAAGTGCAGGCATATATATAAAGTGCATGTGTATTTTTACTCATCTGTACTAATACTTTCATACATACACAAATCAAAACAAGAAAGAGAGGAACTGTCTTGCTTCCCACCGGGAAATTTGAAGAATGTATTCATGTCCTCAGAATCAACTTAAGCCCTTGCAGTCATCTCAAGTCAGAAATGTTCCCTCTAATTTTAAGAAATCAATAAAAGTTACGCTCAAAATTAAAAAAAAAAAAAAGTCAGATTAATAAAACTAAATGAAAACCATTATGAATCTTATTTTTAATGCTAGTAATGTTGCAATAATGCTATGAGTTGCATTTCTTGCATTACTGAATTAAATAAAAATGTCCCCTTCAGTGGTTAAAATGGCAGTTTAGCTTCTTAAGAAAAAAACATGCCGTTTGCTTCTGAAGTTGTATGCTTGTTATTTCAAAGAAAAGTGTTTCTGCCTAAAGATGGTGGTAGACTCTACCCATCAGCTTTCATAATAATACCAAATGCATAAGAGATGTATTATTTAATTGAGAATACTTGAAACAATGTATTAAAACCACAAAGCATCACATTAGAAAAAAAAAAAAAAAGTATTTTGGAACATAATTATAGCTTTATCTACATTTGGAATTTTAAAAATGTGAAATCCAAGCTGATGCAGAACACCCACACACATATTTTAATACATATTTTAAGTGTTAAAAAGGGGGATTGTGTAGTGCTTTGTTCCAATGTTAGTTTCATCCTAATTTATTTATGAAGTTCTTGTTCTAGTGTCCTTTCCATCCTTATACACAGGTGTAAATTCACTTTAATGGGTGAAACATATTTTCATTATGGTTTGGTAACATTAACAGGCATTTTATGTGACTTGTGTGAGTCTCTCATCCAAAGTACAGAGTCAGATTTTGTTGCTATAGGCCTAGGTAGGGGAAAAAAAAAAAATAGTAATAATTCTTATTCAGTTTAAGTTTAAGGAGCCCATGGAACCTATAAGAGTCTTACACTATACCAGCAAAAACTTCTACCCTTGTTGAAAAAGGTTATGTGTAGACATCATCTTGTTTCTTACTGAAAGTGGTTAAGACAAATTACAGGATCCAAAAGTGATAATCAGTTGTCTGCTCATGATTACTTTCTCATAGAAGCAATAGATCACAACTGTCTAACTCTGTTTGCATGAGACATTCAAATTATGTACTGAGACTGAGGCCATACTGAATACCATGACTACCATGATATCATTAATAATCATTCACAATGTGGTTGGGAATGACAGGATTGCCAAGAAAAGCAGTTAAGTAAATAGCATTATTTGTTGGCCCGTAAAGTAATCAGATAACTGCTCAGGATTTTTAAGTAATCCATTAATGTAAACCATTGCTTAACAGTTATTTGATTCCATGTAACCATTGCTTAATTTCAACACGGCACTTAAAAGGGCGGAGAGTGTCACGCTGCCTTGGTGCCAAATGTCAGTCATTGCATATTTTAATCAGTACCTTTTACATGCTAGCATCAGTAACAATAAACAGTCTAAATCACCTATCTGCACAGCTGCCTTTGAGAAACCACAAATCAGAATGCCACCTTTGGAAAGCCTTCATATGGTTATGTACTCATCTGTGCAGGTGTTGATACATACAGATATGTGTTTATGTACGTACATTTGGAAGATTTATTTCCATATCTCTGCACTATGCAGAAATGGTGAAGGTATCTAAACTGTATCAAGGAAGCTACCAAGTTGGGGAAAGGAGAAAGAGTGGAAAAGGGAAAAAGAAGTTAAAGTGTACGGTGGAAAGATAAATATAAAGTGAAGAGAATAGGAAAGGATAAAGAGATAAGCCATAGTACATATGACTTGCTAGGTTCTCACCAATCCTGAAAACAGCCTTGCACTTCAATCAGCCTGCATAACTGAAGGAATCACTTCAGACTGATAGCTTTTATTCAGACCAAGCCTCTTCAGAATCTTAGACTCAGTAAAATATCTGCCTTGCATCCACATTATTGTTCATAAGCAGCATTTTGTTGGGAAGCAGCAATGGTTTACAAAAGGTTTTACTTTTTTTCTTAGAATTTTCTTAAGATTCGTCACATTCTTTCTTTCAACAGGCTTCAATATGGAGAGCTAGTAAAGAAGGATTATCATAGTTCAGCAAAGTGAAAAACTAATTGAATCATTAACCAGCCATTCAGATTCAAATGTCTTCCTCTCATTTGCACCCTTGTTTATATTTCTGCTTTACTCCTGCACATCTCTCTTTAGTTTCCTTATTTGTAAAATTCCTTAGATTCTAGCTCTACCCTGAAGAGGTCATGTGAAAATGCACATCAAAATACGAGTGAAAGTCAAGGTTTTCTGTGTTATTAGTTGTACATTTTTTTCCAGTCAGACTTTTGCACTTAGTGATTGAAAATATACACCAAAAAAGTGCTAGAGATTTTACAATTCTATTATTTTATACAACTTTTTGTATCATACAGTTATCATCTTGCCATGAATTATGTACATCATTGAACAAAATGCATGATTAAACACAATATTCACAAGTATTAAACACAATATTCACAAGTATTAAACAAATTATTATTATGATTTTGCAAATTAAAAGCATTCCCTTTCAGTATAATTTTTGTTTATCAACTACCTTGGTTGTTGTAGTGACAGACTGCAGAACAGTTTCCTCTTTTCATTCCATATTGTCCCTTAACAGCAGCAATAAAAATAAAAATAAATAATGTGTAGAGTTAAAGGATATTACTGGTAGAGTTCTGACAACTTTCTGTAAAGAGTTGCCTACATTTAAGTGTCTGACAACAATTTTTGTTTCAAGTTTCAGTTTTCCTACCTGAATACCCTGTTAAATCTCACACTGAATGACTCATTATTGGTACTTAAAATGCAGTTACCTTAGTGGTATTACTCAACACACAGATTAAAGAGCAGGTTCTATGATTCTCAAATTTGAGATGCAAACTTGTGTAGCCTTTTGTGACTGTGGTCAAAGGATATTTTGGATTTGAAAGTAAAAGTAAACTTTGGTTCTTTAATGTAACCATGGCTAGATGAATTAACAGATGGTCAAATTTCAAGGCTGCCATTAAATCCACTTTTATGAAATACAATAGTTATGAGCCACATGACATGTACCATTTTAGGGTTAGCAGCAAACATCAGTGTGAGGTGAGTGTGTATCTGAACATGTGCACAAAGGTAGAAACTAAGGTGTATTTCCTTTAATAAATGCAGTGTGATTTTCTTCCAGGGTCATCAACATTACTAGAAGAACAAAATATCGATCTTATCCTTGTACTTGCCCATGTACAGATTGTATTTATGTATCTTTTAAATTTTGCTTTCTTAACTTTCTCTTTTATTCATATATGAAAGAAACAAAAACTATAGATATAAAACTGAAGCCAGAACAGCATACCTGTTCACACATAAGTATGCATATTTTAATCCATTTGATTTATATTTCATTACTTCTGCAGCCTTTCTAGTGAGTCAAAGGCAAACTGCAGGTGTAAGGGTTAAAATGCACCATGCACTTGAACTTAGGAGAAAAAAAAAAAAAGTCAGGTGTATTCAAGTAATATTTCAGTCATTTCTTAGCATAAGAACAACTTTCTGAAAAATGTTCATTAATTTTTAAAATATAATTTTAATATAATTTTTAATTATATAATTATAATACATATTTTTTAATAAATAAATTGATTTATGTTAAAGAGCCAAGAAGAGGGAAAAGCATATCCATCGTGTCCACCTAAGGTTGCTGCAGCCCCCTGAAAATTCACTCCTGCTCTGTCCAAACCACCAGGTTCTCTTCAACCCTCCTTGAAAACTTACCTAAATGATAATCAGCTTCACACAGCTGACAACCCCTCTGATGGCTGCCTGCTGCTCCCATCTACCTATAGACTCCTCCACTGCCACTGACCACCATTAGCCCTCTACAGCTCCTTCTCAACCACCTGAAGTTTAAAAAGGGCAAGTGCCAGATTTTGCACCTGGAACACAGCAACCCTGGCTGCAAATATAGACTGGGGAACGAGCTGATGGAAAGCAGCTCTGCAGAGAGAGATCTGGGAGTTCTGGTCAATAGCAAGTTGAACACGAACCAACAGTGTCCCTGGGAGCCAAAAGGGCAACCTGGGTGCATCAAGCACAGCATTGCCAGCCAGGCAAGGGAGGTGATTGTCCACCTCTGCTCTGCACTCATGCGGCCTCACCTGGAGCACTGAGTGCAGTTCTGGGCACCACAGTGTAAAAAAGATATTAAGTTACTAGAGAGTATCCAGAAGAGGGCCACAAGGTTGGTGAAGGGTTTAGAGGGGAAGCTGTATGAGGAGCAGCTGAGGTCACTGGGTCTGTTCAGCCTGGAGAAGGGTAGACTGAGGGGACATCAGTTCTACAGTTTCCTCACAAGGGAAGGAGGTAGGGCAGGTGCTGATCTCTTCTCTCTGGCAACCAATGATAGAACCTGTGCCAAGGGAGGTTTAGGTTGGACACTAGGAAAAGGTTCTTCACCCAGAGGGTAGTGGAACACTAGAACATGCTCCCCAGGGAGGCAGTTACAGCCCCAAGCCTGACAGTATTCAAAAAGAGTTTGGAAAATATTCTGAGACACATGGTGTGAACTGTGGTGTTGTCATATGCAGGTTAAGGAGCTGGACTTGATTATCCTTGTGGGTCCCTTCCAACGCAGGACATTTTATGATTCTGTGTTGTTATTTTGCATTACAAGCTCCAACACAGAAGGAAAAATCCTGCATTCAGCCAAAGTCAGTTTGGTGACTATTTCATGCAGATGAGAACAGTTTGGCTGACCTTTCTCTGCACTTACTAAACACTGGGACAGGGAGCTTCCTCACTTGTGATCTGCAGATCACAGGCTTGTGGTCAACATTGAGGTTATGCTGGAACAGGTTTTTTTATTCAGTAAAATCATAAATTATTCCTCATGGAGCAGCTAAGAATGGCTTTCTTGCCCCTCATAACCTCTTGTCTTCCTCCCTCCCATGATCTGTATCACCCATGTGCAACTTCCGCATACACAAATACAAACACATGTACACACACCATCTCTCTCTCCCACTGCTCATGTGGACTCCAGAGGTTCACCAACCACAGGCTGATTTCTTGATGTTGGTTTAGAGGATAGGCTGGGTCAATGTAACAGGTAGGTGAAAATGTGATTTCAAAGCCCATTCTCTTGTTATGAATTTGGTCCTCAGAATAGACACTGTCTCCATGAAGAATTTGTCATGTTGCGCACATCCAATTACTCCTGGTATCTGTAGTAAGGTAATAACATATAGTGAGGATTTTCAGAGATGAATATATATTACAGACAACTTCAGGTCTTTGCAACAAGAAAGAAGTCTGGAAAATCCATATCTAGCCACTTATCCATCTCTCTCTCTCTCTCTCTATCTATCTATCTATCTATCTATCCACCTCTGCAAGAGAAATTTTGGTTTCTAAAGAACAAAATATTAAGTATAATGTCTGTAATTTTTACTTAAAGGGATGGTTTTTACTGTTTTTCATTTAATACTTTTTAATCTGAACTCATTATCTCTTAACTCATAATAGATAAATAAAAAGTCAGGTTTTATTTCATGGGCTAATGAATATGATGTGAATGGCAGTTAATAGTCCTGTAATTATACAGGACTTTGAAATTTCTTATAAAATTCATCACTATCAGCAGAAGGCAGCTACTTTCACATGAGAAAAGTGGCCTTTTCCCAGTGAACAATTACTCCTAAAATAAAATGAAAAGTTTGTCAAGTCTGTAATGGCTTATTCATAATGCTGTTTATAAGTTTCAAAGTCTTCATCACTTAATAGCCTACAAGGTCTAAATTTGCTGTGTGGTCTTACATGTTATTAAGATGCAATGTTGCTGACATTTACATGTCGTTGGGTTTTAACCCTTATATAGCACTTGGAGGGGGAAAAGACATTTTAAAGGCAAAATAACGTACATGTTGGTTTGAGACTGACAGGGGAGCAAGCGGGAATTATGTCTGGGCCAATGCAAGTAGTTACATGGAAATTGTAAGTTACCTGTCCTCTCCATGCTTCAAAGGTGTTTTCAGGGTGATATGTAATTCTGTCTGGCTTGATTCTCACTCACTATATCTTGTACTTGAGGCAGGGTAAAGGCAGAGAATTTGGAAAGTGGCAGAGAGTAATAGTCCACTTCAGCTAGGTTTCACTTCCTTGCAGCAACTTCCACATTTCCAGTTAAAAACGAAAAAGTTGAAAGCAAATAAATGAAGAAATTAAAAATTCCAAGGGAATCAGGTTTTTTTTTTGTGAGATTATTTGGTTTTTTTCGGTGGACTGGTTGTTTTTTGTTGTGTTCGTGTTTTTGTTGTTATGTTTTGGTTTTGCTTTTTTTTTTTTTTTAACTCCAAGATGTCCTTAAGTCAAAAACTACTCTATCATTATAGACTAGCTTAAAAGGAAAAAATAATAATTAAAATATCATTCTAACTGGGCACATTGGATTTAACCAACATAATAAATGTTTTTTACTTTCCCTTTAGCACAGCTATCACAACTGAAAAAAAACCAATTTTCTTTGAATCATCTGAGTAGACACAGCCTCTGAAGTAAAAAAAAAAAAAATCAAAGGTTTATTTGCATGTTATGATTTTTCTTTTTCCTAGAAAATCCATGAACTTGAAAAGATAGGAAAATTGTTTTAAACGAGGCATTTTTCAAAAAATCTTTCCTAAAAATTATTCAACGTTAGTCATGTTATCATACCAATAAGTTAAAATGAGTGTTTATGAATCCTTCCTACAAACTGTTCTGAGAGGAAAAAAAAAAAGTTATTTAGATAATTCTCATTACCATCCTCTAAATCACAATAACACCTTGAATAGAATCAAACCATTCTTCTTTATTGCATGCAGAAAATTAACAAGGAAATTCTCTCCACTGCAAAGAACTTGCAATCTCATTATAAGATAGACAACAGATGGATGCAACAAACAGATGGAGGAAGAATAAGGTAGCAATAAGATGATTATAATCAGCGTGATAAGCAGTGATGCATACCAGCAAACCGGCTGCCTAGCTATTATCTATGTGTGTGTGTGTATGCATGTAAAATTAACATAAATAGCATTTGTGTGATATTAACTAATTCAGAAAGTCTGATATTGCCAGTTTAGAACAACAAGGAATGCAGACTCAGGCATTGAGACCTTGATGACCCTCAGGACACATTGGGAAAAAGTATTAGACATGCCTGATGATGTTAGCTAGTGAAAGAGTGGAAAGGACTTTCAGTCAGTAACTGGTTTGCTGAGCTTTTGCAAAGTGATCATTTCCATGTTACCGGGAATTATAAAGTAAGGAAGGGAGCTCAGGATGGGAAGACTTATCCTTCTAGACTTTGTGTTGTTTTCTTTCTAAATCGAAGTAAAGAAAATGAGCACTAGAGACAGATAAATCTGCCTTGGAGAGGAGATAATCTACATGAGGAGGCACAGTCTGAAAGGCTGTATTGCTAAACATCTGAGGTCATTTTGCTCATTGTTAGAACAGAATTTTGAACAGATTATTCTACTCATAATGGCAGAATTGTTTTGGAAGACATTGGAATATCCTTGGGAATAATTTGATCTATGTTCTCTCAATTTTATTTATTTTTTTTTAGTATGCCTTTTAACTTTTAAGACCTGAGCTCCCACAAATATTCACGTGGCAAATACTAGCAGAGAAATATGGTTGTTGTTGCAAAGGAAGATTTCTATAGGTGAAAATATAAATGTAAATTTATATTTAAATTTATATGAAGTAGATAATTCTGCACACTCATTTGATTTTCGTGTGTTACACAAATAATTATCAGGAACAGTGAGCTGCAGATACCTCTGGACTCAGGACAGCTTTACTATTACAAGATGGCTGAAGATGCTATGAAAATGGCAAAGTTCTTCAAACTAAAACACCTACTTTTTTAACTAATTAAACAGTGAAAAATTGCACCTAAAGAGTACTATAAGAATTACTTGCAAAAGACGTCTTGTGCTGAAGTAGACTATATTCTTCCCAGGATGGCATTCAAGGCATGACTTGAAGGGCGTTACTTTTACTTTCTTTTTTTTTTTTCTTTCTTTTTTTTTTTTCTCTTTTTTTTTATTATTCCTATACAAATATTAACAATATTCAATAACAGGGATTTGAAACAGATCTTATGATGATGAAAATACTACATTTGCATGTCCAAGATGGATGGCAATGAATACAAGTGCTACTTTAATTTTTTAATGCAATTTTAATTCTTACTGCTTAAACAAATGTATATTTCTCTTAGGACTCTGAGTGTTAATGTTGTTAAAATTCATTCTTTTACTTAAATTAAGCCAGGTTTTTCATTTAGAAAAATGCCTATGAGGAAACATTTCTCATCTATTTTAAACAAATTAAAAGTAAACTTTTCAACTGGATTATTATTAATATTCTGTTATTAATGTAATACGTTGCGGGCAATATTGTATTTTTTTAAGATTCTTTATTCAAAAATTGTCATTTTTTCCTATAGCCTATTTCATTTTACCTGTAGATGAGGGTAGAACTGTGATTTTAATAGCCATGACTACAAAGAAATAATTACTTTCAAACAAAGGGATTCTTTAAAGATGTGTCACTTAAATAAACTCTTCACAGATTAACATGATGGGGACATGTGAACACCGACTAAAAGCACAAAGATTTTAAGAAAGCTTTCTGTAAAGAAAAAAAAAACAAAAGCTCATAGTTTCTCTCTTTACACATGCAAATGAAAGTAACTCAATCATCCTGCCACTGTTATTTGACTTCACTGAATTAAACAGAGAATTATGCATACCTTACCAGCCACTGATCTGAAGATGGGCAAGCTAGAAATTGCAAATGGCAGCCCAAACCTACCTGAATGCTGTGAACAGTTCTTTGTCTGTGACAGAACTGTATCTACTGGAGTCTTCTGAACATATCCATGTAGACATGTAGGTTTATTAAACAGGTTCTTTAATGAAGCTTTCAGTTTCTTGTGTGATACATTTCCTAAATTATTATGCTTGATATCTTTGAGATCCAGACATCAGTCATTATTCAGGTGATGTGAAAAGATCATTAAAAGTTAAGAAGATGTTAACATCAAAATTTTGTAACATTCACACAACTTCACTAAAAAGAAAATTACCTTATTTTTTGGTGTAGTGGTACCCAAAGTAATCGTATATACTAGAAATCAGCAGCTTGTCTTTTATTTAAAAAAATCAAAACACTTCTACTTTTTCATTGCTTTGAAATTTTGCTTTCCATGTTTTTAATACTTATGTCCCTTTCTAACAACAAATATTAATATGGCTTTACCAATGGCTCTTGTGTCCTAAACCCAGAGAAAATAATCTAAGAACTAATACCAGGGGAAAAAAAAAATAAAAAATGAAAGGAGGAAGGAAGAACTAGAATAAAAACAGGAGAAGAAAGCCAATAAATTAATAGCAGTAAGGATGAAGAAATATACTAGAAATACAGGGACAGGACCATGCCTGAATATCGAATTTTATAGAAATATTGTACAAGAGACTATTGTAATATGCAGCTCTTTAATTCCAGCTGCTGCTACGATTTGAATATGCATTGCTGAAACAAATTATTGTCTTCTCTATGAAGGGGTTATAGTGCTATAAAGCATTCCACAGCATTCTACCATTTCCAGATTTTGTTGAAGCGATATCATTTTCTACTATTCAGGGATGCTGTAAGAAGTAGTGTTTTTTTCACCCTTCTCTAACTGCATTGTTCATACTATCCAGATGAAATAAACCCCAAGTCATTCCAGATCAAGGAACTGAAGTGGAAAGGAACAGTGTCTTTGCTCACAATGTCTCTGGCATACGTTTATGGATGAAGATCTTAGATTCATTTCCTTGTGACTACGTTGAAAGACAGAGTAGAATCATGAATGCCCAGTAGTAAGTAACACACATCCTTTCTGAAGTTATTCATAGTCATAGATCCTTCATAACATTGCTTGTCAAATATTTCTTATGCTATATTTAATAAATTCAAATATTCCATTGATTGTTTCCATTATTCACAAAACTCTAGTATAAATAACAGTTAATCCAAATTTGACTTTCTGTTGGTATATCTGAAGAAAGATAAGAGACAGGTCATGCGAAAGTTATTAAGATTTTCTCATGTGTTTTCTCTTTCACATATTAAAACTTATTTTACAGATTACTGATATTTTAAAAATCCATCAGCTTTAACCAGCACAAATTAACTCAGTTGAAAATATTTGGTAGCTTACAGTTTTGCTGACTACATTGCTTATATCTCATCTGACTGGGTGATGTAAATCTGATAAAGTCAGATCACCTAAAGAGTCTATGAATTACCCTGGCTAACAAACTGCAAAGAAGAAGAAGTACCAAATGAAAAGGAGCTACTGCAGATATTCAAACATCAGTGAAAAATGTCTTGCAATATTCAACCAGGGCTACAGGGGTTTGCTTTGGTTTTGCTTTTTAAAGACAGCGCTAAAACTGCTGTAAAATGATAATTTGATGAACAGTTGGTTTAGTGACATATGCCACAGCTATTGTAGAATTAGGACATTAAGATGATAAAACATTTCATAGACACTTAGAATGGAAGTGAGAACAACAGTTTTGAGTGCTGTATATTCTATTATGTTTTCCATCTCAATTTTTTATATTGTTTCTGGCGACATACAGTCTATTTGTATTCAACAGATATAACATAGAAATTATTTTCCTTTCTCTATATTTTTTAAATTTGAGAGGATTTTATTGATTCCAGACTAATTTGGAATATAAATCTGATTTGCCTATTTTAAGCAAGTAGCATCATGCATTTTCTTGTATTTTTGTCTACCAACAGTAAGTGTATGATTATAATAAAAATCGAAAAAACAGGTACCCAAACCACAAAATATATCTCATCTATTGTCATGTCTGAATACTGACAGAATAAAAAGATACTTGGACACTGCTAAGAGACATGACACCCAGCAGCTAAGTGTCTCAAATTCTTAGCACTGCTAAGTTAGGTTCTCAAGCTGTTTATAAATTGTAGGAACCATACAGCTGATGATACATCAAGCAGAAAAATGACCAGATGAGACAGTAAAGCCATGTCTATAATTATGTCTTTGCTGGACTCTTCTGTACCTGTAACCTTCAGGAAGACATCCATGGGAAACTGAAAATCCCTTCTAAAGATGCAGATCTCTTCTCAGCTTAAACATCTAAGTAACAACACTGAGCAAAGTTGATCAACACTTTTAATGGAAAAATAGTATAAGAAAATAAGGTAGCTGTTGAGTGACAACTTCTGCCTGATAGGTGAGTATAGAGAAAGCCTGCTTTGAGAGCAGGGAGTAGAAATTGTACACACTCCTTGGCCCGAGGATGTGCAAACGGCTGTAGAAGGATGAGTTAGTTTACACTGCCTCGCTCCCTACACCCCGTGCAATGCTCAGTAGACAAGGAAGAAAGAGTCACAGGAACAGTGAGAAGGACATGGTTCTGCATCCTCATAATCGGGACTCTCACTTCAGAGATCAGAGACCTCTCAGATTTGTCAGAAATGTTCTTTCATCAAAGAAACCTGAGCCTAAAAACCGTATCCTACGTGTTAATGCATTGTGCTGCAGATAGCACAAAGCACCAGCACTACTAATGGGCCTGGCTGTCCCTGTCCAGCCCCTCTCAAAGGTTCCGTTCTACCCTACCCATGGCCCAGGATCCCATTTCAGCCCAGTGACTGTGGCTTTGGCTGCTCTGGTGCTCCCAGCTGCCCTGCTCCTGGCTGGGTTGGTGGGACAGGCTCTGTCTGGTATCCCCTGGAGACACCCCAGCCCCTGTTGGGGGGGACGGGGGAGCACATCTGGACTAGGTTATAGTTTAAGTGAAACAGCTGTCAAACACCAGCTGAGTTTGGAATGTCTATAAAATTGGATATTGGTAACTATTTTAATGTCATTTTTGTCATGTTTTGAAAATGAAAGTTGAGCATTTGTAACTCTGTGTGCCAAGAAGGGAACTGACATTTTCTTCATTCCTGAAGCAGCATGCCAGCTACTAAACATACACAGAGCTCCTACACTGACATCAGACTTCCTTCTCTGGACTTCTTGTTTTGGTGAATTTGACCATGGCTACTGTGTTTTGTATTGCTGGAATGCATTAGGTCAGGTAGCCCAGGGAGCGTGCTGGGCACAAAGGTCTATGTAGCTTGTAGATCTGAGAAGCTCAAGCAGCTGGTGAGCACCTAGATACATCAGTTAAGAGGCAAATGCTTTGGGCCCCAATTTGTAGAAGAATTTTAAGTGCATAAGAAATTTGTGAGGTGAAAATATACTTCCTGAACAGGATAAATGGTGGTTTTACAGACTTAGCGATCTAAATCTTGTTTTGGATCTTGCTTTCAATCCATACCTTTAAAACACTAAATGGTCTGTATCCAGGATAGTTGCTCTTCAAAAGGCACATCACTGCTGACAACTCTAATCCTCATGTCCAGACATTAATCTCCAAAGAGAAAACTCTAATCTCCTGGAGACTCATAACTTTAACAGAGCTGATCATTTTAATTACTGTAATTATTCTTCAAAATGAGTTTACTAGAACAACTTCCCATAGGAAAGAAAACCCACTTCTTCAACCTTCTCTACCTTAACATAAATACACATAGTGATAATATACTCACTAAGAAGGAAAAAATATTCCCACATAGTTTTGTTTTTGAGTGTCAGGTGGCAAAACAAAGGTGATTTCTAACTCAGTGCATTTATGAGAGTTTATCAGATATTGTATTTATTCCGTGTAACTACCTATGTAGGATGCAACAGCTCTAATGATTTATCTGCACTGAACAATGATCTGAACCAAGTGTATCTGGTAGCTATATTAGTATATAGCCAGGTGTAACGATGTATGAGAACAGCTCCCCACATGAGACTTGTAAACTTGTGGAGGTAGCATCACAGAGGAGGCTGGGTAACCCTTCAGAAAGTTAATGGTTTCAACAACTACTGAAACCTGTGGGTGCCTTTAGAAAGTTGGTAAGTCCTAGGATCATTTCAGGTGTGAATGCAAGAACAAGAATTAGTCAAACGCAGGTGACAAGCAAGGAGAAGCCTGTCAAAGAAGTGGCATAAGGCATAGAAACATAGGCAATGGAGAGGAAGAAGGCAATAGACATCTGTGGGTTTTATTCCTTGGAATATGATCCAAACCATTTTTTGAAATGAAACTTCAAGCCTTTCAGTACTTGTTTATTGTTGTTATTGATGACAGAATAGAGACTGGAATGAGCAGAAGGATCAGTAAAAGAAAATATTACTAGATAAGATATTTGTTTAATTTAAAGATGACAAGATATATCTAAAAAATAATTCTCTCTCATGTAAATTCCAGGTAGTTTATATCTTTGCTAAAGAATAAAGCTTTTCTTCAAGCAACCTTTCCTTAGACATAACCACCATTTCTCTGTTGTCCTTTTAGAGAGAGCCTCAGCAAGAGGAAAGTTTGCTTCTGAACCTGCCAATATATTCTTCACCTCTATAAAAAACCAAAACAAAACAAAAACACAGGAGCTGAAATTCTTAAACAACACAAAAATATTTTAATAGTAGTAACCTCATGGCTATATGAAGATTAGTGTGCAAAAAGCCCACTAAGAAGCTCAGTGCTAAGAAGATTTGCAATCAACTTCATTTACCCCTGAAGGATGGATGATTCTCCACAGAATACATTGACCCCTTCCAGGCTCCAGAAGCTCATTCAGGGGTCTTAAACATGTCTGTTTGGAAGTTCCTTCCCACCAATATAGCTTAGGAGCTGAGGGGGAAAAGGCAAGGCATCTGCCTAAGATTTCGATGCACTTAGACATACCACAATTATTTTTCTATTTAGTTTGTTCAGTTGTTGGATAGCTCAGTAGGTAAAGCCAAGGATTAAAAAGCAAGAAAGAAAATAAGAGGTGGTCTGAGATAGGCTGAGCTGTAGTCTAAACAAGGAGAGAGTGACTGTGCATTATCTTCATGTGAATGGAGATTCCTGGGATAATGCTTATGGCTCTTAACTGCAAAAAAAAGACTTTACCAATAGCCACCCATTGTCCTGCTTTTGTCAAGACTGAAACAAGAGATGATGGGCTTTTCAGGTCCAGTCTGTGAGGATGGTAGGTTGGAATGCAGTTGGATTCCAGCTGAGTGTTTGATGTCTTCATTTTTGAGGCCTCTTCTGAAAAAGAGCTGGCGGGAAAGTGTGGCCTTACATAGAAAAAGGGCAAGTCCTGGAGCAAGTTGCTTCCCTAGTAATGACTAGACATTCAGTTCTATTATAATAATGTGCTTTCATTGCCACAGTGGAGCTAATAGAGTTGTGGTGACTTCACACCTGCTGCAGCCTGGCAAAAAAATAATAATTAAAAAAAAAAAAAAAAACCATGAAATCTCCCAGAAGGCTCATGCTGTCTGTGGGCAAGAGTGCAAGTGACAGATAAAGTGTCTGACAATGACATATTGCTTTAGGACTGCAGTGAAATGACTAGAATGCTGTAGCATAATCTCCAACTTTCCTGCTTCTGAAAAATAAGAAAAAGTCAAGGAAATGATACATACAATTCAACATTACCATTTCTTTTCCTGATTATCTGGGCAAGCTCTAGTATTCCATTTGAGAAGTTTAATTGAGATTTAAACTCCTCAAGACCATGTTCAATTCTATACCTGCTTTTATTACTATTAGAAAAGAAGCATTACAGTCTTATAGTTTGCATTCACTTTCAAATGACATTTTGTTTTAAAAAATGTCAAGATCAGCTTCCTGTGCTTCTTATGACACAGGACTGCATTATTGCTTTTCTCCAGCTTCTACTGATAAACACACGCTTGGTTTTCTTAAACGCCAAGATGCCATCTTTTTGACAGATACAATATGTAGTTATGTCACAGCATTATGATAAACCTTATAGGGTAGACACAGCAGAGTCAGAAAGTTTCTACATTCCCAGCATAGTTTCCATGAAAGGAATATTTACATGACCCACAGCACAAAGTTTAAATATATGCAGCAGTTTTGCTGTTAACTCCCTGAACTTGCTTGCTGAGCAGCCTGTGACCAGCAAAATTCTGCTCGATTTGTTGTTATGGCATTAGTGTTAACATTTTCCTGTCTTGTCAGCTGCATTAGACATCTGCTGTGCTCTACAAAATGTCTTCACAGGGGTGGTTGTGTGGGTTTTTTTTGGTCTGTTTGAGTGGCTGAGGAACATAAATATTGGTCTGTCCTTTTGTTTATGTTGATTGAGGGTAGATGAGAGAAGAGAAGGAAATCTTGGATGTCAAGTCAATGAAAATTAGTAAGATTCTTGCTTGACACATGCAGTATTTGCCTTGTGTGACACTTTTTCAAACCTGTAACATAGATGTACACAAAGCACAGGGTACATATGACCTAATGTTTTGTTAACATGTGGTTTTACAGGACAAATTCAAAACTCATTTTAGTCATACAGGTTTTCATAATCAGAGTTAATATCTTTTGGTTTAGATGGGATTACTTTATGCATTATGAGCCTGCTATACACTAGAGAAATTAAACTGGCTAAAATGGCTTGAATGCTTACAAAGCACTTTATGTTGTTCTCAACAAGGCCTAATTAAAGTAAGAAGGCAGAGTAGATGGAATACAAATCCGTGACTGGTTGAAGTTTATGCACAGAACATAGGCTAAGCTCAATTGTGTTTGCTCCTCTGGCTAAAAAAATCTTACTTTCCTTTCAGTCATTCTGAGAATATTCTATCCTAGTTTAAATCCACAGCCTTTAAAGCAATTTTATGAGGGATATTGTTGTTTCTAGTCTACAAATGGCAAAACTGAGGCAAAGAGAAAAGCAATTATTTCTCAAGTCTAAATGGTAGACCTAAGAGAACAATTCAAGACTAAGTCTGAAGTGTTGGTCACGGTAGGATCAAGTCCATATTTAACTGCCTAGATTAAAACTGGTTAAAGCAGTAGAAGCCACATAGGCACGAAGATGAGCATGGGCTTCAAAACTGACAATAAATGATGGCTGTAAGCTCACAATAGCTTCTTTTATCGCTGTGGTTGAACTATTAGGGGTGCCTATGCTACCCTGTTTAAAGCTAACTTGATTATGCTTAGAACATATTACCCTTGCTTTTGTGACTGATATTCCAATTACTATCCATAGAAGAATGCTGCTTCCTTAGGAGCTCTAATTAGATTGCTAGTTTTGAAGGACTTTCTGAACAAAACTCAGAACTCTGGGGAACTGCTCATCATAGCCTTAATTTTGTGTCATTGTTCAAAACTTTCAAAAGTTTTATAAAGAAAGACCGATTAAGATTGCAAATAACTTATAGAGCATACTTGAAAATTAAAACATTATGGCTTTGATTTATTAGAAGTTTCTCAGTTGAAGCATTTGACCTTGCTTAGAGGACTTTTTTTTTTTTTTTTTTTTTTTTTTTCTTCATGACCTGCAGTTACATTCAAGCATTTTTCATGCATTTGCAAAGACTGATACGATTAGGGTTGTATTCATAGTGTGATGTCTAATGTCTTGGATGTTCCTGTTAAAGAAGGGTTACTTTTCAAAATGTTATCTTTATTGCCTCTTAAAATATTTTGTTTTCAAATTTGGAAGTAAATTCTTCCCATTTGTTTTTCCATTGCATGAGCATATATAGCAGTTATCTCAAACAAGATAGGCTACACATTTTTTTTTTTCCCCTTTTTGCTTGACTGTATTTGAGATTTCTTCAGCAGTTACAGAGAAACTGCATCTCAGCTATACAAACACAGTGTTGATCCTTCTCTCCAAATATAAATTTAAGTAGGATTGTCACTTTACTTATTGGGAGCTCTCTCTGTATCCATATTCCTACTTCATTGCATTTTTGAGGTCTTCAACAGCTTAAAATAAATTAAAAAATCATGCTCTATGAATCACTGTTTTAAACATTCTGCACTAAAACAGACACATCTGAAGTCATGAAAATCAAACAAACATTTCTCCATCTGAATGCAAAATCTGAAAGAATGTCAATGTATACCTTCTTCCCAACAGTAAAAATTGTAAGGTAACAGCTCAGTCATGCAGTCAAGTTGTTGACAACACAGGCTGAAAGCTCAGCAGTCAGATATGAGAGAAATGAGGCAGAGGATAAATTTCAGTCTTACTTCTGCTGCATGAATTAGCTTAGTAACAGAAGGGAGGGACGAGGTTTTCTTTATGACAAAAATGTCAGAGATGGTCAAAGGAATACTGCCAAGGAGCATTCTTACAGACGGCACAGCACAACAGCAGCAACACTGAAACAACTGCCTGGCTAGTTACTAAAGGCGAACAGAAAGCACAGTGGGAAAATGAACATTTTTCACAAGCAGTTTTGAAAGAAAAAGCATAAATGTTTTTCTTGCCTTGCAATATTTCCTGCCATGCACCTGTCTCAGACCCGCCAAATTACCTGGATTCACCCTGTGCTCACTTAAATTTGTTCATTTAGATCTCTGATGCTTCAGGGACTGTTAATCCTGGAAACTTGGAGGGAATCTTGGGTTTTGATCTCTCCACCCTTACAGCATGTCCCACAGATGGATATGACAGCTGTTTGCATCTGACAGATTAAATCTGGTAACTGAACTTGCTGTGTGTGCACTCAGCCAGTCCTTGAACCAGAACCCTGGGGGTGTATAGAAATCAGGTTTACCAAGTGAGTCAAAAGGGAGCCTTCCACTAATAGCTGTGCTAAGCTTCTCTCAGTTTGAAGTCAGTTATTTGCAAGTCTTACAGCAATTCTTTGACAAGGGAGATTTTTTTTTTTTCCTGTGATGAAACAAGAAACAGCTCTGGCATTAATAAGAAGAGGGATGTTACACTTTGCCACACTGAAACTATGTGTCTGTTTTATTGCAGCAGGCTCATGGCTGTAAATGATGTCATTAATGCTTCACTATAGAAATGTGATTTGTAACAGGATTTAAGAGAGGGACAAGAGGTTGAGGCATTGCTTTTTTCCCCTCCATTTAAACAAATGGATTCAGTCATTACAGAATTTAAAGCAAGACAAAGAACTTCTCTTTTGGTCACCTGAAAAAATCTGGTCAAAGCTGGCAGAAGCTCTAACTTTGCTACAGAGGTACAGCTATCTATCTTAATTGCAGAAATACTGGGCTTAAGAAGAAATGAAGAATCTTAAAAAACAGAACCTGCTGCTAGTTCCCTGAAATTGTCCTTTGAGGCAGGTTTCAGCATCTCCATCAGAGCTTTAAAGGAATTTTTTCCCTCTGACCTAGGAATAAATGCCAATGTTTTGATCTAACACCTTCAGTGATGAAACTGTTGAGTTCTCCATACTATTCTCACATTTTGTATACATCAAAAAGCACCTAAACTATGACGGTGTTGCTTAAATTATTCAAAGAAAAATACATACTCAACTCCAGTCAAAGCTAGGTCCCTTTTTAAAACCTTTGACTTCACTTGCTTAACAACGAAGCTACGTTTTAGAGAAAAGTAGGAAATTTAACCTGATTTATTTCTCTCTGTGCATTCTTCTGGTAGATAATATAAACTCAGGGCAGGCATATCCAAACAATGCTGTAGCAGCAGAGTAGTTGTGAACCCCACTTCTCCTTAAAGGACTTGCTTTGCCTGACAAAATCTGCAGGAATTAACTTACACTTCTAAATAGATTTCTGGCAGCTAATGAGGTCACCTTTGTGACTATTTTGATATTTTCCATCAATCCATTTAGAAATGTTTCTCAGAAGTTTGAGTTTTATGTTGTATATGGCCTAAATACTAAACTGGTGAATGGAGGTGTTGTTTTTTGTTTGTTTGTTTGTTTGTTTTCCCACTGGTGTAAAAAAGGAAATAGAAAATACAGCTCTCTAAGAGTTTATAGCTGTATACAGTGTTGGTAACACTGACCTTAGAAAACTGTGTGTGTGTAATTTCAGTATTCACAATTTCACAGCTTTGAAAGGAGAGAGAGATTATTTGAGGTCTAGAGAAAATATCTTACAGTGAGAGATGTAAAGGATTTAATGTGTTGACTTTTTTTTTTTTTAAATGGCTTTTTAAGTTGCAGGTGTCATCATAGATGGAAAATACAGGGTACTGAGGATTTTAAAATCTGGTAAAGAAAGCCATAACAAGATTTATGGCTGCAAGAATAGAAGAAGCTAGAAAAAAAAATCAAATTAGGAATAAATCACTTTTTAAAAACAAGTGGCCATGATTAATGAATGGAACAACCCAGCAGAGAAATGAATTCTTTATCTCTCAGCATCTTCAAATCAAAAGAGGATGAGTTTTTGGAAGCTACGCTTTTACTAAATACAAGTCATGGTTTAGTCAAACAAGGACTGTTGGCTTCAGTACAGGGGTAAAGGGTGAAATTTAATGTCCTGTATTAAATGAATAAGGCTAGATGATCCAATGTTCCCTCTGGCTTGATTTTTATTAATTTCTTATTCTCTTATATAAGTGTTCAAGATAACAGAAAAAAAAAATCACATTATGCATGTAGAAGTTGTTTTATTTTTTATTTTATTACAAACATCTTCTTGAACTAGATGCACATTTAAAAAAAATGTATATACACTTAATTTCAGTAGATGGAATAGAACAGAACTGAGTTTTTATTTCCTCAAACCAAAAACAAATTCAGAAAATCATACATCTCTTTGCTTACATATAAGGTCTTTCTATTTGCAACCTACAGACCATTATTGCATGTAACAATAAAGACAGTCATAATACAAAGCAAGGTTGGATTTTTTTAATTATTATTTTGCAAATGCTAGATGCTTGCTCTCTTCAGTATTGCATTAGTCTTCTGATGGAGGTGTACATTCAACATCAGATCACAGCTTCAGCTACAGCTGACTTGCCATATCATCATGTACATTCAACATCAGATCACAGCTTCAGCTACAGCTGACTTGCCATATCATCAGGTTTGCTAAACCTCTACTGCATTTGTAAGCATAGTCACCATGCAGAGGATTCAAAAAGTTGAAGGCAAAGCATGATGGCTGGGGTTTTCTAGAGTACAACATTGCATTGACTGAACTGTGGTTCATTTGAAAGCAGTTGAAGTTGTACCGTTGATACCATAGGCATTATCTTCAGGCTTCAATGCTTTTAGTTATCTTAAGTAGCACCTCTTCAGCATCCTTCTTATTTCTGAACCATATAGTATTAAATTACAATAATGAATTAGTGGTAAACTGTGACCAGCTGTAAATGAGAACATTTATTTAACTAAAAGGAACTAGAGGGTAGTTATATGATGGCAAGCACAAATGTAAACCTGTACTTTCACAATGCCTCTCTGAAACTGAAAAAACTATTGCTGTAAGCAACGTAACAGTGTCTCCTTTTCCTCTGAGTTTTAAGTAGAGGGAGATTGAAAAGTTAGTATGGCTAATTTAAAAACACCTTACATTTTTCTCCCCTCTCTATTGTTCTCCTATATAACCAGCAGGAGAGATAATGATATGGTAGCTTGTCACCATGACAAGAAATCCAAATGCCTTTAAAGACAGTTAATAACTGATGATACAAGTCGAGAGATAAACACTGCCCCATTCCTCTCAACTTTGGGTTATAGGTAACTCTTACTAGATATTTACTATCCCACACAGCTCTGGCTTTCACCTGTTTTCAAGGCCAGACATTTTTTTCCTGTGCACCTCTGTTGATTTTCTGATGTCACAGTAAAATTCTTGGAACATTGGATTAAACATTCTTGCCAATTTTAATAAGAAGTAGTCATTGCCAATGAGAAAAAAAAAAATGTTCTGTGTTCATGAACATGTTTTTTTGCTGCTCTCATCTTGCTAAATGAATGTGTGCCTTTTATGTTAGTTCTGGTCCCAGGTCACCACCATAAAGATTGTGATATGAAAGTAAATTTAGGAAGAAGCTGTAGATAGAATCCTTATCAACAAGAAGAAAAAAATACAGCTACTTCTATCAATTTTTACAGTGTAATGAAGGGTGATATTTTAATGCATTACAGTTCACTTTTACACAGGTGAGGATGTTCGGATCAGCTGTGGCTCTATAGGGCAAAAAGGCATAAAAATAAATCACTCTGCAGAGAAATGGATAATGTGCAATCTATTTAGGAATAGTAATCAGTTGTGTAAGGACTTGATCATTGATTATAGTTCAGCTAAAATCTAATGTCTTTCATTTGAGGGACAAAATTGTTCTCTCATGTTTTTACTGTGGAATTAATTTTTTTTTAATTTTCCAAAACACTTACGAACCTAAATCTTTTGGTTTACCTTACTAAACAAGCTACATACCGCTGAAAATATTTCCCAGGGAAATTAAGTAAGTGCCTTTTCTGTATTATGCATTTCAGTTCAGCTTCTTCTTTAATATGGCCATATTGAGAGCCAAGTACTGAATTCTATAAGCCTTTTGTTATTGCTAGGGCAAATATAAGGGAGATTTCATATTATAGTACTTGGAAACCAATTTTTGTATATGCGGCAGCAAAAAAGATTTTTAAATAAAAGGCAGCATGTTTAAAACAAAATACAACTAATAAGTTGTTAGATGAGGCTATCCTCCAAATCACAAATAGAAATATTTGAATTCTTGTTCTGTGGTCTTCCTTCTCTAGCCTCATGGTCAGAATTAAATATTCCAGCCTCTTGTCAGCACTTCAGCTGAGCACTTCTGTTGCATTTGCAAACAGCAAGGATGATAAACATTTGCTTACATGTCCTATCAGGACAAAAAAATTCAGATGTTTCCCTGCATCTGGGGTAAGGGGCACGGGGGAGCTACATACACTACTTTCTGCTGATGATGTTAGGCTGGGATTAATGATAAATGATTAATTAACAGATTAGTCAAGTATCCATTGGGAATGGGGTAAATACATTTGGAGCAGAAAGATAGTGTAGGTGACTTCTGAAGGTTTTTTGCAGATCTATCTTCTATTGTTCTATGAAAACACATAAGTCCTTCCTCTCTTGTTGTTTTAGGTTTTTCTCTAGGGGGATGTCCCTATTCAAGGTCACTTCTCTACAATGATGTGCCTCATGGTTTATTGCCCTTAAGCAGAACTAAGCTGGCTAAAAGTGGAAGTATACAGCCCAAAAATTTAGCTACAGAGTAGGGTGCTTCTGCTTACTTGCCTGGAGCTGCTGCAGTTCATAGTGGCTGAAGATATGGCTCCCATACTTCAGCTTTCACCTCCAAAATGTAGTGAGCTCATTCTCAATATTTCAAGTGCCAGTGTGGGTGAATTCCAGCACTGGAAGCACATTTGAACTGGCAAACAGTAAATGGCTGCCATCAGGCATAAGCATTTGTTATATCAAAGCTTTGGCACATTATTTATAGAAGACTTACCCTAATGAATTCCATTCACACCTACCAGATGTGCAATCCAGGATTATGCCAGCTGTTTACTGGAATACTTGATGTCAAATAATATCATGAGTATAACATGACATTCAATTTCAATGTTGCTGAACAAAGAAACTTTGTCTTGATATATTTGTAGGAAATGAAAAAGCAGTGTCCTCACATATCCTGATTCAAAATGGTAGCAAAATGTAAGCTCGTCCTGCCCTTATGCAAACACATGTACTTCTGTGCATTTGGCCAACACCAATTGAATGTGCACAAGGCTTTCTGATACTCATAACAAATAGACCTCATACATAAAATCTGTGGAACTATACAACACCAAACAAATGATAAAAGAATCTGATTAGCTCAATAGTATTCATCATAGTCTGTTTATTTAAAGGTATTTGCAAGAACAAAAGCTCCATTTCTAATAATATTTAATGGTTTGATTCACAGACTTCCTCTCTATCACAGATCCCATTGAAATTAGTGGTATCTCTGACAAAATCAGGTTTTATCAAACATATGTGAAGACGGCAAAAGCTAGTTCTGTTTTTCTGTTATGTTTCCCTTACAGAAATAAGATTCCCTTTGTGTGTGCCTGTGTGTGGTTTTGTTTTGCTTGTTGTTTTTGTTTGATTGGTTCTTGGTTTGATCTGGTTTTGTGTGGAAATGTGCCTTACTTGAAATGGTATTTTATCATAGAACATTGAAATAATTAAATATTAATCATTTGACTTCTTGTACAAGAGCATTTAATTTTCAGGTTCACTGCTTATAATGTATTGGCTTCATGGTTATTGAATTTACAAATACAATAACTTACCAATGAGAAGAATGATTCACTCTTTTAAGATCTATTTAAAGCTGGTAAGGCAACAAAGACTTCTTGAAAGCATTATGCCTTCTGGGATGATAAATATTTGTGATAATCTGTATGGCTTTATAACTATATAATCCATTGACAAATCAGGAAGAAATATAACGTGCTTATAACAACCCAAACATACACATTTGTTAAAACTTGATGACTTTTTTTTTTTTTTGTAAAAAATTGTTTAAATGTCTTCATTTAGATAATGTAAAATACAAACAATTTACACAAGAACTGCTCTCACTTAATGGAAGAAAATAAAAACATAGTGTCAGTTTATTGTATTGCTTTTCTAAAAGACATTTTACTTATAATTAGCTACTAGGTTGGCCTTTAAAAAATTCCTTTTCCTTAAAAATGCTTATCAAATTAGGACTAACTAGGTCTTAATCTCAGAAAATAGAGTGTCACACAATCCATCTTTTTGTGGTTCAAATTTCACTAACGTTTCCTGCCCAGGTCTTTAATTTGTTAAATTATCTACTCCTTGGAACACATACTGTTAATGAGAAAGAGTAAGTCTGCTGCTGATGTAACTGCATTGAAAATTCTAATTTCTGACATTCCAGCTTGCTATTCTTAGCAGTAAAGCATCACACAATGATGTAACAGCATAGCCAGATGCTGGATATATATCTGTATTGTGGTTGTTCAAAGATAGGGCATAAACACAGTTACAAAATATTACTTTGTTTATATTTTCTGGTAGAACAGTAGTAATACTTGTAATTTAATTTTCAAGTCTTCTTTATTTCCCCTGTGGACCTGATTCTATATCACCCCCATTGGTTGGTATCTTGAAAATACCTTCAGATTAATATTTCTGTGTTGTAGTAGCCCATTTCTAGGCTTTCATCTGTAACAACATTATTAGAATTTCTGCATTTCAATGGTGTTTGGTAGGTGGACAATACTTATCAATGTGTATCAGCACCTTTTATTCTGCTTCTTGTTGCAAATGTATATGTGGAAAAAAATGAAAGATCTTGGCATGAAAAATATATTTCATTGTTGAAACAGAATTTTCCCATTGCACTCTGAATGAGTTTTATTCATCAGCCTTTTCCCATTGTTTCATTGGCAGCTCTGGTCCAAAATTTACTGAAGTTGGTAGATATTGAACTGGTTCCTAACATTCCAAGGTCATGAACATTTTTTCTATTTTTTAATCTCATTAGAGAAAGAGTGTTATATATTAAAAAATATCTTAATGAAAACCAAAGCCATCAGAAAATTTAATTAAATCATATATTATACTTTGTTCTCCACTGTTACCAACCTGGAACAAGTAGTTACTTCTGCCACATGTGTACCTGCTTTTCAGTCATTATTAAGTAGTCATGTATGTTCAAGTTCTGCAAAGCACTTTGAAATGTGACGTCAATGCTTACAGTCTTATTGGACAATGTTATGACTTCCCTACTTTGTTGAATAAGGAGCACTGTGCATTTCCTAAGGAAACATCAAAAAATATGGATGCATGTAAGATGTTAGGAGAAGAACATTTGCATTTAATAGTGAATGCATTTTTTATTGTTTGGGTTTTGATTAACATAATTTAAGAATGAGATGAGGTCCAGGAGAAAAAAATCTCAATAAAAAAGTGAGACCGGATTGAATAACATCTTAGTAGATTTTGAGAGTAGAAACCAAATGTATGAAGGCTGGAGGAAGGGTGGGAGAGGAAAGGAATCTGATTTGCAAGGTATTTCCTATTACTATTCTTAGTGCACCCATATAATGAGTTCCTGATTGTCTCTATCCATTTCAGCAGTTGCCTGGAGAAAACTTAACTTGTCCTACAGACCTATATATGATCTGTGTCCAAACACAAGAGCCTCAAGCTCACTTCAAACTCTCCAGGAACACTGGCAGACAGTACTTATTTGCTAATCATACCATATGCAGGTAAAAAGTTGCCAAGAGTCAAACCAGACCAGAAGTATCTCCTGGTCAATTATGTGCTTACACACAACTCATTTTTAGAAGCTAAATTGTAATAAACAAATCATTTTGTCATTTGTCCCAATCGTCTTAATGCAAAAACTATCCCTTTCCTAAAACTTCTCTCTTTGGACACCCGTCCAAACCTCTGACATGTAATAGCAACTCATTATTCATTCTTGTTTCATTGGCAAGTATATCTGCTGACAGCGACCAGGAAGAACTGGAGCTTCCTGTCCTCATAAACTTTCCAAGTGTCTGCTAGAAAGACAGCATGGTCTCACATACATAGATATTAACAGTCATATCCAAGAATATAATACAAAAATTACAGAAATAATGAGTATAACAACAAATGGGAGAAAATGTCATACTTTAAGTCACCTTAGTTAAGAAGTTGTTCTTTTTTCTTCTTGAAGGGGTTATAAAAGCTAATGTGATTTAATAGGCTTGGTAAATATTTTGCTACTTCATGGTGGAGACAAAGGTGACTTAATATGTTAGGTGTATCACTGTGCATTACAACTGGACACAAAATTGTTGTGATCAATAGAAAAACATCTAGCCTTTTGACAGTGAGATATGTAGCATGAACATAAATTTAGTACACTTGAAATCTGAAAGGAGGCTCACAGCTTTATGGCCTATCTATATAGATAGAACCAGTGCTTCTAGGAATTGTCACCAGGACACTGTTTATATGTGCTTTTATCTGCTATTTATAATGCCTTTATCTTTGTATATGCATGTATGTGTGTGGTATGTGTCTAGAGAGGAAGAGAGAGAGAAAGAATGTGTTCTAAGCTTACACAGATACAATGAAGTCTCATAAACTTTTATTAATATCTCATCTATTTCTATCTTTCCTAAATGTAGTTTTATACCCCCAAAAAATTAAATAAATAAATAAATAAATAAATAAAAGGAAAACAGCAAGAAAGCAGGCAAGCAAATACACTGAGACACATTGTAACAATTTTTATAAAAACTTGGAGGAGACTCTGTCTTCCATAAATATGAAACCATAATTTGATAGAACATACATGCCTGTTGACACTTAACATTTCCAGGGAAGTATTCATTGTACAGACACTGTGAAACAGAGATGAAACCTTCATTTGTATATTAATTTGCTCTGTCATGACAGCAAGCTGCATCTTACTGTAGAAAAGAAACATTCTCTGACCATTTATTAAGATTGTATTATGCCTTCTTTGTATGTAACCTAGTCATATAAATATGATAATTCTACAGTTAAAGGAATGAGCCCTCCACAAAGTCAGTGTTAAACACATAAAGCAAAGTAATACACCTAAAAGTAGCCTCCTAAGCATGGGTCTGGATCAGGTCTAAGTTGATACTCTTTCTAAACTTACCCAACATCCCCTCATGAGTTGATATGTGCTATTATTCACAAATTAATATAGATTCTTTTTCGCTATCTTTTTCTCTCACATAGTTTACAGGTGAAGAGGATTGCAGATTTTTCACTACTTTCTAACCTCTCAGTACCATTTTCATCTCTCTCATTAAATGTGCAGCTGATTGAAAAAATATTTATTTGATTTAGGAATGGATCAGTAAGGAAGTACTTATTTATTCATTAATTATTTACTTGATGGCTGATGTGAAACTGAAAGAAAAAAAGAGTCTGAAAGTGATTCAAAAGGAAAAGTATTTCTTTTACATAGTGAAATTTAAAGCTTAAAAGAACATCCTCTATCATGCAGGTTGACACTCAGACGGCCTAATTCCCTCTAACTTGATACTCAGAATTTAAAGCATTTTTGTCTAAGAGTGATCCATTCCATCTGAGCTGATGGCATGAATATCTGGACACCTTTTGTTTGGAAGATAAAGTTTGTAATGTGCTTAAATCTAAGCTCTAACATATGTCTGAAAGAAGCACCTGTTTCCCACCTAACCCCCTTTATGATTCACAGATGGGCTGGGAAGCAATTACTCATTTGGAATTCCCAATATGTAATCTATGATCTCAGCAAGACAATACACTCACACAGTCTAGAGTTTTAATTAAAAGCTACAGCCAGATGAAGAATCTTACTGCAATTAATTCTCATAATTGAAATGCTTACCCAGAAAGATATGGACGTGGATACTGGAGCTTCAGCACTATGAGGGAGTCAGAGCTTCATCTCCTGCAACCACGAGAGAGACTTAGGTGCCAAAACACAGGCCAGGCAGGACCAGCCTCATCTACATCTCCCTGTTGAACCTGAGCTACTCTGGGGGGAAAACCTGCAAGAATTAGTGGTTCAGAGAGCACGACAAAGAGTGTGGTTGGTACTATAATCTTTAAGGCACTTGCTCCGTGTTACGACATCTGGACTCCAATCCTTTTCCAATAAACATTTATATATTTTAAGGAATGACTCTGTAATGTAAGAAAGTAATGACTCCTTAAATAGATGTTAAAATTGAAGTCACTGTTTTCCAACTTTTTGTCACTAAAAAGGTCTCTCTAATGTTTTCACAGTCATGTTCAGATTTACGGCTTGGCTACTGTGCAGAAGAAAGTTATTGTAAAAGGATTATCTCCTTGATTTTCTCCTCTTATTGCTGGATTTTAAAAGAAAATGGCACCCACTTCTGCATTCTCCGTAGTGCAGGTTTCCTAATATGGGTGTACAGTGGACTCAAGTGGAGAAAAATAATTACTTTCTAGATCTTGATTGAGTTTAAGATGTCAAGCTGCTCTGGCACATAAAAAATAGAATCTATGCTGGGAATGCAGAGGCACCTAAGGAATGTTCATTTCAAGTGTTAACATGTCTATATGCTTTGGCACTCCAACAGCCAGCTATCAATTGAATGTGGGTTTTCAGAATCATAAATTTGGACCTAGACACAGTGTTCCCACCTCATAGTTTTTTTCACATCCTACTTTGTGAAAATGTTGTCCACAGTTGTAAGGGAGAAAAAACAAAAAAATATACATATATATATATATATTTCCCTGACATTTATATCACTGTATTATTAGGAATGTTGATTGAAGTGATTCTCTAGTTTGAATTTTAAACCCTTTCTTTTCATTAATTAAACACATCTACCCTTTTTGTTTCAAGTGATATAATGTTTGTCGTAGATAAATTACATGCTGTCTTGCATATTTATTTAGAAAAATATATTGCTGACCATCTCATTTTGTCATTGAGCATTATTATGAAGTCGAATCTGAAAATAGTTGAATTACTTTAAACAAATAGTCCAATTTAGTGTTTAATATACTACTGCACAAATGTCTTTGATGAAATTGTCTTGCTTTCTCTGAAAGAAAAATACATAATCCAAATACGCAATCACTGAAAATCACTACGGTTCCATTTAATGCACTTAGTTTCAAAGCTGAAAAAAATGAGAAAGTTTCCTTTTGACAGGTTTTATTCTAAGTTAAAAGACATATTCCAATTTAGAAAACATGAGCATTCCTTCAGAAGAAAAGGAAGACCTCAAAGTAAAAGCTCGACATATGTTGTAATGCACCGTTGTTTTAATACTTTCAAAATAACACCAGAAGCCACTCAAGGGTTCTCTGTTGAGCTGCAGAGGCTTGTTCACCAGCCACTGGTTATTCAAATAGAAGAAAGAAATCCCCTGTAAAACCAGCTAAAAGGCTGTGAATTTTTCTTCCTTTCATCTTACAGACTTCTCTTGGACATAAAATGCAGAAATGGATCTGAAAAATAACAGAAAGCTGCACCCTTACCTTTGAAAGTCACATATATAAATATATATTTTGTATGTGTGTGTATATAGAGATGGAAGTTGGGTCAGGTATCACAATGAACTACCCCTCTGCTTGCATCACCTTCACTACTGAGCTAGATTTTGGTGAACTCTGATATTGCTTTTTTTACTTTCTTTAAGTTATTTTTTTTGTGTAAACATAAAGGGGCAGAGGGAACAAATTTATTAAGTACATGAATTGGAAGCACACTAAGCCACTGGGCTGATACTTCCATCTCAGACAAAACTTGATCTTTACTGTCAACCAAGTGAGATGATGTTGAAGCTAATATTTCAGACAAATCGGTCAGCAGACCATGTATAGACACTGGTCTGTGGCTTCCTAGTCATGCCTCCCTCATTAGCCCATGTAACCATCTTTGACCACCAGCCCATCTAACCTTGGTTTTGCTAGGTTTTTTAGAATCAGAGAATCATAGAATCGTATAGACTGGAGAAGACCTTTACGATCATGTTCCTTCAGCCACTTCTCATAAGACTAGTGCTCCAGACCCCTCATCAGCTTCATTGTCCTTCTCTGAACTGTCTCCAGCACCGCAATGTCTATCTTGCAGTGAGAGGCCCAAAACTGAACACAGGATTTGAGGTGCAGCCTCACCAGTGCCAAGTACAAGGGGACAATCACTTCCTTAGTCCTGATGGCCAAACTATTTCTGATTTAAGTGAGGATGTTATTTGCCTTCTTGGCCACCTGAGCACACTGCTGGCTTAGGTTTAGCCAGATGTGTGCCCAGGTGGCCAGCACTCTTCCCTGAGCCCATCCCCAAGTCTACTCTTGCCTCACTACATGGGGTTGTTATGACTCAGGTGCAAGACCTGGCACTTGGCTTTGTTGAACCTCATACAATTGGCCTCAGCCCATTTATACAACCTGTCCAGATCCCTCTGTATGGCCATCCTACCCTTCAGAAGATCAATATTCCTGTCCAACTTCGTGTTGTCTGCAAAATTACTGAGGGTGAACTCGATCCCCTTGTCCAGATCATTAACAAAGATATTAAACAGAACTGGCCCCAGTACTGAGCCCTGGGGAACATCACTTATGAGTGGCCACCAACTGGATTTAACTCCATTCATCACAACTCTTCAGGCCTGGCCATTGAGCCAGCTTTTTACCCAGTGAAGAGTGCACATGATCAAGCCATGACTAGCCAGGTTCCCCAGGAGAATTGCCATGGGAAATGGAGTCAAAGGCTTTACTGAATTCTATAATAGGTAGACAACTTCCACTTCCCTTCCCTCATCCACTAAATAGATTACCTTGTCATGGAATGAGATGTGGTTACTTTAGTAAGTTAAGAGATCAGGTTTTACTACAGGCTGGGTGTAAGGGAAGTTGTAGATGTACAGCTTCTGCTTCCCAGCCTGGAAGCAGTCAAATGTGGGGGAGCCTGGGGGAAAAATCACTATGGTTTCTTATTTCATTGCAAGCCATTACACATCTATGCACTTTGGACCTTAAATAAGTGTCACACACGTTTGTAAACATGCCCTCACAGCTTGCTTGAGAAGTTCAAAGCTGGTTGATGCCTATATATGGGTTTTTTTCATTATTTTACTGTTGACCTTTACCCGGTTCCCTGTTAATTTTCTTTTCCCTTCCTGACTGCTGGACAGATATTTTCAGATAATGTCTTCTGATGGCATATTAGCTCTTGTAGTTCATTTTAACATTGAGCTTAGGAATTCCTGACCATACAAGCAGTTAAAAGTGTGATAAGGGCAGAGAATGGGGACAGAACACAGGAATACTCACTCTCACAATGTTACCTGCTCATTTTGGTGTTATGAAATTGCTGTTTACATGGGGTTTTTTCTGAATAATTTTGTGGTGAGCTTATAATGTAATAATATTCTTAAGTCCCTTCAGACTTGGAAATAATTATCAACTGTGAGGTTTTTTAATGAAATTTAACCAGTTCAAAAGACTATGTTTTCTTTCTTTTTTCTTTTTTTTTTTCCCTAGTCACATTTTTATAAGAGTAAAACTTAGGAGCAGCGATAAGGAAAGCTTTTATTTTTTATGGGAAAGGGAAGAAAATAATAAATTGAATGAACTACCTTTGCAAACAGATTTCTGATTACAGTTGATGCTCTGGGACTATCACTTGTGTTAAGACCAATAAACAATTTTCTAATACTAAGCCAAGTTCTAACTCTCTAGTTGCTAATTTTAGGTAGAAAAAATGTTTTAATTTTTAATATGTTTTTCTTTCACTTATATGTTTTTGATATCCTCTGCTGAGTGAAAAGGTAAAATTGTGTTCCATTTAAGCCTGAATAGGTAATTTTACTGTATTTGTCATCCTTCACTCAGTACTTATTGCCTAATTTTCACTTTAATTATCTTTTTTTTCATATTTGAATAAGAGAAGAAGGAAAATAATTTCAAATATTAAGATTAGAGTTATCTTACATGAACCTAAAGAAAAAAGCTTTATTTAGATCTCACTTTTTTTTGCCATGTGACTATATGCTTTAGGAGTGGAGCTAGGCTTTTTTTAAAATTTATTTTCAGTTAGCTACATTTATACTATGGGGAAAAATACTAAAAGAAACACTAACAACAGTCTTCAAATTTAGGTTCCTCAATTTTCCAGTGCCTCTTGTGAAATCAACGTTATTTTTCAGACATGCTGAGCTTCTAGTAAATCAGTGACAGTGCAACCTGTGAACATCAAATAAACGAACAAATAAAACCAGAAAAGCCCTTGACTTGAACGATGTGTTCCCACTAACACAGAAAACAGATTTATATTTATTGTCTCCCTCTCTGTCTTCGCCTTTAAAAAAAAAAAAAAAAAGAATAATCAAAGAAAAGAAAAATAGTCCCTCAAAAATATTCACTTGTAGTAACTAGAAGGTGTTGTTTATATTCAGAATAGGAAATACTTGTGTATAGATGTTGTAGACTTTGAAATTATATCTGCACAAGAGTGTCAGGAAGATTAGTTAGCTGATGTTTGTAAAGTTATATACAATTGCTGAGTGTTATCAAATTTTTCCTAGTCGTAGAGAACCTGACGAATTTCTGATTAAAAAACAAACAAACAAATAACAAAAACAAAATAAAACTTGAAAGATCTACTAGTAAGTCGGCTATCTATCCTAGAAGAGAGAACAGAACACAGAACTATAGAAGAATGGTTTTCTGAGACATTTTTAATGGACTGGGAAGGATTAAATACCTCAAAAAGGGAATGCATAGCCAGGGAAGGCATTATGGTGGAGACAAATAAAGGCAAAATCATAGATCTGTTCCTCAGAATAATCACACACATTGCCACTGCTAACCCTGCCCTGTACTCCTGCTGTCATTAGTGGGAATGCTGCGGTGAATGGTGACAGATACCAAATAGGCAAATGTGACAATAGCCAGCTGAAAGATTCCAGGGTACTTGCCTGTAGACAAGCATCCAGAACCATCTGAGAATCCATATTTTTGCCCCTAACTGGCTTCCATACACCGCCGCAGGAAAGCATGTGTCTCTCATGGATCCTGCATTAGATTTGCCAGCACATGTAAAAGTCCCAGCTATAAGAGAGTAACACCGTACTTACTACATGTCCAATGTATTTTCACGGACTGGCAAACATGACACGAGACCTATGTATTATTGTCTTTCTGGATGGATACTTGGTATTCTGGTGTTCCTAAAGTGTCTCCAGACATTTGTGTTTTAGCAATATCTAGGAATCTAATCTAAACTTAGCAGAATCATTCAGCTCCACTTAGTGTACTGACAAGATTTCCATTGAGTGTGGTCTACAGGTGATATAGAGACCTTTAGGATAGTTACCTACATTTAGGTGTCTTAGTCTCAAACTGAATACCACCCAAAGAGTTTTTCCTCAATTAGATGATGGTATTGGATATCCAGTACACAGATACTCACGTAGATACAGATTTTTTTTGTCTTGTCTTTGTTGTTGAATCATAATAAAAGAATAAGTGTTATTAATAGAGACTCCCTATGCAGCCTTTTCCTGCTGGCTGCTGGCAGAGCTGTTCTGCACATTTTCTGTTTAGTTGACCACCTAAGGTTACTCTGTAACCTCCAAATCTGCTGGGTAATATCGTTCTTGGCTGCCCTGAGTGAATCTTTTCTTGGTTGAAGTCAAAGGATCTCACAGTGGATTCCTGCGCACCACCCATGATGGTTTATCTGCTGAATGTATTTTACTTTTTTTTTCATTCTTTGTGGAAAATTATCAGCTGTAGCAACCTTCAGTAAGAATCAAGTTGCTCACAAAAATGCAGTCATATTCTTATAGTATTCTTACAGGTATTAAAAATATTTCCAGAAGTTCCATTTTCCTCTTTTTGTCCACTGTTATTTTGTTAGCACTTTTGAGCTTTAACTTGTCTATTGGGGCTGCTTTCTAAGTACCTATATTCTTCAACTATTCAGACAATACTTTACACAAGTCTGGCTTTTAATGATTCTTCTCAAGACATGCCTGAGCATGATGACAGTCTTCAGCTAATTATAAGATTATGTATGTAAAACTATTTTGGAGGATGCAGCTGCCAGAATGGATAAGTCTTGTATTATTCATTCACTCATGTTATATATTATAAAAGACTCTCCTGGCCATCCTCCAACACTAAAATATATATATATATATATATATAACCTGGACCAAAAAAACCTACAATGTAAGCAAAGGAACTAAACTACATAAAAAGATAAATAGGCTAAAATGAACGTGAAATACAAGGGAAAGGAGAGTCTGGAGGTCTTAAGAAAGTTGAGGCATTAGGAATATGTCTGCACATACCTTAGAACAAACAAATTCTTCCTGAGGTGCCCATGCTCCTATTACAGTACATAAGCTCTTTTTAAAAATAATTTTTGAAAAAGTTATATGTGATAGCCAGATACTACCTAAGGAAGACATAAACATTTTTTAAATACATCCATAATCATCTTATTGGTCTTCACAGAGATAGCAACACTTCTTATTTTTGTTGCTGTGTATATCTAAATAGAAAATAAATAATCTGATTTAGTTTTGAAAATAGATCATAAGCAATTGTCTCTTGTGTGCAGTGGAAAAGGGAGAAGACATACAGGTGATGAAGAGGAATCTACCAGAAACAGAGATCCCGCTAAGGAATTAAGTGTTATAAGAGCAATGTCGAAATCCCAAGAAAGTGAAAGAATGGAGGATTTTCTTTTTCTAATAGTCAAAAACTCCCAAGTCCCAAACCTGAATCTGAAAATGACTTTGCCATAGCAGTGGGAAATTCACTTCTCTGAGTTTTCCCATATGTGATTTGGAGATAAGTATTTATTTGCCTCATAAGAGTTGTATGAGGAAAATTAGTAAATATATGTGTGTGGCTTGATGTTGAAAAGTATTTTGATTTTTAAGCAGGATTAGTTATTTTTTCTTATATATCTTGAGTGTTTTTACTGCAGTTGGTGTAAAAACACAGTTGTGGTGTCAGATATTCTCATGCAAAACCCTCCCACAGGAACTTTTAAATGAGCATTAAATTAACCAAAGGGGATCAAACATAGTCCTCTGAATGTAATAATCTCTGCCTTGTATAAATATAGAAAAGTAATTAAAAAGCTGAATATAAGGATCCCACATCATGTTTCCCAGTTCATTCTTGCATGTAACATTTCATGCAAATCAGATTATGTTGTTTGACTTAAAAATTACTGGGCCAGATTCTCAGCCAAACTGATATCAATGAAGTAGATTTGATTGACACAAGCTATGGGCCTGATTCATTACATTAATTTAACATATTTAGATGTCCAAAAAAAAGAGAACTTTCATTAGAGAGAAAAAAGAGAACTTTGCTTCAATGTTACCTTTTTCTTTTTCCTCTTCAAAGTAATATTATAGCTGTACTTCATGGTAGGCAACATTTAACTGATGAGATCCATGCAAGACTATGAAGGGCTGGAGTTTGACTTCCAGCTCAGCTCTGAGGAAAGTGTGACCACTCCCACCACAACCACAGGACGCATTGTGTCTGACAGATCCAATTCCTCCCATGTTTTCTTTTACATTCTAGGAGTTATTATAACAACTTATGACTGGCGAGGCTAAACACCAAATACCTATGCTCCCAATGTAAGTTGGTTTGGTTATTTTGGCTAGAGAAAAGGGGAAGTAAACCACTGTTGTGATTGTTCTTCCATGTCACACAAAGCAACCTGGCCTCATACAAAGTCTATCAGGTGCAGCAGGAAAAAAACAGTATAGATAATGATGCAATATATATGCTTTGGAACTGGAGCAGCAGTAAATGAGTAAAGAAGGCATGGTAATTTCCGCAACTTCACCATACTTTCATTGTATATCAAAAACTGAGAACCAGGACTAGGTATGGTGGATAAAAATCAGTTGGAAAAAGAGAATTTAATCCTGACTGTTCTTCAGTTTCCCTGGGTTTTTTTGTTGTCTTCAGATTCTATTGAAATTGAAGGATCACTATAGAGATATTGGAGGGAAACAGTAAATTAATAATTACTGTGACTTTAATTATCGTAATTTAATGGAAGAAACAGAGAGATTCATATTAGTTAAGTGGGTTACACAGGTATTAAAAGGTCACATTGTCACTTCTGAAAAAGGAGTAAATTTTCATAGGATACATGTATCTTCACCTTGCTTATCTAACCCACCTTCAACAGGTTATCTTAATTATCAAAAATCACTTTTAATAATATATTTGTCATCCAAGCCTGGTGTGAGCAAATTTTACTTTGTGGAACAACATGTAAGTATTGTACTTGCTTTGCTTCTGCATAAAAGTTAAATGGCAATAACTATTTTATTAAATTGCAGTGGGAGTCATGGACCTCAAATCCATTAACTGAAGAACCGACTGTATAAAATTTACTTAGAAACTACTCACTGTTTTTTGGATCCATTTAAAGGAACACTTACAGAAGCAGATGCTTCCAGCTCAGGAGCAGTGAAGCCTAATGAAACAAATACTAGATGCAGAGATATGACTTTGTAAATTCTAATCCATGTTTTCTTGAGACAAATTGAAGAAAATTAGAAGGTATCTGGCCAGATCTCATTTGGAAATACTTTTTTTTTAGATTTTGGGGTTTCTTGTGTGTTCTACTTTCTCTGCCATATTCCGATTAAGACAACTAGAAAATCTATTCTTCCAAATTAGTCAACAGGTCCACATGTTGGCTCTACAAAATCTTAGCATTTGTTCATTTTATTATTGCAGGAAAAATCTGCTGGGAAGTACTTCTTATTAGTTTTATCCTTAAAAGGGTGATTGCAGTAGGCAAAAATCAATATATATAGGTACAAATCTTCACATAAATCTGTTGGAATAGAGAACAATTTGAATGCATATTTTTATATTGAGAGCTATGGAGTTCACACAGCTAAATTCAATACTTCTGGAATGTATTTCTAAACAAAAACAATTTTCTTATGGCCTGCATGTCAAATAGTAGTTTAAATGTTATTATACTCATTGCTATCTCTGGAGTTTCATTTCCCTGAAAATTTTTTAATATACATATATATTTTTTTTATTTTTTTTTTTTTTTCTTCTAGACTATGAAGTACAGATGCAGGACCAAGAAGGGATGATTTCTGGACTGTCACTGAATCAAGGGACCCACAAGTGCATCTGAGTTTACAGTGCATGTTCTGACCATGTCATTCACCCACTCTGTATCCTGGCTGTTGCAACAAAGAAACCTGAATATACAAGGTCTCAGAATGTTCTAAGTAGGTCCTTATGAAGACAGACAGCCTGATACACCAGCAAAGTTTTCCAGATTGTTCCTGTAATTTGGAGATGAATTAAAATCTCAGTCCCACGAAACAGGAACATAGAATAGTTAGTCCTAATTGTTCAGATTTGCTGCAAAACACCAATTAAGTAATTGTAACCTCTTCATGTCTCCAAGATTAATCCAGAAATAGGAATAGTAGTAAGAACTTTCTCTCAGTTTTTTCTTTCTCTGTATTTGAGCTGTTGCCTTAAGATTTGTATCCAGAGGAGAGAGTGTGTGCATGTGTGCATAAATGTGCTAGAACAATAGTGCTGCAGCACACAATTTTAGAAATCAAAATAGATATAAATATTTATTAGTATAAGAAATAAATATATATATATATATATATTTTTTTTTTTTACAATTGCAAAAAGTGTTCCTCTACTGACTGTTGCTGCTCTGGCCACATTAACTAGATCTATGTTAGTGAGCTGTGCAGTGATGTTCAATGGTTCACACAGATTTCTTAAAAGACTTGTAAAGACTCATCCCTACATGTTCATGGAATCATATGCTCTTCTAATGGCACTGTCTTTGCTTTAGACAAAAATAGTAGGAAAAAAATTATATCTTTTGAAGATTGGTTATTATCTTGTTTGTCTTGGAAAACAATTTTCCCTACAGTCATCACAATTACAAAAACAGTAAATGACTGTGTTCAAATCATCTTCTAGAGGTGCCAAATATAAGCATTATAGATACTTTTACACCTCAAGTCAAGTTAAGGGGCAGAATTTTGGAACGCCTTGGCTAATATTTGCATAACTGTCCAACTCTACTGTCAGTGAAAAGAAAAACATTCAAAACCTAAATTAAGAAAACAGCAAAGATCTTACTCTGGGAGTTTAACTTAAATATCACTCTTGTTCTCTCCATTGACCCTAGAGTCAGTAGATAAGCCAAGCTGAAAGAATTTTGTCCTGGAAATCTGTCATTACAATGCTTAATTGAAAAACCTCTGGAAGACTAAATGCCACCTACAACAACCATTATTCTTGAATGAGGGCTTTTTGAGTTTTGTTTGAACTTGTGTCTTTATAATCTAGTTATGGCATGATTTATATTACCTGGCATACTGAAAAATACCCAGTTTCTGCTATTTAGTCTTCCCAGGCAAATTGCTGGTACGCACAGGAAAAAACACTATATTTAATTTCTTATTTATCAATAATTTTATTCAATACAGAATTATTTGCATTTAACTAAAAATGTTTAAAAATTTGAAAATTCCACTGCCACCTCTTTTCTTAATTTTGATGTTTAAATCTTATCTTTAGAAGAGTCATATAGTTCTTTTCTATTTTTGTAGTGTACACGTTATTGTTTGCTACTAAAAAAGAAAAGCTGGACAATTGATTCAGCTGTTAAATCATGTCTACAATGTGTCATAAACAGCAAAAAGATATAAAGCAAGAATCTAATTGACCAATACTTGGGTAGTGTGTGACATTACGTAGCTGTTTTAGCTGCCTTTGTAACATCACAGAAATCTATAAGTTCATACTTCGTGAGTCAGAATCAATAAACCTGCCATTACAGACTCCAAAATCAATCTTGCGTTGCATGCTCCCTCCTTTTTACTTCTTCCTCTTTTCCTTCTAGTTCCCAGCAAAACAAAATGAACTGCTTTGAGAATTTATAATATTTTGATCTAACTAAAACAGATTAATTAAGAATGTGGATTCTATGGGCAATATCACTTACCACCCTCTTCAGGGCTGAATGTTGAAACAAACACCTCAGAGCTGACACTTACGCCCAATCTGGTTTTCCACTATAGCCATAGCCCCTCATTCCTCTCTTTTTTTTTTTTTTTTTTTTTTTTTTAAGTTACTGTGACTTAAGTTCAACTTTATCAGCCTTAGCCAAATGAATACTTCAGGTAAAGACCTAATTTATCCTGTAATATCTGCAATTCCTCTGTTCTTCTTTCTTAAAACTCATTTTACAATCCAGATATCCAACATTATGACCTATATCTTTGCCATCCTAACGCACTTTTTACCCCTTCAGTTCAGGACTCCAACATTATAGGTGCTACACTTCATATACCTACCTCCTTAACCACATACTCAGGTGTCTTAGAGCATCTACCGATGTCACTGGTCTCCCCCAGGAATTTCATTAGGTCAGTCATTGGAAAATCAATGTGGGGCACTGCTGTCATTCTAAAAATGTTACTGCACCAGTTGTGTCACGAGAACTATTTGTGTAATGTCTCTTTGACCTTGTAGCACATGCCAGATGGTTTTAAATCCTTACCCTTTCAGGAAAGAGGAGTAAGCTCCTTCAGATATCCCATAGAGAAAGTGGATGTTCATAGGAAGAGCATCCTCAGATCTTTGGAAGTCCAAAAACCCACTTACCTCCTTATTCTTAAGGTTTTTGCTAGTTATCAGAGAAAAAGGGAAAGAAAAAAATGTGAATATTATCAACATTTAAATGACAAAAATGATTGTAAAAACTGCCCCTATGTTCCTTTCATAGGGGATTTTGTTGTTTACTCAGTGCAAATCCAGATATTTTGTTACTAAAGGCTTGGGTTGCCATTTAATCGTCTGAAAGAATCAGCTTCAAGGAAGTACATGAACCATATATGAAAACAGTTTTCACAGGTATGAGTACAATGGAAAAAAATAACTTGTTTGAATAGAATTCTGTGATTCTGTGAGCATAGACCAAAATCTCAAAATCAGACAAGAAAGATGATAGGATCTTTGGTTTTGTTTATTTATAAAGTATGTCATTTCTGTTTTCTTCACCAAGGCAATTCTGCTAATAGATCTACAATTTTATCTTGCAAAACGAATACACAAATAGTATGTTTGGTACATCATATAGCTCCTGGTGCTAACTGAATCCCAACAATGTGAATACTAATCTCTTCTGAGCACAGATTTTTTGTATTTTCCTCATTATTTATTTATATTTCCAAATAACCCAGACACCACTTAGGATGTGGTTTAATAAGACTAGCTTTTATTTTTGAGCTATTAGTGCTCTTGTAGAGAGCATTTTTGGCATGTATTTTGCTGTGTCAGCCCACTGAAGTACTTAACAAAAGTTGGTAAATGAGAAGTTTGAGAAGGGAAGGAGAACAGTTAGCAGGTGTCATGCATTTGCATAGCTGCACATGCTACACTGAACCTGTAATCTGAGAAAATTATTGGCTTAAAATGGCAGAGAAGAATGAAAAAAATGATTATGTATGGAACAATTATATTTTCTTGGCATTTTTTCCCAGGATTTGGCATCATTTTTGACCATTTATAGGAAGACCAGAGCAGTTCCTCCACACAAGATGCCATGTCATCCTTAGTTGGCTTCTCTGATCTTACCGAAAAGGGGATATGGATTCTTTCCAAGATTAATAACTGTGCATCTGTTAGTATAACAGTGAGGCAGATTTGTGGTCAATAGACCTACACATGTAATTGAAGAGATCAGTGGCACTGATTGAATCTAATCATGTAATTACAAAAAATTGGCCATTATACAAGTCATTTGCGCCTCTTTATTTTGATGGTATTTGATTCTGCTATGATATTTTAAATGCTCAAAGTGTCAGTATTTCTTTCCCTTTACTTTCCTTCCCTTTTCTTCCTTCCCTTAATGGGGACTTTCTCCAAAACTATTTCTTAACAAGAAAGGACAACTGCTGAAAGATCAATTATAAATCATGACTTCCTGTAGCTGAACAGAAAATTGAAAGAAAATTGCAGAGCATTTAATGAATATTTAAAATTATCTCTCTTGTTTGATAGAGAGATTGCCTTGAGAATGTTTCTCTCTCTCGTAATTTCTGGATTGACTGACTTTCCTCTAATTGTCCACCAATAGCAGCACTGAGGTTGCTACACAGATTTCTAAAAGTGAAAATGATATTGAAAAATATTTCTGATGTGTTTTGAGCTTTCCTTATCATGACAACATCTGAAAAGAAGAAATATTATTCCAGTCAAATTAGATAAAAGAAATTTAATTAATTGCAATAAACATGAAGGAGAACTTGGACCAGTCAGTCCTCAGTAGGTCACAAGCAGGTTCTCCTTTAACCACTTTGGAAGCTATTCAGATTACATAACAACTTTAGTACACATCATGTTTGTTCTATTTTTAGTCGTGCTATCAAATACTAGTAATGCAAGCACAGAAAAGAAAAAAAAAAAAAGAAGAAAAAATGAACGGTGTAAAAATGTACATTTTAACAGCAATGTGTGCAACAATATTAACTTTAAAACCTGATCAGAAGGCTTGCCCCCATATATATGATACTATGATCTCTATGCAAATAAAATTGCCACTGAAATACACTGTCTGAGAAATAACTGCAGAGAGCTTCACAGCCAACTCACACCCATACTACCATTCAGTATGAATAATTCCTTTCTTGCACAGGAGAAGAAAGTGCTATAGTTTTGTTTTAATTCTGTAGAAATAAACTAGTCTACATAGAATTAAAAATCTGAGCTCAAGAAGACTGAAAGGAGCTTGTACATCTCAGTAGATCTCCCTTCACAACAAAACACAAACCATCACTAGTTGTTGTCACCAGCCTTCAATAGCATTAGATCTTTTTTCACCCTGCTAGTAATGTGAGAAAAAGCCTCTGAAAACACATCTCAAACCATACATACATATAGTAAAGGCAATGAACCAACATGACCAAGCAATAGGTGTTTGGTTTCTTTCAGAAGAAACTACAAGTTTTGTAAAAAAATCTACAAGTTTTGTGAAAAAAATTACTATCATCTCACTTTGCACAGAAGGAAGAAGTAATTACGCTTCTCAGTCAATGAATGCAAGAGAAACTGCAAGTATATGAATTCTGATGTTCCTGGTGAGTTATGTGGCTATGGAAAAGGATAAATTTAGACGCAAATGAACATGCTATGCCACTAAAAGTGATTTATCTGCTTGTAAGAAACAGTAATTCAAAGGAGGTGAAGAACAGGTCTAGCTGAGCATTCTGAAGCTGTTATCACTAATTAAATAATAGTATTAAGCTGCACATATTTCTGAAATTAGAAAATGGTAAACCCATGGACATAACACCAATAAGAAAAAGGCTAACGCGATAAGTAAAACTGAGTTCTAAAGGAATTGTTTGTTTTTTCTTCCCCAGTACTACACAGTGAGGCTTCTCAGTGAAGGTTAATCTTTATCATCTTTTCACAACACAAGGAACCTTTTTTTATGCCAGCTCTACTGATACCTTGTACCTAAGTTTGATAAAGCCTTAAATACTTTCAAGAAAAGCATGTATTTGGCCTCTGTGAGTTGTTTTTTGACCCTTTGTGGTGGCCTCCTTTTAACTTATAACCACAGTTCTTCAGAGCAGTGTATCAGTTTTCTTGTGTTTGGGAGAGAATCTTGATGAGAGTGAAGTTTCATCACCTCTCCCTGAGGATCTGGCTTTTTTCAAAATGTAAGTTATAATGCTTCACACGTTGTCCCTGGCAGGATGTTTTCTAAGCAAAATGTCAAGATTTGCAATATGAAAACAGTTTCCTACCTATTGAAATTGTAGTGATGGAGACATGAAAAATATTTCACTTGTCAAAGAAATCATATTGAGAGATTCTCTTTGCCAGTGGTAGGTTCATGTAAGCATGTGAGTAACTGCTGCTGACCTTCTCTAGTCTGCTCAGGAACTTAAAGGTCAGCATGGGATTATGTGCTACACAGAGTAGCTGACATCTACCAAGCTAACTGTATTGACTTCTTTTTTACTTAATACCTACAACTTGTACTCTTATTAGTTGTTTGTTTGTTTTTCAGAACAGTATCCTTGCACAACTTTATGAGAAGAGGAATGGTCTCTCTTCTTAATTCTCACCTGGGAGGAGTTAATATTATTGTTCTTTCCCCTGCACCATTTTGTCACATGAGCCATTAAAATGACATGCAAGAGTTTGAAGTTAGAAGTGCTCTAAATTATGTATTTCCAGTGATACTGTTTCATACAGCTGTCTGGGAGACATGAGCTTGATTTTACATCCCAATCTCATATTCCTGCACATTTAAATAGAAAAAAAAATAATAATGAAAAAACCCAACACATTAATAGTAACTAGTAATTAATAAGCTTTTCCAACTTGGCACGTCCCTCAGTCCCTGAGAGAGATACTGCTTCCCTCACTAGCACAACAGAAATTGTAAGGAAATAATACAGTTGTGGATGTTATTATCTTTTCCGTAGTGTTCCTTAACAGCAAGTTATTGCTTGAAGTCTGAGAAAAACCTCTGACCATAAAATGAGTTAATGTGTCCTTCCTCCTACCTTGTTAGGATCTCCATTGGGTCTGAAGAGCTCTTATAGTAGAAAACTCTAACTATTTTTCCCCAAGGAAGCAAGTTTGTGTGCCATTTATAAGAATGAGAGACCAGGTTTTGATATGCCTCATTGATCTATCTATTCTTAAGTTCCAGTATGAGATATTGGTTCTCAGAACCAATGGCTGTGGTAGCCTGCAACTATGCAACTAGGTCATCTATTCCAGAATATAAAATAGACCCAGAATAGACTCAACACTTCCTGTCCCTGTGGAATGATAAGATCAAAACTACAAATATATCACTGCCTGCCCTGTTTTTCTGGAGACCACCAAATTGAAAGGAAAGTTTGAATTCCTATTGCTAGTTCACTCTCAAATTTGTTGTGACATTATTCTTCATAAACAGATGTAAGCACATTTGAATGTTGCAACACGATTATTACCTTAAAAAAACAACTTTGCTCTACATATGTATATAGAGAGATTGTTATAATATTGGTTTTTATATATAAATATTTATTCATGTGTATACAGACCATAGAATGCTGGTTTATGTTGTTATCAGGCTCATTCTTATTGCATTGCCTGCTCTACAACTGAATTTTGAGCCATATACCACTGGGATTCCATATGTATACAGCAGTCTGCCAATGCACAGTGAATTGCAAATTCGGGAATTTAATAAAAGCATCATGAAATTGCAGGGAATATTTAATGAAAAAGACTCCCTTTTTAAGAACCATACCACGCCCACAGTAATTTACATGTTTGTGAAAATTATGAATTGATTATGAATATATACCATGCTGTAACATTTTGAACAATTCTGACTGTGAAAAGAGTACGAGTTGAACATATAGTCCAAAATTTAGCATTAATATATAGTTTTTTGGCAAACACTAGAACAAAGAAAAAGAGTGTACCTTTAAGAATATTTATCACTTCTATCCTATTTTTCATTACAAGGGCTCAAAGTGCTTTATAAACATCAATTAAATCATACTCATCTCCTCATCTACTTCAAATGAGCAAACTGAAGTTCAGAGAGATTAAAGGGTTTCTCTATAATAAAGTAGTAAATCAGTGCAAGAGCTAAAAATAGAACTGAAGAGTTTGGATGAGAAGACCATATTATCCAAAATTTTCATAATGAAATAAAAAAAAGTCTCAAATATCAAGGAGATTTTTTGTTATAGATTCATAATTGGCTCCAATCTAATGAAAACAACATTTAAATGCTAGTGGGAACAAAAATTATCCTTGTGACAGAAGTATTCAAATCACATTTGAGACTCTTTTCCAGTAATAACAAGTCTGTTTGTGAGTGGAAATAGATTCTTGAAAATTGTTTGTGTATCAAAGAACAAATGAGAATTTATGGGTTTATATATCTGTATCTATGTATGTTTGTACCATTATATTTATAATTATGTATACATATAGCCAGTAATATCATCTTATTAAAGCTACAATTACAGGAAGAACAATGGGCCTGGAAATATTGCAAGACAATGACAATTTCCATGCAAAATCACATAAAATCAAAATGGCAGATGTAAGCTAGCTGTAATCCTGACCATGAACCCAATGATAGAAAACAATATGATGCATTCTTTCAATTAGTTTCAGTTTTAAGAAATGTGAGCAGTTGTTTTCTAATATATATACAATTTCTTTTTAGAAAGCACGTTAGTTCTGGAAGTAATGTCAAGTAATGGCCAAAATTAAAACAATGAGATATATTTAGGATATTTATTTTTTTCTTTACTGACAACAGCAAAACCCACTGAAACCTTTGGTGAACTTCAAACTGAAGTTTCAGCATTTCACAGGCTTCATGATGTTTTTGTTCGTGGAGATTTATTTGGCTATATTATATCTGGCACTAGTCAGTGAACAACTAACAACATAGCACAGTAATGACTGCATGATGCTGTCTCTGTTCTCACTGTGAGCTGGGCAGTTTCCTATTTTATGTAACCTTAACAATTTGTTCAGGTGGTAGAAAAATAGTACGCTAAACTTGTCACACACTGAAAAGAATGAAAATAATATTCATCAAGAAATACTTCGGTCTTGTTGGTTTTGGAAAGTTATCTGAGAAATTAGATGCGTAAAGCAGATGTCTTGGTGATTGTGTGGGCTTATCTCATCGCAGCCTCCCAGAGTCAACTCAGCACCCAAATGTCAATAGTTTTAGCTGCAGATGCTGGGTAAGGATTTCAGTGTGTTATACTGCAATCTCCCCTACACCTTGTCACTTATTTCTTTCACACACTTTGCTTGTTTAATATCAATAAAATTTCAGCTTCCCAGGCAACTGCCAGCTGCTGGTGCAATATGGCTGGCACACTCGCCCTTGTCCCACTACAGTCAATGAAAAGAATCCCATTGATTTCATCAAGATCTAGATCAAGGCTTTTTTTTTTTTTTTTTTTTTTTTTGTGAAGCAAAGCTCATTCGAGCTTCCAGTAAATTCCTTTGCCATATTCTCAGTCAGAGAGTGAGCTTAAAATCAAATTACGGTTTGCCAGACCCAAACGGGAATGCAAGCCATTTTTTGATTCACCTGCAAAAATCAGTAGTGTTACTACACTAGGACAGGAGAATGGACAGATGTGTTGTTTTTTTGGTTTTGTTTCTCTTTGCTGCTGCCTGCAAGCCTATGTCTATATAATTAACTACTTATTACTATAGGTTATTTGATAATATTGAGAGGGTTGGTATATTCAAGGATCTCAGGTGAGTCTTGTTCTATGTGAGGCAGGAAACACATTTGTACACAGACACATATTTAATACTTTTGTGGCAGTCCTTCCATTTACAAAGAATAGGAAGATAAGGTTCTTCATAAGAATGTTTTGGGAATTCTCATTCTGAAATGTACTGTTTCTTTCATTCATGTGGGTGGAATTCATCTCATTTAACCTTCAGCCATCTACAAGCTTAGCCACGTCACTGGGGGTTTATCTATAGCCATGAGAAAGAAAAGCAATGCATCCAATCCTAAAACAAGCAACTCAGTTAAATGGAATGAATCACCCTTTAATAACGCTTGCCTTTCTGCATTAATTATAGTACCTAAATAATTAATTTAGGTTAGATACACAGATTCTCTGTCGCACTATTATAAGAAATAAGATCTATTCTAAAGACAAACTTCATATGCATATGACACATAAATGCACATACACATACATTTATCTAGATGTATGCGTACTTAAAACACCCATAACACCTGTGTCTATGTATGTGTGTGATCAGTTTTTTCAGATTGCTTTCTATAAGCCAGTCATTCAGTTTCTCTAAATATTAGTAAGTAACCTATACAGCTCTCCTTCTAGTGTCCTAGGTATTTCATTAATAAAATTACATCAACAATCAAGAAAGGCAGAACTTGGGGTTTTTTTCAGTTGATCTTCCATTAAAAAAAAACAAACCCTCACATTTTATGTAACTGACTGTTTTCCTTCTCATTGTATTGTATTCAAAATGATCAGCTACAATTATATTTTTAAAAAGAAAAGATTTTAAATATTGGAAAGTTTTCTTTTCAGATTTCTAATATTCAGTAATTTTTTAAAAATTTTTTTTTGGTAGTGATGTCGACAGATAAATTGTCACTAGATTCATTTTGATGACACCTGTCATATTACCTGCTGTAATAAGGTCTTAAAGTTCACATTTTGTTAAGAAAATTATCATGACAGTGGAAGAAACAGCTCATTAGTAGGATGATAAAGAGGGACAGTAAATGCTCTGTAAAATAGAAGTCAGCTTTACTTTCAGATTGATATTAGTTTTGTACCAGATAATATAATTTAATTGAAAGTAATTTTATGCACTGGTTTTGCATTTGATTTAGACTTGAACATGACATACCAAGGAGTTGCTGATATGCTGCAGTTAAAATTTCCTGTAAAAATATTTAAATGCAAAGAGTCTCGCATCTGGTTTTGGCTTGCATTTTTCCTCCAGATAAATGCTAACCTCTTATGAGATTGTTATCATTACCAGTAATTGTTAACAACAATATTGTTAATACTAATTAGCAAAAATGCTCCTACATCCAGAGAAAAAAATAGGCATAGCTAAAAATACAGGCGAGGCGCTTGTTAGGAACCTGATCAAACAAGCTTAATTATGACCCCCAGATAAAAGGGCTGCCATTAAGCCATTAAATTATCACAGATAACACAGGTTCTCAGTCACTGTCTGATGGTAAATCGCAGCTAACAACAGCAAGGAAATCAGAGCTTGAACTGCTAATCCTTTTGAGGTTTGTGATGAGCACCAGTTCTCCTACTGTTTTGCATCTATTTATGTTGCACTCCGAACCCCCAAATGGCCTCTGCTTATCTGCAGCTCTAGATAATTTATGTCTATTGGTGTGTCACCTCACAGTAGAGGCTGTTATCAGGAAAGAGGAGCTTTAGGAAATCTGATCCCTTGAAATGCTAATCCTCTGGAGATCACTGCACATAAACAACTTTTCTGCCATGATTTACTTTTGTTTATTGGTAGCAGAGATTAGAACTTTACAATTGTTGTTTCAGACAACTATGTAGTTTGGGAATAAAGTGATTATTTAATGTGGTTGATTTTCACATCTGAAGCTGTCCTGTTTCTTGCAGTTAGAAGGCAAGATAGTAATTTTAATTTATATATTCTCTCTTAAAAGATTTGTAAATATTTTACTACATGAAAGGCTGAACTTAAATGCCTTATTCCCTAGACCTTAATCCAGAAAGGCATCTACTCTTCTGTGTAATTTTAAGCATCTGGGTGATCATAGTAACTTTGATGGGATATTCTTGTACTAATAAGGCACACTAAGGTGTGCTTAAGGACTTGCTGGGTCAGGCCCCAGCAATAAAATGCTCTCTGGTTTCATTCAGCTATGATGGGTACTTTCTGTGCTGAAACGATTACTGATGAGAAAGGATGTATGATATGGAATTTTATTAGAAAGCTTTTTCCCCTATCTTAATGCTGTTGAACTGCTAAGAAATCTTATCTTTTAGAATTTTATGGGGTTGTTTGTCTGGTAGTTAAATGTAGTGCTTTGTAGTGCTACAGAATATTCCTAAATGAAAAACTACCAAAGCCATCAAATTCAAACTTTTCTGTAAGTGTAACATAATGAAACCTTGAACTGCAGGCACATAGTGCTGCTGAAAAAATAAGTGGACTAAACACACAGTTGCTAATTGTTTCCAATTTCCTTTTTTGCTGTTATACTCAGGTTCAATAGTCAGACTGGATGAGATCACACCAAGTGACATGACTGATTACTAATTAGCCAAGCGTTCTGATGGTAGCTGTTGGTGGCAGCTACTGAGACACAGTACAATGTGTCAGAGAGATAAGGAGAGGTAAGAAATTAAGCTGACCTTGAGATTTCATTACATTTAATGTCACCTGATAGCACCTGATATTTTTAATGCTCCTTACCAAATCCATTTGCACTGGCAAACATGATTTAAAAAATAAAACAAAACAAAGCAAAACACACAAAAAACACAAAACAAAACAAAACAAAACATGACAAAAAAAATGTTTAAGAACATCCGCACTGTTTTCTCCCTTGGGAATACTTCAGTATAAAAATGCATATGAGGGCAGTCTGGAGGGAAAGAAGTAGTGTCCCCTATTTTCAAGGGTGACAGAGGGACATTTCTTGAAAGAATGTACTCATATATAATTTTGAGGGTTTTTTTTTTCCTGGGTCCCTTGGGGAATGTAGTTAGTCTGTGATTCTGTTAATCTACAAAAGCACATTAGTGAGGAGGTGGAAAGTAAGCATGTTCTCAAAATAAATCAAAAGATGGACACACAGATAGGCAAGCAACAATGCAGATTACATCTCTGAATGCTTGTTTTTGTTCTATTTTAGAGAATTACGTCTTTATACACATTAAGGTTTCTGTGTAATTTCAATTCAGATATCATGCAAAGGAAAAGATTTCCTTAAAAGTAGTTTGATTCTGAACATGCCTTTAGTTCCTGAGTAGAAGAAACAAAGATAATATCTTTTGACTGGCCCCTGTACGTGTATTTGTACATGTGCTTGAATATCTGTATGCACCCATGGGTAGGTACAGAAAATTCCTGGTAAACTTAGAGTAAGATCTTTTTAGCTTTTTCCCAAGAATTTGGTCTAGATCTGCCTAAAGATTTATTTATAGTTTTAGTGACAATTAGGATGTGATGACACAAGTATCTAAATCCTTTGCTTTCTTTTTTCTATTCAGCTGTCAAAATGAATGTATAGTTGTTGATGACTGTACAGATAAAATATTACATTGCACGGACTAGTATGACAATTCTTACATTTTTATTTGGCAAAGAAAGATAATGTTAATATGTCGTACTAGCTTTAGACTTGAAGTGATTCATCTACAAAAGTCTCCTCTTTTGCTGTGAGCCTTGCCTATTGTAAGTTATGCTTAAATTGTGTTTTAAATGAATGTTTGAAAACATTATAGCATGAAGTTTTCAGAAAGGAGGCACTCCATACATTTTTATAGATTAATTGGTAAATTATTGACAATATAAATACTTTGCAGTAAGAAAACTGTAGATCTTAAACTGCCTAAAGCAATTTCTACTGGCTCTAGTCACTGAAATACAATTTTGAAATGGTGTTATTGTTCTAGGGATAGTTATTTCTACAGTGGACTACAGCAAGGTTTGAAATATTCTTGTCCAAATTAGTATTAATTATGGTTGACAACAGTGCATCTTTTAAGTTTCACTTAGCTGAAATATTTAATGAAGCATATCATCAGCTCCTTGTATTTATTAGAAAAACTGCCTCCAAACTGACCATCTCAATTTGTTTTCCTAGATACTTCAGCTTTGATAAGAATTTCTGTCCACTGGTTAAAAGTTCATTTGTAATATTAAATTGGCGAGCCTGCCCTGGCTACTCAGTAAAGTGCAGACATATAGGTATGCATTTATAATATAGAGCTTCAGCATAAAATAAAGCAAGGCCCTAAACGTCAAAAGAAAAGCAACTGACTTAGGCTTTTTATTTTATTTTAAATACTGGGTTTGTTTGGGTGGTTTTTGGTTGGCTGGTTTAAATATATATATATATATCTGCAGTTTTTAATAACGTGAGAATTCCTGCATTTAAGAGATTTGGAAATCAGTTCTTTTTAAAAAAAAAAAAAGTCCCATGAAGGGTTTCAAGTTAAGTTCCAAACTTTCAGAAACCACAATGCAAAATTATCTTACAGGAAAAGTTTTGATTTTACAGAACTAGAGAAGATGATTTTTTTTTTTCTCTCTCTCTAAAGAATCAGTAATTACTTACTAAATTCTGAGAGTTTGTATTGGAACAAAAGATTGAACCAAGTCCATCTTTCAATAATGTAAGTAGAGTTTACATTCAAAATGCAACTAAAAAGACAGAAAAATCTTAAATAGACCTGAGGCTAACAACCAATGAAGTGATATAAGAACAAGTCCAGTGAAGCAGGGCTAGAGACTGTGGGAAAGGGTGTGGACATGGAGCCCTTCAATCCCAGTCTACACAGAAAGAAAAGAACTAGAAAGAACTGATGAGATGGGCTGTGAAGAAGGAATGAACATTCCTAAAGCACCTGGTGTAAACACTCAATAGCAGAACTGCAATAAAGTTCATCAGCTTGCAGTTAGTACTTAGATTTTTTTGACGAAGCTTAAAGCCACAGCTTTTCTATCAATTCCTTCCATTGTGTCACTGTGTATATTAGATCTCCTAGAAACAGCCTTACTGTTATATGGCATCAGTGCATAAAAAAACACCTTTGTTGCCATTTTGGCATTGTATATAAAAAGATATGTACCCACCCAGCACATACCAGGAAAGATTTGCTGACCTGGCATTTGTTATGAGTTTTCCTCTAATCCCAGATTTCTGTTCACTCTATTTTTTTGCTGTCTGCCATTGTTACTCAATAGCTGTCAATAGAGAGAGTGGGCATATATGCCTAACATAAATTGAGAAAGTAAGAAATTAATTGCAAATGTAGGAACTAGCCTATGTCAATACTTAGACAGAGATGACAGATATAGCAGTCATTCAGGGCTTATTCATTCTTAAAACATTGCATGGCAGTTTGATTTGACAGTTTGTGGAGTCTCTTAATTTTTGGCTTATTACTTCCCAAAGTTCTACTGATTCAGAGAAAGATTTACAGGCATCTACACTGCAATTGAACAGATGGAAATTCATAACACTTTCTCTAGAAACATCAAAAATCTCCTCTGACAGCTAGTCTCTTTTGTCTCTGACCAGCCCAGTATAGCTATATATTTTGAAAGAATTAGTTTTATAACTACAGAAACACAGTACTACATATTTCTGTATTTTTTTAATAGAAGCAAGCAGAGATGTTTCTACAAAAACAAATAAATAAAAAAGCTCTTCATTCCTCCTCTCAACTATCCAAGATGCAACTCAGCTTGAGAAACACTAAATGTCAGTCATCACCCACTTACTTCCCCCGCTATGTAAAATTTCTAGTATGTTATGAATACTAGTAACTCATAGGGTCTACTCCCCTGTCTATAATTACAAACTTGCAGCATTCAGATAAGTCAACATGGGTCATGGCATAATCCTTGTGCAGACAGAGAATAGGTTTGGGAAAGTTAGTAAAATACCATTTCAATGAAGTTAAGATATGGGACAAACTAAAATGATTCCTTTGTACACAAGCAAATTTAACAGATTTACTAATTCAGGGTTCAAATTATTCTCACTGCTTTTACTGGTATTGTAACACAGACACCACCTTACACCTGCAATGAAACAGAAGTGGTTCCCCAGGGAGGCAGTCATGACCCCAAGCCTGACAATGTTCAAGACGAGCCTGGACAACACCCTCAGAGACATGGTGTGAACTGTGGGGTTGTCATGTGCAGGGGCAGGGGTTGGACTCGATGATCCTTGTGGGTCCCTTCCAACTCAGGACATTCTCTGATTCTATGAAATGCAGCTTCGGGTGCTCACACTGACATGGTAGGTCCCCAAAGTTCACACAATTGTTACCTAACACTGAAAGTACAGTATTTGCTGGGATAGAAAGATAGAGAGGGATTGGCACCTCAGTGTTGCAGTTCCGTGCTAGAGCTCACTGCAGGGAATAATGGGACAAATGAGAGAAAAAGGTACTGTGGCAGAGATTCTGAGAGTCTTACCTCACAACACCCTCTAGTCCCGTGAATAAGGCAGTGTTGAAAAATATATCAAAATCAGCACACCATTCACTTGTTTTATTTCCCCCATCTGACTCTTTCTCCAGCTCACTCAGACTGTTCCCTGCTCCGTATGCCAGAGTTCGTGGAGACTGTTGCTAAACACCTGGCTGTCCCCTTTCATTGTAGAGGGATGTGCCTAATCTGGGTTTATAGCTTCTGTGAGGAGGCAGGACATTGAAGAGGCTAAAGGCTATTCCTAAATGTACTTTATGGATCTAGCCCTTAGCAATTTTTCACTCTGAAGGTTGTATAACCACTCTGTCAGAACCAGTAGGCAATAAGAAGGTTTAAACTCTACTTTTGAGGTTTCCAATTAATAAACCACAAATAGCTTGAAGGCCTCTCTCCCCAACACTGAACAATGCAGAAGTAAATTATAGCAACCAGGCACGTAAGTGTGTGCAAAGCTTCCTGGACTGAGGCACGAATTAAAACAAAGATTTTAAGCAAAAGTACTTTTATTAGTAGTAAAAGGAAATGTGATATCTAAGAACTGTCAGATGATAAAGTTTGATACAAAATGATTTTTAAAAGTTAAATCAGAAGCTGTCTGTAAGGAACTGCAAAATGATTTCACAATTTTGAATGCCACTGGCAATAAAGTGGTGATGAAATTTGATAAAACAGAAAGAAATGCACAAGGGAAAATTACGTCTAGCTATATATACACAGGCAGGGACTACAAATTAACTTGCTTGAGAAGAAAAAAATAATTAATTAATACTAGACAGCTTTCTGAAAACATCAAGTCAAGCACTCAGTATCAATTAAAACTGTAAACCAGGATATTTGGATGATTAAGAAAGAAACTGTAAACAAAATAGAAAACATATATATCACTGTATAAATACACTGTATCGCTATATCACTGTATAAATACATCATATACTCTTATGTTGAATAATTCATGCAGCCCTGGTCATTCTATTTTAGAAGAAAGAAGGGCAAGACAGACAGAGAAAGAGAGACAGAAGGAGAAAGTAAATTCACAGGATCTAGGACAAATTCAGACTATTAAACATAGTGCACCCCTGATTTAGGAAGCATTTGAACTGTACATATTGGATACAGAGCCCTGAAGATGTCTGTAAGTCAACAGCTGAAGGTGTTCCTAATCTGTATGGGACAGTGGAGGCCTTATAACAACAGGACTGTACCCCTACCACGGCAGGGGACCTGCCAGGTACACAGGATTATGTGAACTTGAGGTTTGAATCAGTGCAGCTATTCTTACTTTATGCACAACCAAGTGTCCTCTTGGAAAAGCTGACAGATAACAATAGGAAAGCATTGGCAGGAAAAGTATAGGCAAGGTTAAAAACAAATAAATTACAGGCAAAATAACCATGCTGTCCTTTACTCTTGGGATACATTATAATATATATATATATATATTTTTTTTTTTTTAAGACTTTTTCCTTTAACACCACGTGGCTACTGAGGTAGCTGGTATTAACAACCTTCCCAAATCATGCATCTAGTTCAGTGTCTGAACTCAGAAGGTAGATCAAACTACAGTTTACAGAGGTTATGCCACCACCTCATCCAATTGAAATAAACTCTTTTTTTTTTTTTTTTCTTTTGGTAGCAGAGGGTGGGAAGGTGCCACACAGTGGAATCCTCTCTCAGGGCCAAAAGATAGGTACACACATCTTCCCTATCTGCTATCATGCCGGAAGCAGGGGCAAAATTATGCAAAATCTGGAGCTTGGTTAAATGTAATTAGTAGAATTATTAACTATGTCTTGATATTGCTTTGTGCTGAGTCTCTTTTTGCAAAAAGTTATATGCAGCTGAGTCAATAGGGTTCTTTCAAACATGTAAAAATGACGTAAAAAATCCTGTATTGTGGGGAGATACTATGACAGTGCCTTACAATCTCTCTTTTTTTTTTTTTTTTTTTTTAACAATATGTGGACTGTTGTAAAATTTCGATCTACTTTTTATTATAAGGGGAATGTAAACAGGGTAGATTTTGTAAGTTGACTCCATGACTACATGATTTAAATCCAATATTATTTCAATAACAGCGGAGAGAAATTACTAAGGTGGGCCTGATTTTTCAAGCACTGCTGAGCATTATCTAGCTCTCTCTACTTAGTATTTTCTTTAGTAGCTGAAGTTTCTACATTGACAGAGTAGGTCCTGTAAACCTCATTGCTAAAATGGTATGCTGAGGTGAAAAGAGTTTGATTAACTTAAGCAAAGTTCAAATTGAAGACAATTTAAAAAAATGTACTTGGCCGTTGCTGACATTTGACAATCCAGTAAGCCACCATTTACCAAAATGTTCAGGCAAATGATGGACAAAGCCAACCAGTTACAGACTTTGGGCAATATTTCAGCTATGACTTTCAGTTGTCTCCTCCTCACCTAGATGAATTATTTGAATCCTATCCAGAGTCACCATGTTCTTAAACAAGGCTGTTGTCTCCACTAGATGATACTTAAATCATCCTACTGCTAGGAGACTAAAAATGGGCATCATATTGATAAGGTGTCACAACAACTAACTTGATATCACTCTAGTGCACATTTAAGATGAATGACTCATGCAAAACTGTGTTAGCCTGAAGGAGAAGAAAAAAATATCCACTGTTGTTCCCGAAACTTACAAGAAAAGATAGAATGGGTACCTATAGTACCCTAAACATAAATACTTTGCAGTCAGAAGCACCAAGCAAAAAGTGTCTATATATGCCAAGTAATAGAATACTCTATTACCAGCAGTAGTCTGTCAGCTGTCATACCAGTACATCTGCCACACTATAACTATGTCTAAAACCAGTTTCACTGGAGACAGAAAGATCTGAGCCTTTCCAATATCCTTTCTGATAAACTTTCCCAGGCAAAATAGAAGAGCTGTGAGGAGGATTTAAGTGGAGACATAGTCTGCAGCAAAAAAAGTAACTTCCTGTAAGCATAGCTAGTTAATAATTCTTAAAGAAGTTGGCAAAATGCCTATTCTCAGGGAGACAAAGAAACTGGTTTTGCTCTTTGCAGCCTAATTACTAGACATGTCTGATCACCGAAGCAGAGGAGAAGGAAGTGAGGAAGAGATTAGACTGGCCACTTTGCAGATTTCTTGCTCCTGAAGAAATCTTACTTTGGAAATTAGGGTAGTTTAAAATGTCTAACAGAGTGAAAATGACAATTTTCCAGTTTCCTTCTAAAAACAACACCAATTCTCTAGAAAAAAAAATAAATAAAAAGCCAATCCAACATAATTAAATAATTTCCAATTTTATCAGGCATGTTAATGAAAAGTTATAGAATGTATTATTTTTCAATTAGCAAAATCCCCCTTATATCTTTCCATAATACTGAAATGATTATTTTCAGCTTTAAAAGAAACTGCTCAAATATGTATCTTCCCTGTTTCCATTTCACTGTGAATGTTATAATTTATGCTTATTTCTGATCTAGAATGAAGGACATTTTAAAATGCCCTGGATTGGCTAGAGTATCATAATATTGCTGATTATTTCTCAGCAAGGTCTATTTGTAAGTAGTGGCAAAGGCTCCCATTGATTTGTCTGTATGAGAAAGGCTGACAGGATGCTCTGTGCCACTTGCTACCAGCAGCATCATCAGTGAATCTGTATCATCCCAGTTTAAACTTCTTTCCCAGCAGGACCTTTGGAAATGTTTGATTTAGCTGCCTCTCCTTCTCCTTTGCTCTTCTATATACATATTTTGTGTATAAGAGGGGAGCTAGAAAGAAGATGGGGAAGCAGGTTTGTATGAGTGTGAGGAGCTTCCAGGGCAGGGTTCCAGGGCAGCTTTGCTGGCTCTTCTCTCCCTAGCAGCATCGCCATGTCCTGCTTCGCCATCCTCCTGCAATCATCATGCTCTTCAGATGTGGTCTTTCATTCTTGGCAAAAGTCATAATCCTCAGTTTGTCAGGTGTGTGTTCTGGCCTTTCCCATACACCTCTGTTTACTCTTCCTCCTGTTGCCAGTCTGTTCCTCCCTTCTTCTCCATTCCTTTCCATGCTTCTTTTCTACATTTCCATTCTCTAATCCCAACTACAGTCCTTATGTGCTTTAAAAAAATGCCTCATAGCGTTCACTGTGCCTCCAAACCAACCTCATGATCTTATGGTTATAACTCTTGTTTTGCTTCCCCTTTCTGCTTCCTTTGTTTCCTGTCATTATGCCATGTCTATTCAGGCTGTCATCTCTTCTGGAAAGGGATTTTTCTTGTTCTCTGTTTTGCAAAGCACCTGGCATGTTTTTGATTCTGTCAAACAAATAATAACAACAGATATGAAATTGGCAGTGCAGCAGAATCCTGATATTAGGAAGTAATAGAGGCAAATTACAATGTCATTGCCATGTATACACCACTACTTGATAAAAATTCTCATCGACTAAGTAGGTAAACATCAAAAATGCAAAGATTCCCAAGCAAACACCTCTAACATGTTGTTTCATTTCATGTTGGATCTCAATGAGCCACAAGGTTATATTTGACAATTTCAGTATTTGAAATAAAGGAAATAAATGAATGAGGTGTAGTTTTTCAGATGGATGTTTGAGTATAAAATTAAGAACTGGGAGAAGATGTGGATAACTCTTTAAAACAGAGAGGCAGGAAAAGGGTGTAATGGGTGTGTTCAATTTAAACTCTGCTTAATTAAAAAAAGCATACACATGGTAGTTATCTTCTAGCATGTAAACTAATAAAATAGACTGTCCTTTAGCCTAACTGACATTGTCAGAAGCTCTCAGTATTTTGAAGAATCTTGCAAAACATTTTAACTGACTTGTCTCAGTCATTACATGGTGTAAGGCACTCCAAGACAATGTTTATGTTGCTTGTGTTCCCAAAAAAACAAAACAAAACAAAACCCAAAATTTAAAAAAGAAAAGGAAAGATGTCAGTTTTACTGTACATTTAGTGACAGGCTAGCCATGGGAATTCTCCAAAACAATGTAGCTCCAGGACTAATGGATATAGGCCAAGACTGAAGAAAAATTGTTTTACATATGGTTAGCAATCTCTTAACCAAATTATTTTAAATTCCTGAGAGAAAAGCAATTTACTACAGACATTGAGACAAGCCAATGTAACACTAATACTAAAGAAAAATAAACTAGCAGAGGAATGTCCCCCTGCCACATCAAACAATATTCTTGTAGTTGATTCCAAAGAAGTATCTGTCATTTCGGCACATGGATTAGATTATTTAACAGTGTGAATCAAAGGGAAGATACTCATTCAAGAGAAGAGCGTTATTAATACGTTCTAGAATGCCATACATCTCTGTCACCAAACTGGACACTATGGGAGCAGATGTTTTATGATAAACTGAGAAGAGGATCTGACAATACTAATAGCCATAATGTCTCTAAGGCTTAGGGAAAAAAAAAAAAAAGCAAAAAAAAAAGCAAAAAAAAAAAAGCTAGAGGAAGCAATCTGATGGAAGGACAGAATGTTTGTTTGTTTGTTTGTTTGTTTCTGTCTCCAGTGTAGTGTCCTAGGGACTAATTTTACACGTAGGGAAGGTATAGCTATCTAAATTTAATTTCTATTAGTTGGGTTTTTTTTTTTTTGCACCTGCCCTTTGAAACCCCAGTAATGCCAGGAATGCATGAGAAAAGAATGCATCAAAAAAAAAAAACTCTGAGGAGAAAACCTTTCCAAAAATAAGACTTTTTTGATCCTGATAGTTTCTTTTTTCACTGTTTTGAAGGTAAGTAGATATTTGAATTAGTAAAAATGATTGACATGTGAACTTCTTCAAAGCTAAAGGCAAATGCATAGATACAAAGGTATTTAAAACCTCAGGTTACATTTATATTGGCTATGCCTCTACTGACATTTTTGGTCAGCACCAGGATGAAGGTCTTTAGATCAAGAGATTCATGAGACACTGAGTGTATACCTTGGACTGTGGCATGGCTGTACTCTGGGCTGCACCTGGTTCTCATTGCCAAGTGATGGTTTCACCAGAGTCGAGACCAGGTGCAAGCTAATGAGTATGAAACATCAACAGATGGGAGATGAAGATCCCTGTGTGATACATGGTAAATCAATTTGATAATTTCCTTGCATTTGTATGACCTAGTTATTAATTATTTTAATGCTTCGTTTCTAGCTGCCCTGCTGTCCATTGTCACTCCTGAATTAGATACTCTGTCTTGCTGGGAAGAGAAACCTAAAATGGTTTTAAGAAACTGAAGGCCAGTCAAAGACAGTGGACAAGACAGCTGACAAGCCCCACTGAGGTAAACATATGCCTTCAGTTCTTGGTTGGGATATCTGTATGGTCAGATTTAGTACTCATTTACCCAGTCTCTGATGGTGCCAAGGCCATACCTGTAGTTAATAATGAAACAAAACCAGCACACACGAGTTATCACCCACCCTAATTTCCACAGCAAGGAAACACCTTGAACTAGAACTAGCACTCAGCACACTTAGGAGGGTCCTGGGTATGCCATAGTGTATCCCAGCAGTAAATCTGGATGTGTCCCAAGGAAACTATTTTCAGGGATTCACATCCCCAAACTGTCTCTGAATGTAGATGCCCAAATTCACCTTTTCAACAGGAAACACACATAAAAGCAGTATTAAAGAGATGATAGACATTTTATCTACTAGTGGAGCAATGGCAGAATGATAGAGGAAAGTATGGTCTCTGCAGACCAATATTTTAGCTCTTCTGGGACATGACAGGACACTCAACCTCTTCCATGAAAAGACCTCCATCCTACTCAAAACAACAGTCTTCTGTTGGTCTAAACACCGATTTTAGAGAGAGGGGATTTTTGGAAGAGAAAGGTACTTCAGGAAGGCAAGAGATTGTACAGTGCAAGTAGGAATTCTGAAAGTAATTTTGGATTCGGCTTAGCTTAACCAACTTTCTTCCCAGGCAAGCAGCTGCAGATCAAAGTGTTTTCAATATATGAATATCTACAGTTTCTCCCTTCCCATACAGAGGTTGAAAGTATCATGTTGGCCTTCTTGTACCACCTTCCTGCAGCCCAAAGCTGTTGAGTTAGTCTTACTCTTTCTACACCTTTCTTACCCAAGAGATACATAAAATTTCCATGTGTTGTCAGAAAAGAAGTCATTCATCAAACAAAAACAAAATACAGTGAGCATTCTTAGAAGCAGAGGTAAAAGGATGCCAGATAGGTGTGACATTTCCATCAGCTATGTATCCTGAACTATGAGTAGCCATGATTCAGCTGTCAATAAGCATGAGGGGAGTCAGTCTGTTGGGTTGCTCTGGCAACACTAGACAAGGAGGGAGAATGAGTTCAGTAACAGCTGAACATCACCTCTGTGAGATATCACCATAGTTTAATCAAATGGCTTCTACCAATTTACACCATATTTATCTGCTTACTGATGCTCACTGATCTTAGCTAACAAGAGCTTCCATCACCAAAAGACCTTAAATACAAAAACAATAGCAACAACAGCAAAGAACTTACAGTCTAAGCATCAAATATAATATTCTGTTTTGCAAAAGTATGCTGTGATGGCTCAACAACAGATACGCAGATGCATAACTATATGCTAAGATGTATGGTTTCTGTTTCTCTGGTATCTAAAGTGAAACACTGTTAGTTTAGACTTGAACATTCAGCCTTAAATATCAGGCAACAATTTGTACAAGCATTGTGAAATATATACTATCTTATAGGATTTTAAATTTAAATAACTTGGCAGCATCTGAATGTTTATTAAAAAAATAAATAAACTCAGCTTTACACAATCCTATTTCAAAATACAAGTGTAAAAATGGTATTAGCTGCCTTGAAACTTACTTTATAAGGATTTCTTTTTCCTTTTCCATAATTAAGATACTTTGCTAGGCTGAAAGCATGTAATATTTCTAGGGAATATCTTTATTCTTTTCCAGCAAATAAATCAGAAGCAGATAACACAGGTAAAGCATTGGTTTCTGTATGATTTCTATTAATCCAGTTATATTAATTTCATAAAATCCATAAGAAGTAGGTTTATAATAGTATGAAAGAATGAGAAGAGACTTTCCTCCCAGTCATTATCGGGAGTATAAAATCACAGAAGGTAATTATTTTCTCCCACCAGCCTGAAATAGTCCCTTCTCCAGGTGTTTTGATTTCTGCCATTCAGCTCCCTCTTAGATTGTATGGCCAATATAAACACATACTCCATTACCTTGTACCATTGGTGTTACTTGATGGTTCTCCTGTAAACCTGGATGATTCAGTTTCCCCATACACACACTTTTTTTTTGGTGTTTGTTTTGATCAACACTATTGACTTCTGCACTTAGAGGGCAGATCACCTGGAGAGATCTCTATGACCCATAGTTTGCTGGTTGTAGATAGATGTTGCATTTCTTGTTGCTGAGGTACTATAATTAATGTTCCTTCCTCACTGTCATCTTCTACGTACCCCCCAGTGAAGCATGGATGGTGCTGGGTAAGTACTAATGATGAAGGCCAGCTGGGGAAAAATTGAAGTAGAGCATAGCGCAAAAAAAATGTTTCCCTCCATGTGGCTGGGGAAATATCCTTCAAAAGCCAGAGACACCTCTGCACAAGGAATCAAACATGGACATCTGGTGGTGTGTTACTCAGGTAACTACCACAAGAAAGGTACTGCCTGTGAAACACCCCATGTTTTGCAAGCAGTTTCATGGGATAGGAGGCAGCTTGTGAATGAGATTTTCAACCGACAACACGCAGCTTATCTGGGATTCTTTTGCCAGCAAATAAGAAGCACTGAAGAGCATTTGCTTCTTGCACAGGTTTGGGTAATGTAGGCATAGAGACAATTATTTCTCTTGAAAAGAGCACTACAAAGAAATGCCTGAAAGCCTTTTTTTCTTCTTCCCTGGCCCTCTTCCTGCTCTTGACAGTGCGGAGTGTGTAGGGAAGCTATATGGTAGGGTGTAAGCTTTCTCGTCACGATAGCAATCGATAGTACTGAGGCCCAGTAATATCAAAGGAAATTCTCTTTAGGAATAGATCTCAGAGCCTTGCTGGCCCAATTCTTCTTGTATTTGCCTGGATTTGAATCTAACCGTGTCTTCTTCTGCAGACCTTGAGGGTGTAAAAATTGGCTACTGGGGAACAAGACACTGCTATTTTGTACAGAGTAATAAAGAGAGGACATAAGGTGTTACTTGAGTAAAAAAGCCAGTAGAGAGACCTGGGATGAAACAGTCTGAAGTCAAGGGCTCTGCACTGCAAAGATCCTGAAACAGAAATACAAATTTCGCCCAAAGTCATCCACAGGTCCAGCACATCCTCTCAGCCTCTCCGTTCCCAGTCTCCTCACTCCACCCAGTTCCATTTTCCTCCTGTTTACTGGACCCATCTTAATTTTCCACTGACACCACAAGGAAGCACCAGAACTGCCAAGACCAGACAATAAATGGTGAAGGCCTGGTCTGATTCTGTTACAATTTTTTTTTAATTTCTTTACTCCTATGAACTTATGGATCTTACATTTTTGATCTAGTTTCAGTGACAGTGACAGAGGATATCTGCTGTTCAGAAAGCTCCACGCTTTGCTAAGCAGAGTGTTTTATGGAGTGTGAAAATTGCACACACAGACTTCACACAGACCCGCTTCTTTCTCTTTCTGAACAAAATCCTAACCACCAACTAAAACCAGCCATTTCTGAGTGGCCTTCAGGAGGTACCTGAGTGATTTTACTAAGTTGATTCTAGGCCAATGATATTTCTCTTATAATTTACCATGTGCAACTTCTGTGGGCAAATACATTTAATTCGTGATTATGACTGAAAAGAACACTCTGGAGAAAACTAATCTGAGATTCCTGCACCTTCTTACTCTTAAGCTACACATGTGTTCTTGGCACAGTCTGGTTGGTCCCTGAGGAAAGGAAACTGACACATGTTTTGCAGCAAACATCTTAAATATGGACATGCAGCCCTTCAGGAAGCCAGTGGAAGCTGGCATAGTAAGACAGGTTGAATGATAGTCAATATATTGCCTGCGTAATGTTTCTGCAGAGGTGAAATGCAAGGGATAAATGTGGATACATTGTATTTATCACTCTTCAGTCTATCCTCTTTCAAGCTAGATTTTGATGTCTTAGTAAAACAGAGAGATGGCATCTTTGGAGTAGGAAGTTTTTTTCTTGTAAGAGATAAACTCATGGTTTTCTTGGTAATTATAAGGAAATAATCAGAAGACGATGTGTATTGCACTTGCTAGGCCTTACAGACTCCTCAGCATTCCTTCCATCTTTTTATCTGGCACAAAAGAGGAAGGCTGAGTTATAGACTTGGGCCTATGTCTCCAGTTCATAGCTGACTTGAAATACTCAAGAGTCAAGTAATTCTAATACCAGCAGCACACATAAGTCTTTGGGCATAGCTATGGCTTAATCACTGTGTTTTTCAATGTTAGCCATATTATGATTCATCAGATGACCTCTTAGCTATAGTTTTTCATTATTAGTATTAATTATTATTAGCAACACAGTTCTACAATTGATTATTTGGTTAAATTAAACACAGAAGCCTCGGTCCATGGATGAATAGATTTTCTGTTCCTGATTTAGCTCTTCTGGCACTAGGTACTATGTCTTGTTTTGTCCAAGATGCATTTGGCTGGCTACACAAGTTTTCGCATGGCTGTGTCGCATCTTTTTTTCACAGTCTATCAAGACATCAACTATTTTTTGACTAGTGGTTCTTTTTTGGTCACCCTAATTAGACATTAATTTCACCCAGTTTGTACAGTATCAGTGCTAAAATCGGCTACCATTACCCTAGACTTAAAGAAAACTACTCTAAAACCTTCTGAGAGTAAATATCATCAGAGTCCATGTTTTATTTTCAGGCTTTTAGTGTAAAATTCTCCTTTCATGTCTCTTTCAAGTCTGCTTGAATGAGCGTATTACCAGTTGCTTTCCCATCTGTCTCAGTTTAATCTCTTTGACAAATTCCAATCTGGCCTGAGGAAAAATCAGAGTACTGAAACCACTTCACATTAGATTATAAGGTATATTTTATTAACAGTGTCTCTTTACTTAAACAAAAAATCTTGACACTCCGTAACTCCTCTGCCAGAGATATCTTGTGGAGCTCTATGACTTAGAGTCACATATAGTGAATGGCTCTCTTTCCATTCCTTCCCAAATTCTGACTTTTCACCAGGTACAAAAGTGAGGGGTTTCCTCTTTAACTTCTAACTTTTCACAGTCTCTCTGGACATAACCTACACAGTCTGTACAGCATATAAACTCCATATAACTCCTTTCACTTTCAAACTGCCTAATCCTTACCCATGCTGAAAGTGCACTGAGAATTTAATGGACTTAATAGACATCCTAGTTTTTTCCCTTAGCTTGCCTCAACAGACTTTATTCTAAATTTGTGTGGTAATTATCCTAACTTGAAAGCTCACAAAACCCAATCTGGAGATGAAAAAATCCCACAAATGTAGCTTGCATTCTGCCACTACTCTTTTGTCAGGATATTGCAGATTTTATGCCTTTGGTTTAATCTTTTATATTTTCCAAATTCCTATATGGAATGTGTTACAAAAAATGGTGAGTCAAGTCACACTTTGGGTTTCACAGGTCATTTGTTGGATTGGATTTTTCTTTCTTTCTTTGTTTTTGTGTTTGTTTTTTTTTTTTTCTTTCCCCAAAACTTTCTTATTCCACCCCTCCCCCCCATCATCCTTCCCTAATCCTTTTGGCAGGAAATTCAATTACAGAACTGCCGACTCCCAAGAAAAGAAGGCTGCACTATGCAAACAATAAAAATCTCTGTTTAAAAGCAGTTTCTGGCTGTGTTTGACAACCCTTAAGGGAATAGGAAAGAAAATACAGGCTGCTGCCCAGAAATTCTTGTTTTACCAGAAATTGGTTTGAGGCTAAGACTTTTGAGTAGTCTAGTGAATTCCAGATCTACCATCTGCAAGTCCATTCCAAGTTAGTGGGGGAAAAATATCGCCTGTTTCTACATACCAGTTAATTCATCAGAAGTACAATCTTAACAGGTCCTGAACATGCAGTAACCCTGCTGTGCTAGATGCTCAGCAAATCATAGCACCATCTGCCTGAATACCCCTGCAGCACCTGCTGCCACGGTTACTGTTAGGCAAGAATTTGTATTGTACTTTTCTTAAACTCAGCTTGCCATCCTATCTGGGAACTGTTCTCTTCAACAAGCATGCCAAGTGTCACTTGTTTAAAAGAAAACAAATAAATAAACAAATCAACAAATAAAAACTGCAAAAACCCAGATGCATATGATGAGTATATCAGTTCCTAACTGCATGTAGGAAATAAGGATGTGTTAGCTCTAACTTATCACATATATTTATTTTCAAAAGATGAAATGACCGTTTTTTGACTGAGTCAGCCTTTGCTCCTCACACACAGCTGGGGGACAGTTTCATGCCATTACTGTGCAACAGAATGCCAGCTGAACCCACCCCTGTGGCAGAGTGTCTTGGCATCGCTTGGTATTATGGCTGTAGTGACATGATCACCATCTCAATAGTAACCCAAAAGTCAAGGAATTTAAATCATTCTCAAAGTTGTTACATATGAATGATTTAGAAAGTTAAGGACAAATTATTATTTTTTTATTTCAACTACTAACCAATAAATGTAAAAAAATACCAACAACAAACCAAAAATAACCCCCTTAATCCCCCACATTAAAGCAATAGATTTTGTAACATTCAAAACAGTGGAAACTATTTAACATGTATTATTATTAGTGGAGAAAAGCAAATTTAATTTAAAATCATTGTTTCAAACTCCCTCAGTGGATGCCAGATAACTCCAGCTTAAACAAATATAAAAACCTCATTTTAAATGGAGAATAATACAGACAGAGCTCAGTTATTGAGATATTAAGGGCAACATTCAATTTGAGACACAGTTAAGCATCTTTGCCTCCTGGAGATTTTTACATGACAAGGCTTTAGATAAACATGGTTTTGCAAACAGCAGCTATCATATCTGATCACATAACCTCTGGACTGAAGCAGTATGTCAGCAAATATTTCTGATTATTTAAAATACTAAATAACTGTAATTTACTAGGCAGGTCTTCCTCAGAACAATCGCAATTTTTTTCAAGAATTTATATCCATATACAAAAAGCATTTAGATGATATGTTACCAATCTCTGAATTAAAAAAAAAAAAAAAATAAATCACTTCTCTCTGTGATAAAGCCCAGTTTAAATACATTCTGTGACATACTAGTAGTGGAGGATCTGTCTTTCTACGACACTCAGCTTATGAAGGAAATTGTATCAGCTAAGGACATATAGGGTAGGAATCACCTCACCTAACTGCAACTATCTAGACATTAGACGCCTATTTTAAGCTAATCATCTGGGTTCCCTCTACAGGTAACAGAGATATGCATTGCCAGAGGGAGATTCATCCTGCTTGTCTTAGACCTCTCTCTTTTAAATGCTTATAGATGAACAAAATCAAGGCAGATCAGTCTCACTGACAGTCTGCTAATCTGTCTTTTAGAGATGACAATTTCCAAATTCAATGAAATTAGGCCAGAACTGAGATGATAATTTTTTTTTCACCATTTAGCCTTCAATCCTCCCTCTGACCCAACTTTTTCTTTAGTTCCTCCCATGAACATCAACTTTCTCTGGCCTTTTATTTTTCTTTCACTGGACTATGTTTTCCTGGAACCTGTGGAACTGCAACCAACATCAGTATGTTGCTGCTTTACCAGTTACAAATCCATTTACATGCATGTGCTCTAAATTGCAGTAATGTTCTGAACAAATAGCTACGATAGGAGTATTGAATAGCAATTGTGCTTTCTGGTTCTACTCTACCACTTTCAAATGTGTAAAAATCTGTGGCAACATTAAGGCAGTCAAGGTATATAGATGAATGCTTAAATATATTTAATATTTAAAGAAGATGGCTTAAATCAAACAAGGAAAAATAAGGAAGAAATACCATTAGGGCCCTCACTTTTACATGTGTGAGCCCAAGTCACCACACGTGCTTCGAGGCCTCTGTGCTTCAGAATATTGAACAAGTCCTAAAGGTGAAGCCTGGCCTGAACTCTCTTGCATTTAGGGTTCATGGGTTCTCAGCAATACCAGCATTGCTGCATCGCACCTTTATTCACCGAGCCCTTGGAAACAATAGCCAAGATTTATAAGGAAGCAGGTATCTGAACTTAGACTCCTAAATTCATAGCTGGGTGCTTAAAGCAGTAGCAAAACTGACAAGCATCCTGATACTCACCCCAGCAGTGAGGCACTTAGCTTTTGTCATAACACAAAATGGATGTTGATTAATTAAGTGTGTTCCAACGGCTACTTGAAGTGCCTTGGCCGAGTGCTTGCGTGCACTAATTTCAATATTGGGCATGCAGTCTACTCTGTGTCTTACTTCTACAGCATTTCTAGAAAATTTATTTTAATAGTTAAAAAAACAACTTGAGCTGCATACAAGAAAATAACTCCATTTCTACTGAATGACAATCTAATATGAAATAAGAATATTCACCTTTTTTCTTACTCTGCCCAAATCCAGGCAATAAATTAGGGTTCTCAGCATGACTGTAAAGTGCTGTGAATTGTATAAACAATCATATATGGACACTGAAAAATAACCCTTATGCACATTGCATTATAGTTCCAAAAATATATTTACAGTCTATTACAAAGATTACAAATGGAAGTGTCTATGTAACGGGATTATGCTAGTTAAAAGCTTTTTACAGATTTTCTTCAACAAAGGCGGGAAGGGACAAAAAATTAGTATAATCAAACCTTTTTCTACTGAAACAAATAAATAAAATGACAAATATAACACTGTACAGTGATCTAAAAAGGGGCAGAAAAAAAGGAGAGGGAAAATGATGCATTTAAGTTTTTAATAACTATCTTTGGTCCTAAATGTGGGAAAACACATTATGTAGCACTGAATATACACGTTTGTGATGCTCTGCAAGTAAAATAGAAAAATATAGTGCATTTTCAATGTATTCAGAGCTCACTACACATAAATGTGTGTACAAAACAAGACAGTATAAATAAAATTTACAAGTTTTACAAAGGAACATTTACAGGGTTTTTTCTTTTGTTTTTATTTTTTTTGTGTGGATGCCCACATTATCAAACAAGACCAATTTATGACTGATCCCTGGGATCTTTCTCTATTAAAATCAATAGAAGCAGCCTAATTCTCTTTGGAAGTACAGCATTTCATTGCTGGGGTAGTTCACAATTTTCAGATTTTTTAAAGCATTTCTCTCTGGTTCATATACATTCCTGCAATATCTCTAAAGACATCATTCATTATTGCTTATGGTAGTTGTATATTTTAATCAAACAAAATTCATATATAAGGAAATGGTGTAAACAGATACTCTGTTGAGCAACTACTCTTGCATCTGTGTTCCTGATGAATGATTGCTGTGTCTGTGTGAACACATACACCTATGTTTGCTCAGAGCAGCAAAAGCTTGTAAAAAACTTGAAAATTTTGAACTGCCCCTTGCCTCATGCTCTACAGTTCTCATATAAAATCTATGTCCTTATTCTGACAGCTGGACTGCATTCGCCTTAAACTCATATAAAATATACTCCAGCTATTTCTCTCAGATTTGCTAATGCAGAGTATAGAAAAAAAATGTGATGTGCTCAGATTAAATGGTTTAGGTAACACTGGAGAACTGCACCCGTGCTCTGAGACACTCCTACAATCACTTGTCCATTCAATGCAGTGTCTCAGCAGGTTTGCAGTTGTAGATCTACATCTTAGAATATATCTCACTTTCACTCTAGTCCATTAAAATCATCTTGCAAACAATTTGCTAAAAGTGCCTAGAACTACTTAGGGGTCATTATTGCTTTTCTTTTTTCTTTTTTCTTTTTCTTTTTCTTTTTTTTTTTTTTTTTTTTTGCTTTTATTTTCTTTTAAAAGATAGTATATGTGTAACCTTAAAAAATTCTTTAAAAAATATCAGAGCTCTTGGCAACTTGCATTTTCCTGACTCCCTGCCAATTAGCTAGCCATGTCGATATAGTGTTGATTTAACAAAAGTAAATGGCACAAAAGGATACCAAAGTTCGGACAGATATACATTGCTTGGTCATGCTTCTTAAATCTCTAGGAACTCAAATAATCCTTTAGAGGTACCCAGTGTAGTAATGTGTCATAGAATTAGCACTAAAAAGGTCCAAAGATATAAACATCATACTAAAAGAATGTCTTTATGAAGAATAAACACATATGATTAAAAAAAGATTCAGAAATCACAGATTTAAGGAAAATATTTTGTTGAATTCAACAATAATATCATGATTTTATCTGACAAATATATTCTTTTTTAAATTTTTATGTACATTTAAAAAGTCTATTAGATAAAAAGGAGGTTAGAGAGCTCAAGGTGTTTGTATGTTTATTCAGGTAGTACTTTGTTTATTGTCACTGCTGTTTTCCTTGCCACCACTGGTGGATCCTAATTCCCTTTTCATAAATTCTGGTGGCACTTAGGAGTTCAAGTCTGTAGGTGCTTCTTGTAGCTCTTCTATTCACTGCAGGAAGGACCCAGGAAATCAAGTGTCTTCTAGCAGCACTTCATATATACTGAAGGCCAGTGCTGTTCTCTCAGTCTGTCACCTCCCTCATAAGGGAGAAATGTCTATCACACTTGGATGCCAGTGCCGTGTAAATGTAGCATTTGTGCTCTCATAGTCTGAATGCTGCTCATGATTTTCTTTTGATGACCAACCAACGTGATCCCTAAACTCATCACATCCCTGGGGAAGATAAATGCGTACATTGTTAATTTTTCAACTTAGACTGCTATTGTACGGTATTAAACTGTGAGTCAAAGCTACATAGTGCTCTGGGCTACCAGCTTCTAACATTGGAGCTACACTGGAACCTCAGCTCAGTACTGTGAAGTTCATATAGGCGGCGGTTCAACTTCTCAGCGAGCAATGCAATTACATGGTAAGTATCACATAATTATACCGCATGTGGCTCCACATCTGAGAATGAAGCCAGTATATTTTGCACTACAATAACTTTTTATTGTGCCTTTAAGGACACCCGAAGAAAGAGACACTTCTCTTGTAAAATACTTCGGATGGCTTTCAGGACAAAGTTACCTAAATACAAGATTTTGGGGACCACCTGCTTCCTAAAGAGATGCCTAGAGAAACCCTTTGCATATTGACCCACATCCATCATGCAAATGAAGAAGAGCAGCTGTTTCAATTCCACTGCTACTAATGTTACTGATCTAGCAGAAGTTTGTGGGCTCTGACGACAGTTCCCAAGCTATAGGGTGGGTCTCCTAGTGATACCAACTAGACAAGAGTAGGGTTGCAAACTTGAGAATATGGTTTAGAAACTTGTTTAGAAAAACACTGCTCTCTATAAGAGGAATAACGTGTTTGGCAACCACCAGGACAAGAATGTTGTTTGCAGGGTGCCAAGAAGACCCATTTAAGATGGCAGCTCTAATACAGGCCACACTCGCCTTCAGAAAATTGTTTTGCTTCCATAGAGTTTTATCCTAATGCAAAGTCATTTCTTGCAGGACACAGACAGCCCCCAGCCAATTGGAAGAACATTCCACATCTTCTAGTACATGTCTAGAGAAGGTACCAATTAAGTAGTGAAGGCAAAGTGGTTATTTTCCTATATATACATATTTTGAAATGGGCCACATTCTCCCTCAAATTCTAGCCCCTTGGTTTTCTTTCAGTTGGTCTCAAAAGGAGGGAAAAAAGTGATGCCACACATAGGTAGCAGGGTATTTGCCCTTTCATGGGATGCTCCAGTGCAACACCATCAGCTGCTAAATCGGCTTGGCTTATCCCCAAGTACCATGTTTGTACTCAGGGTAAAGTTTTGGAGGTGAACATAGTGTATTATTTTACCTAGAAATTCCCTAAATGCAAGTTAAACATGCCCAGTACTAACTTACTCAATAGTCATCCTGGCAACTGATTCAAGAGAGTTGTAGCCTGCTGCTGTGAAATTATCCTTATATCTTTCCATCTTAATAGCTTGTAACCATTCGCCTACGGAGCAGAAAGTGGTAAAATCGGGAGTGTTCTGGTCCAGAAGAGGGCTAATTGGTCTATGGAGAAGGAAAAAGGAAAGTAAGTTGTTTCCAAAGAGAGTAAACATCAGGGAGTATTTAGCAAGGTGAGAGTCATATAAGTTCGGGATATTAAAAATGTCAAGAGTAGAAAGTAATAGGCCTTTATACACAGTTTAGATTATTCCGTGAATAGCTGTTGACTACTCTGTAACTCACAATATGTAATTCCTAAGCTTGCTCACGTAAAAGATGAAAGGTCAGAGTGAGCAAAATAAGCCTAATGGACTATTGTTACCAACATAAAATCAACGTTATTACCTAGCATGACAGAAGCTGCAACTAATTTTGCTGGGTAAAATAAAGATGCTATTCTTTTAAGCATCTTAGAAAATGTAGCAGCAGCTATTGCCATTATTCAATTGGATGGGACAAAACAGAGACAAGGAAAGAGCAGAGACACGAAGTAAGTTGCTTAAGGTCACATAGCAAATCAGTCAGTAGAAGAACTGAGAGCAGAACACAGGCCAGTTGATTTCCTAGGGAAGTGATCTAGCTAGCAGATCAAAAGATTACCACAATTAAATAATCCACCTGAAATTTACGAAGAAGCCATTAAAAGCTACACCATGAAATACAATGAGATGCAATCACTGAAAGGAGTTAAAGCCAGAAAATGAAAGGCAAAAATCTACAGTGTAGCTTATCAAAGCACATTGGCCAAGCATGAGTATTGCTAATTACTATTTCTATTGTACTAGTTCTTAGGGCAAAGGATGCACCATATCAAACTACAACAGATGATGATCCTTGCCCTCCAGACTTCACAGTTTTAAGAAACAAGGAAAACAAAGACTGCTAGTGGTGAGAGTGTGGAAAGAGTGATGAGCAGGCAGTAGTTCATTGAGAAATGTGTTAGTTCCATGATATTTACTTTCTTCATTTTGGTTATTTTTTTAAGAAAGTCCTTTTGGGCTTTGTTCAGCATGGTAAAAAAGAAGGCCAAATGAGGGAAGGTAAAAACAGGGAACAGAAGGAAGAAGGAACTGAGAGACACATGGAGTAAGTGTGAACTGGAACCAGCTACAAGCAGAACATCCAGAACATCCAGAACCAGCCACGTGAACCATCAAAAGAATGCACACTAAAGATTTTCTTACCTGCTACAGGTTCCCATTGGGGTTTTCAAGCTGTTTGGGTTTCTTATCATTTTGTCCAGAATACCAACTATCTGCTCAAACTTTGGCCTTTCACCGCGCTCCTTCTGCCAACAATCCAGCATCAGCTGGTGCAGTCCTGCTGGGCAATCCATGGGTGCTGGCAAACGATAGCCTTCTTCGATTGCTTTTATAACCTAGTAGCCAACATAGTTAATAATTTTTCATCAAGGAACATTTAAGTAATATATATTGCTATCCAGTTCAAGAAATAAAAGAAAAAAAAAAAATCAATAAATAAAATTTGCCATCAGTCTTGCAAAAATAGGAATCTGTTGTTTTGACACTAGCCTTCATGTTTTCAAATAATTTCCCCAACTGTATCTTTGGGCTTATTAAACATATTGTTCTATATGTGCAGAACATAGCTATATTACCTAGTCAAGTGAGCAGTGGGGAACAACAATTAAATTCACCAAGAGAGCAACAGATAGATTGATAAATGGAGTTATTTCAGAAAGTATTATTACTTGCCCCAAGGCTTTTATGAAAGAGCGTGTGGTAGAAGCATCTGACTTGTAAATGGATAGAGATCTGCGTGTGCACATATAAAATACAACCCCCCTGAAGATATTATAAAAGGATCCAAGAAAAATGTTTACTGGACAGAAATTGTTAGGGAAAAAAGTTGTGTTCTATGTCTAGCCATGTTATATTAATGATAAAGTAGCAGAAATGTGTCATGTGAGAGATGAAGACCTGGCTGAATGGTATTTTAATATATCACCTAAACAGAAAGATAGATTTAATAAGAGATGCTGCCAGATAATGATATGATTGAAGGAGAGCATAAATGTCTGAACCAAGAATTACGCTCACCCGCTGATTTCCTTAGACAAGTCCATTTGCATTTAAGTAAAAAATAAAAATGGGTAAAATAAAATCAGAGGAAACTGCTGTAAACCTTGAGGGCAGGATAAGAAAGCACATCAGGAAGCAAGGCAGATAAAAAGGCTTGTGAAAAAGGACTAAAACACTGTTCATGGGGGATTTCAAGTCTATTGACATTGATTGACATAGCAATATTAGAATTGCTAAGGAAGGGTGCTTGCTCCTGAAGGGTAACGCATAGGACTGTCTTCTCCCTTGGTTTCTATAGATAGCAAGATTAGAAGCTGTTCTGGAGGTAGCCCTAGGAAGTAGGTCTGCTATGATAAATTAAGTTGGTGAATATCCAGAGTTTAGTGAAAATAATAACCTCAGATGGGAAATATTCCATAGATTGTATGAGAAAATGAAAAAGCAGTGGACTGCAAAGTAGATAGAACTGCAAAGAATACAAAATAATCTTAAAAAAGCTGGCTGAGATCCATGATTGTATCAAAACCTTTTGCAGAAAAACAGTTTTGTGAAAAGAGGAGGTATAGCCCAGCGGTAGAGCACTTACTGCACGTTTGTGTCAGAGAATGTCCTTCTGACCCCAGGAAAGTTGCCTCATCTCCCTGAGCCTCAGCTTTCTATCTGAACATTTAGAATGACAGTACTGTCCTGCAACTCAAAAATGACTGAGAAATATTCAGTTCCTGCAGTAACATCTGTGCCTTGAAGAATGAGTGAGTGAAGTTATCTGTTAGAAAGGGCAGGGAAAGAGTATTTCTGTGGAAGAGCAGGCGAATTGGAAGAACAGTAGTATATAGGAAAGAAAACATTAAAAGTAAAATTTGGATCTTTTAGAGCAGTGTTAAAAGGAAACATAAAAGAACAGTTCCTTATGCTCAGAAGCAGCAGTGCAATAAAACTGAAAAGCTGCAGTGTGTATAGGACAACAGGTGTGTTATGAAAAGTAATGCAGAATTTTTTTACTTTGTAAAAGGCAAAAGGTATTAAAACCTTTGTGTATACTACATATGATATACTACAAACAAAGCAGTTGCTTAACAGGTCAGGACATAGAGACAACCAATGAGGAATGATAAAGTAGGTAACAGCAACAGTAACACAACCACAAAAATATCTAAGAGCCTTAGAACTGGCAAACCATCTAGATAAGACTACAGCCAAGAGTGCAAGGGACAGTGAAAACATGATCGAAAGGATCATGAATGGGAATTTTCCAAGTTCACTGTGATCTGCAGAGAAACCTGAAGAGAGGTGGGAATCAAGATGATTACATTATTTTTAAAAAAGGTTTTGAGGATACTGAACAATCAGTGTCTTTGATGTGTATTCTGAGCAAGAAGGATGAAACTGGTTAATATAAAATAATAAGTTAGCTAGAGATGGACAGAATTGCTAGGAATATCCAAAACACTGAAAAAACCATTCTAAAATATTGATAAGTAAAGTTTCTTAAAAAAAAAAAAAAAATGTTTATACAAAACTCAGGTGCTTTGAAGGGTATTACAAGTGTTGACTCTGTGAAGAAAAGTGGGGGCGGGGTTCCAAAAATCAGTACTCACAGATAATGAAATAGATGCAGATTTTTATATTTTTTTAAAATACGCAAAACAACAAAAAAACAAAACAAAACAACACAGCTGGACCTCCTACTAATAGAATGGATTTATATTATTTACACTTCCCACAATTCTTTTTTTCAGATTCTGCTTTTTTGCAAAAAGAGAAAAAAGGAATACTGTTAAAAGTCACGTATGTTTTTATCTTAATCAGGCTATCTGAGGATGTGAAGTAGAATAGAAGAGGGCCTGGTCTGTTCAGTGTATATACTGGTTGCCAACAAAGAAGCATTAAATACAGGTAACTGGATAATGTAGTGTTATCACTCTGCTTCTGGGTACATAATAATAATACAAATTAATAATCATAATAATGGTAATAGATCCAGGAGTACAGAAATGAAAAAAATATGCAAGCCTAAGTTCTTGGCCTTTTCTGAAGAACAAATCTGCACTAAGGTCAGTAACCGAATGACAGCAAGAACTAGCAACCACCAGCATCTAACAGAGGAAGAGGGTAAAGTGCAGTGGGTTTAGGGCTACTATTACCAGAAAGGATTAAGCTGAGGGGAGCCCACTGATCAGAGAAGTTGGGTGGACTCTGTGTATCACCTGTGTTCAGCCCTATGTGCCTCTGTGGCTAGCTTGTAGGATGAGTATTCTGGTGCACCCTGACTCTAGTCACTGCTAAAAGGAGGACTTTTGCTTAAAAAGAGATTGCAACAGTAATTTGTATCCTCCATCAATCTAAAACAATGTCTTAAAGGAAGCAGAATTAAATAAATGCCATCTAAAGATCCAAAGTCAGGGAGACATATTTTATTTGAGATCTGGTTTATGACTGCACCCACATCCACTTTTAGACAAATTATATACTTAAGATATATAAACTGCTTGATTGCTTTTGCAAAATCAGAAAAATTTAGCATTTTTTATTACAGTTAAATACTCCCATTGGTAACTGTGAAAGAGAATAAATAACCAATCATAAGATAATTCAAAATTTTTTCATCATTGTTTTACTCATGGGATTGGTAGGATGTGTATATATTTTGGGAGGTATGTTTCAGGACACGCTTGAAGATCACAGGATACAAGAATATCTGAAATTATTTTACCAAGATGCATCTTTTAACTATATGCTATTGAAGATTATTATGTAAGATGCTAAAAAGAGATAAAACTGCAAGAAATGGTAATTAGCTGTTCTATGAAAAAGGTTCAGTCATGTGCTTTCCTTGCATGGGAATACTTTTCAAAATCCAACAAGAAGCATGAAGATACCAAAATTTCTCCCCTATTTGAAAGTTTTTCTTTATTGTTCCCTGAAAGCTAGGTAAGGTTTGCCTTTGAGGCATCTTATATTCCTGTCAGACTTCTTTTATGTTTGAATCTAGTACAGAAGGAAGGTGTCAAAAGAAATGAAACTCTACTTGGTGTCTAGGGAATGTAAATATTTCTCTTTCTCTGCCCCAAGGACTTGTTTGCCCGTATTTTGACAGTCCATGAAATCTTTGACACTGAGACCTGTCAAATATTAACAACTTTGCACTGTGCCAAACTGACTCATCATTTACACTTTTATCTTTTTTTTTTTTTCAAGTTTGATGTCGATCATTCAATCAAAAAATAAAATAATAACAAAAACCACTCAAGACCCCGACCTGAAGAACTTTAAATGAGACTCTTTCTGACATCTTTCTCACCTGTATGGCTTTTTCCTATGTAATTTCTGTATTAATAGATACTCTTGTCAGAAATCAAGATTAACACCCATCTGTTCTATTACCACTGACCTGTTGGTCTGGGTCATATTTTATGGAAACAAGGTTATTGTTAAATCAGCATAATTAACTTGAAAAAGCCAAAGTAGGTCATTAACTGCCACTCACATTTTTAGCAATTTTTATCAGCTGATTAATCATTGTTCTGAGGTCAGAAACCTCAGAATTATTTTTGTTGGAAAAAAAATAATTTCTTCTATGCTTAAGTATAATAAAGTGAAGAGCATATATTACTATTTTTGATGTTCCAATTTTACTTGATACTCAGGACAGAAATCTACAACATCCACATGGTAAAAGAAATATTTAGAGATTCAGGTAAAAAGTGAAAGCTCTGTATCTTTTTAATTTTGTAAGAACACTACAGTATTTTGATAAATCTTATTTCTAAACCAACATTTTATGCATGTATAGTGAAACACATATGTACGTGTTTACAGTATGTAATTTTTGTTTTTTCTAACACACACACATGCTCACAAACAGTCAAAGTATAACCTACATCTTGATTTGACATGTCCCAGTAAGGCCGTTCTCCATAAGACATTACTTCCCACATAACTATTCCATAACTCCACACATCACTGGCTGAAGTAAATTTGCGGTACTGGATGGCTTCTGGAGCTGTCCATCTCACTGGAATTTTTCCACCCTAAGAAATATAAAGAAAAGAATAAAGTTTTATTGTTTGCTTGTTTGTTTTATCCACAAAATTTCCATATCATCTTCTGTAGAGAGTGTTTGCAATTATTTCCATCAACATCAGAAGCAGCAACTATGATATCTACTATAGTTGACTTACTGTAGAATTTTCAAAGCAGTCTAAGGAAGTTCAGGCAGAAACAGAAACTTAAACACCTGTCTAGGCTAAGTTGGATGCATTTCTCTGGAAATGCTTATCTCTCCATTGATTTTAAACGTCTGGTTAGATGTCTGATTTGCCTAGTCATTTAAGTCCTGGCTGGCTGAAGCTAGGAAGGGTAGTGTCATCCTGTTCATATAAATCCAGTTGACTTTGAGATCTTGGTCTGACATATTTAAAACAAGGTCCTACTTTAGACCCCAGTGGCAGGAGTGACAGCCATGAACACTGGTGTGGTTTCCTGGATCCCTGCGCCTGTTGGAGCAGATTCCAGGGGCCCCTCCTTCCCTCAGCATGAGAAAATAGGTACAGCAAAGCCCCACGGGTGGGAAAGTAGAGCTGGCTAAACAAAAGAATAAAGAGCATAGTGTGCCCAGTGAATGCTTATTTAAGAAAAGCGTCCCACCCAAAAGCAAGGGAAAATACAGGAGTTGAGCTTTGTCACAGCCTAGCCTCAAGCTAGTCAACTTTTTGTGCGATAAAATCTAGTCTGAAAAACAGTAATAGCCTACAAATATTTTAATTGACTCATAGTAAATGAGACGATTAAAATTTTTATGGGTAAAACTTCCATATTTGTTCAAACAGAAAATCATGAGGAAGGGAATAATGAAGATACTGTCCAAAGTTTTTAGAACTTTACCAAGTAAAGTTAATGTTCTTACAAAATTATCAGTCCCTAATTCAAGCCAGATTTCTAAAGAGACTCTTTTCCATTTGACTAGCTAATATTTCTCAAGCAATTTATCTATTTCTCTTATCTATACTGTCTATAAGACATGCTGCTTCTTAATAACCACAACTCAAAACTATTAAAACCCATCGATTTCTCTTACGGTAGTAGTGTAGACAGCCTCTGGATCATCTTCTATAACTCTGGAAAGGCCAAAGTCTGATACTTTACAAACAAGGTTGCTGTTGACAAGAATATTGCGTGCTGCAAGATCCCTGTGTACGTATCCCATATCGGCCAAATATCTCATTCCAGCAGCAATTCCTCTCAACATCCCCACTAGCTGAATGACTGTAAATTGCCCATCATGTTTCTGGAGGGAAGAAAGGAGCAGCAATTCTTTTTAGTATGACTGAGAGGAAAAATAAGAATTAGTTTCACAACTTCAGCTTTCTGCTTATTTACTACTTCTGTGGCAATTCATCCAGGGGCAAAGAAACTCATTTCAAACACAAGTTTTATGAGATAAAGCAGTACATCCAGTTAAGAAACATGAGTAGTTAATGTACTAGAAGTAACAAAACTTGTTAATCCCTATAAATTTCTGGCTAAGTCCTGACAAGCCTCTTCTAAGAGAGATTACCTGATGCACAGGTCTTTATAGTTTGCCTGTATGCTCTTCATCTCTCAGCATAATTATTTGTATCAAGAGAATAAGGACTATCTCCTTTTAGAGATACAACAATACAACAAACATAATCTTTTTGTTCTCTATAGGGTGTTCATATATCATCTCACACTGTCTTGTACATCTGGTAAGGAGTTTAGAACACACACTCAAAAAATACTAAATTATTGTGAAATTGCATTGCTTTTTTCCTTTGTTCTTCTCTTATACACAACCACAGTTCATTTAGTGATCCTTGTATACTGATTTCTACCATGTTGACACAATAAAATTCTTCACCCAAGAGGCAGAAGATTGGGCCTTAGGTATCAGTAGTTTTAACTTCAGGTGGTGGCAATAATAAAACCCATCATTTCTATGCCACATTAAATCACCTAAATTCCTAGAATGTTCCCATGTGGTCCTGTCTGATCCTCTCATTTCTGATCTGGTTTTGCTGAAATAACGTAGTGAACTCATAGTAGTTGTCAAGCTTCATTTCAGCCTGAAAAGCATTTTAATTATATGAATATCATGCATGTATACCTATATAGGCACATATCTAAACCCACATTTTTAAAGGTGACAACATATAATATAATATATATATCACTTAAAATATGTTTATGTATGTTTTCATTTTGGTACTCACCCTAAGAAATGCATCTAAGGCCCCATTCTCCATGTATTCTATTACAATCATGACTGGTTTCCCTGAAAGAAAAGAAGACATATTTTGTTTGAGAAACTGTAACGCAAATGGAGTGCCTTTTTTTGATAAAACACATGGTACTCCTTTGAAGGACTGAATCAATGAGACAACGAACATTTCTGAGGCCTCCAGCACTGTTACTGAGCTCTAATAAGTTCTTAAATGTCTGTGTGGAACGTGGTCATGATTCACAAAATTAAACCATACAAATCAAAATGTCAGTGTGTTCTCCTAACTCCTGCTGTGTGAACAGGACTCTGGAATAATGACACTTCAGATAATATAAAAGGACATAAGAAACCTTATCTCTCTGCATGGTCTTTGAGGCTAAATGGAACTAGAAAAATTATATATTTCAAAGTACTTCATCTTTTAATCATGCATGCATCATAATTTTTTTCCTCAGGTTGTACCATAAAGTAAGTATTGTTTTAGTTAGTCACGCATCAGGAGAAAATCCATTACGAGTGTGCAGCCTAATTTGAATCTTTGACCATGAATAACCTAAAGTAATTTCTGCCATTATGTTGTTATTTGACTGACAGTTGGAGCCACTGCTTACCTCTAGTAACAACCCCTTCTAAGTGAACAACGTTGGGGTGGTCAAACTGTCCCATGATGCTAGCTTCACACAGGAAATCTCTCCTTTGCTTTTCAGTGTAGCCAACTTTCAGAGTTTTTATGGCTACTGCAACATCTCTCTTGCCAGGAAGCTTTAGACGCCCACTGCACACTTCACCAAACTCTCCTAAAATGAAGTAAATCAATGCTGAATTACTCCAACTAGAATATCAATATTTCTCTTAGGCCTTGATTCAACTAGCCGCCTAAGTATGTGTTTAAATTTAGCATGTGACTGTTCATATTTGAAATGGATTACTTAGAAACACAAAGACAGGCATGTGCTTTAAATGAACTGCTGACTGAATACCTTACAGAGTAAACACGTCATGTTAAGTCAATCTACAAGACTCTTATTTGAATATTTCATAAGACTTGTTAGTAATTTGTCACATTTTTTCATAAATAGGCAATAAATATGAAGTAGTTTTTATAAGAAAACACTATTACAGAAATAGTAATACCATTTCTAAGTGAAAATGTAATTCTGTTCTACATGGTTTCCTTGCCATCTTTAGATCCGATGGGCTTTTTTCTTTCAAAAGGCATCTCTCTCAGAGCTACTTTTAATTTAACATCATTATGGTGTTAAATGAAGCACTACATTATTACCTTCAAGTAGGATAATTTACTTTGCAGATTATGAAATGAAAGGTGTGACTTATAATAATTTTGTTACATTAAACAAACACAAGCATACACTAGAAGTTTGTAAAAGGCTTCTAAACTAACAGACAACTGGAACTTGAAGAAGTATGTGAAAAAAATTGCCAAACAACCAAGAACAATACCAGAAAAAAAAAGCCCCAACAACTGCATGGAAGCACGTGAGATGTGGAGATAAATGCCACTACTATTGAGACTGTGAAGGATTTAAGGATTGTCCCATGCCTCACAGCCATGTCACCAGAAAGGAAAATAAAGACCTCCTATTCTGTGATCAGGAAGAAAGATGTCTTGAAATATATAGGAGAAAACGTTAGTAACATATACTGAATGAAGGGGAACATCTCTTTAAAAAGCAAAAGATTCATCGCAAAAATATTTGATAATCTGGTACTTTTAAAATTTATCTGCAGTATGGGAGATAAAGATCCAAGTCCCTCTTCCAAATCAAATCAAGTCAGAAATTTATCTCCCACATATCTATGGAGTGCCTTAACTTTAAGCTATTGAGTATACACAAGTATGCAGACACACCTATATCCAAGACATGTTATAGGGTGAGTGCTGAAAAAAATTATTTGTATGAGGAAAGACTAATATAGAGACTTTGACTAGAGAACTCCTTTGGACATAGGCTGAGGTCCTCAGAAACCTGGTGGGATCAGGACTTAAGTGCTCATACACACTGTCAAGGCATCTGGCTGGCAGAGGAGAGAGAGGTATGCCTGGAAACGGGGCTGAACGCCTGAATGCCTGAATACCTGAATACCTGAATGTTTGAAGTGTCCTAGTGGATGAATTCTGTTTAGGACACTGCCACCGTTCCAATGCTACTGTTCTCTTCTCACCCCCAAAAGCAGAGCCTTGGCTTCACCATTCTCCAGACCAGATAGAAGTGTAGAACTTTGGCCAAACCTTAATATTTCCTACCAACTTGTTCAGGCAAATCTCCACTCAGCATGGCTGATTTTATGAATCTCACAGGAGATGACTGCATACAGAACTGAATTCCTCTCTCTCTGTTTTATGCTAGTTGAATTAAGGTTAGCTCAGATTGACTCCATATACCTCTGCTAACACTGTGCTGTACTGGAACTAATTGGCTAGATAGAGTACAACTGTTCCTGCCTGCACAGGTGAGGCATTAGCATCAACCCTCCTTGGGTACTGGTGGTGTTGTCTGAATTTCCATCTCATAGCTATGAATACCCTGAGGCACAGCTGTGACGTACGTAACAACTAGCTGTTCATGCCCTTAGTTTGGTGCCTTGACCTCCCACTTGTACTTCATTAGCATTATGGATGACTATTAATGAATTCACCACTCACCTGGCTCACAGCTCCTAGCCACAAGAACTTACTAAAGGATAATAATTTTCTCTAGTAATACCTTCCAAAACTGTTTTTTGTTCCATGTTGAAAACAAAACATGTGTGTGTGTGTATGTGATACTTCAGATCCAGGTAATTAGGATACTTGGCACAGGAGATGCTAAGGCTTAGCACCTTTCCAGCTCTCTGTGATCTGTTTTTGATTGATTTCCAAAAGCAGATCACTCACACTCAGACAAACCAGAAACTTGAACTTGGATGTTATGCATTTCAGGCCAGGATGCTAGCCATTGCACTACTTTTATTCTGAAGAAAATAGTATATTCAGCTGAAATGATGCCCAAAAAGGATCCACAAAATATGGCAACAGGAGAGGGAATACTGGACAGTCACACAGCCACTAGCTCAGCACGTCAACAAGAAAGAGACTGAAACAAAGGATGTGTGGTATGAACAAGGACTCAACATAGTGGACACCATATTCTGTGTCTGACAGGTGGCCGCAGCAGGGTAGTAATGAAAATGTTGGCAAGGAAAGCACATATCCCTCATGCAAATTGAGCACAAGCATACTTGCTGCCTGTTTGTCTGATAGCTGACGTGGCCAGGATTGCTGATGTGTATTGAGACTGCTAAGTGGCTTTTCTGGTGCTGTCGCTAGTACAAATTCTATATTCTTCTTTGATGTGTGAGTTTCAGCTGCTTCTTTGGGTCTTTAACGTTCTGTTGTTCCTGGACTGCATTTCATTTCACTCCTATCTGCTATCTACATCAACAGGTTAAAGCTGTAGCTACACCCCATCCACAATATGCTATTCACCATAGCACTTCTAATTAACTTTCTTCAGTATGACTAATGACACATGTTAGTTTTTTACTATCACTCGTACTCAAGAATAAATTCATCTGCAGTCAACAAAATTAACATTCTGGAATTACTCTGTCACAACAGTGAAAATACATTTTAAACTGTATACTCTTTGCAACTGAAGCGTTTTCAATGTTTTGCTCAGGAGGCATAGGCAAAATCCAACTGAATATATCTTTGTGCTCTGAGCTGTTGCTATGCTGATAGTTTTTTAACTCAAAGCAAAAGATAAAGCTCAGTAATTTTTCTATGCTAATCTTGATTTTAAATCTTGTATATTATGTATTTATTACAAGAGATGCTGCCATTCTAGCCTCACAAAAGTTATTAGTTAGCAAGGGCTGGATTCTTATGGTCTTACTCATCTGAAGTAATAATTTGCTCAGCAGTGTTGTTAATTTCAACAGTACTACTCCTTGATTAAGACATGATTCAACATGAGTGAGGTTACATTAAGGAGGCATTGTGAATTCTAAGTGTAAAGACTTTAACACAGGTAAACCAACTTGTTTTAGAGATATTTCTTCTCTTTTTAAATAATGCCACAGTATGTAATTTACAGTGCATATCAAACTACAGGGTGATTTTAAAAGTATTCTACTAATACTTTTATAAAACAACAGGAAAGCAAAAGAACATTTCCTCCAGGAATCCAAAGTATTTGATATTTTTCTTACTCATGGAAACTTAATTTTACTACATGGACTAGTGCAATAAAAATGTCACATATCTTATTAACGCAAACAAATGAAACTGCCTTTTTAGAGCATGAACACCATGTCTTAAGTAGGTGGTAGACAGTTCAAGAGGAAGAAAAGCAATGTAATGTTGGTGCAATTACAATCAGTCATGAGAAGTTAAACAATAACTTTTTGTATTCATAAAATATCAAAAAGAAAAATGGTAGAACAAAAAACAGCCTTAGGGAAGATTTTCCTAGTCTCTATTTAAGATTTTGTGCTGCAGCCAGTTTTCCCTGCGTACAGGAACAAAAATTCAGAGGTCAAAGAGCCCTCTTGCAAAAGGAAAGCAAGTAGAATTTGCACTCATGCCTAACGCCTTTAATATGTAGCAAAACTCCCCCCCCAACTACAATTTTAACAGTAGATACAGAATTAGAAACCCACAAGATTTCAATGTCAAGCAAGGCTCTTCATTTACTTATTTATTTGGGTTTTGTAGGGTTTTTTCCCTCTGTTTGTCTTTACATTTTAGAGGCGAGTAAAGCTTCATTGCTCTTAACCACTCTGGCAAATGCAAAAAGTTCTTCTATACTTGAGGCATAATTATTTGCCTGTCATTATGATGTATGAGTTTCGATCCCAGCTAAATGGAATAGTTGAATTAGGAAGCCACGGCAGCCTTACCTGCACCAATCACGCGCTCAATTTTAATACAAGAGGCATCTAGCTCCTTGGCGAATTGATGGACAGCTCTATTTGGGTCCTCATAGGTTTCAGGGTCGATGTAGGTTTTGGTGCCTGGAAATTTAACTGTAATGATGTAAGAAAGCATGACTGTGATGAAGCAAAGGCACTTATTGTGCAGTCAGCCCAGGAATTTCATTATGCAGAGTGCTTCTTGGAAGAGTGAACCTGCTTCCACGCTGCCTGAGTCAGAGCCGCTCTGAGAGGCAACTTTAGTTTTAGGCGTCATCTGCAAGCATGCTAACAGAACTACACAATCCCATCTCTAAAAATTACTAACATTAGCATCTGCATCTCCAATGTGAAGTGAAAGAAGTAATAAATGTTAAATAGTGCTCAATGGAATAAAATGCAAGGATTGAGCGGAAGCAAAAACAAAGCAGGGGAAGGGGTATAAGAGCAGCAGGTGAGGTGAAACTTTCTTTTCTGTTTAAGGACAGCATATCTTCTTTTCCCAGGTTGCATAAATAGGGTTTCTTTATGTTATCTCTGTCTTCTAGGGGGATTTGAAAGTCTCTTTCACCTACTTCAATTTGCTTGAACTACTGAATATAGTATTATTTACATGCTGTGGCAATAGTCAGGCTGAACTATTCATAGCACTCAGAATTTATATCCTTAGTTATGTTTCTTGCACTAGAATATGAACATAAGAAACACTTGTAGTCAACTTGTAAAGGCATATGAAGGGGAAGTGGGCTCTGCAGCACAATTATTCCCTCTCTCAAGCACCTAAGTGAATAATATGGTGCAATTAGTTTTTTGCTCCCTTTTTCTCCAGTATAGCATTTAGTGCAACTCAGGCAGCACAGAGCTCTGGCTGGTATGTAGTTTTTTCCCTTAGTTAGCTGCTGATTCAGGAAAATTATTTTTTCCTCTTCTGGTGAAAGTAGAAACTTCTGTTGAAAGTAGAAACTTCTGGTGAAAGAAGAGGAATGCTGGAAATCTATTAATCAAGCATTTTTTTTATGAAATAAAATCAGCTCACAGGGATTACAATTCTGAGCTTTAATTAAATCAGTGAATCAAAACTCATTATGAAAATACAAGAATGTTCCTCCATTAATTGATATACTGATACACAAGAACAGGATCAAAAGTCAATACAAAACATATGATAACTTTTTAATCTTTTAATTGAACATAAAATATTTTAAATTTTAACATCTATTGAAAAATACCATAGTAATCACGTGTATTTATGTTTCAGACAGTATTAGTGACCAAAAAATACCCTAAGCCCTCAAAAGAAGGAAAAAGCTAGAGAAAATGTTTGAGTTATCCAACAAATTTATATCCAGAAAAATTATTTGAAATGTTGCCCAGATGTTATTATCTACCACATTATGTATTTAAATAGATGTTCTTCCAGTTGTACTGATAGTGCTACAAATTTTTAAAATTATAAATATTTATTTCTTAAAACCAAAAATGACTAGAGAAAATGAGAAGAAAGTAATAGGTTAACCTCATATGATAGTGCTTTCAGGCAGGGAGACGGAGGAGTCATCCTCTTGTGTTTGTGATAAGGGGCCTGGATTGGAGGTAACCTTGTGAATCTCAAAAAGGTCTCTGATGGTTCTTTATTCAAGCTGTCATAAAACATTTTGTCAGACCAAGGCTATCCTGGCATACCAATGTGAAATAATGCTGGCTTGGATTTGAAGACATTGTTAGAAGAAAATGGTAGGAGGAAACCAAATATAAATCTGAATTGCTTGACTAAACTCCTGCATTGTACTTGTATCTTCAAGTGTAGAACTTAAGGTCACAGAGAGTTGAAGGGAACAGAAACAAAGTATTTGACACTCTATTAAACACAGTACTTTAAAACCTGCTTTTAAAAATGGTTACTTGTAAGTTTTTGTATTAATTAAGCACTTGTTATAAGTCACATTTTTGAAAATTCAATCTGATACCTCAGCACAGAAGAGGGTTGTCTAGATGTTATGAAGCAAAAGGACACCAAATTGGTATTCACAGCTTTGTGATCAAGTTCGTGTTCACAGCACTGGGTTCTATCTCATTCTGTACATGGTTATCAAAGAAAATTAAACACTAAACTTTCAATCAGCAGATGATGAAAAAATAGCTTGGCAAAAAGTGTCTTCTATTTGGTGCTATGAGTTTAAAAGACTGTGTATGCTAACTCTTCTGACTGATTTGCTGGATAACCAGATTTCTTGAAAGCCAAATGATCAAAATGAAAACTTATAAAATCTCGCAATTTCTGGATCAACTATGAATCATTATGTAGCAACTTTCATATTAATCTGTTTACACTTTCACTGAAACAAAAAATGCCACCAATAATTGAGATGAAAGGAATTATTTAACTACTATATTGTTTTTGCTTATATACTGACATACAAGAATACATATCTGATCTTGTTCTTCAAGGACATAATGGGGATTTTAAAAGTGAAAGCAGCTCTTCTGAAGACATGAAAAGCTTACACTGCATCTAAGAGACGTAAATTTCATATCCATCACTCCCAGAATAGCAACATTTAAGTAATATCAGACTTTTACTGAACTCTTTAGAATCAACTGCACTGCAAAGTGCATGATAAATAATTCTTATCCCATTCTTATCTCCCACCTTTCTTGCAGAGATTATGAATTGATTGACTAAAGCTGCAATGATGTCACTACTTAGTTTCCTACTCACTGCATTTCAAGTAAACGATTTAGGTAGCAACACACCCAAACTCAGGGAGAATGAAGAAATTCCCACTGATCTGATTTTTTCAGGGCAGAAAGGTGAGACAGAAACCTTGATTTTGAGTGGAGCCTTGTACAGAACTACTCCTTTAAAGAGACATGCATTGAGAAGATCCTACAAATTTGTGACTAGTGGGTACTTCATTCTCCACGTGATGTTACATTCTCATGATTTTAACATATGTAAAATTAGATAAAACATATTGCTTTCATTAAAAAATCTGATGGATTTAAGCTACATCTGCAATTATTGGTAGACAACAAAGGCTATATACATCACACCACGACTGAATGTCAAGTTCTGCTGATAGGAGGTATGGGAGAAGACTGGAAACCCAGGCATTGTTCTGTGTCAGAACTTGGAGTTTAATTCTGTTATGTGATTTTGGATGCTAAAAATAATTTTGGAATTTAGTTTTACCATACTTCCTGAGCTAATGACTGATTCTAAAAAAAATGAAAGTATTTTTAATTTCCCAGGTCAAAATGATATTACAAGTGAAATGAAAAAGGGCTAAAATAAAATTTTTTAAAAGACATTTTGATAAAAAATAAACTATTCTTGCATGAGCCTTCCTCTCCCCTTAAATTTTCAGTTGTCATTAACCAAAGAAAGATGCATTTTATTTAATTTTTCCGGGGTCCTGGCATAAGTTCGGGTGGTAGCTGTGATTTTAAGAAGAGGCTTTAGGTGCTATTCTTCACTAAGCGAGTGATTCTAGAACAGAGAACAGTAATAAAGTAGCTCACCTTTCTTTTCACATTAAATATTCTATTTTTAAGGGCTATATGTTTTGTAAATATTGATGCCACAGTATTCACAGTAGCAGAAAACAGCTGCTGAGCAGAACAGCTTCATTGTTAAGGTGATGCAGAGACCCATACTTTTTTAATCTGAAGTTTGCCTGAGGTAAAGATCATACAGTCACTTAGCCAAAGGTCTCGCAAATACTGCCCCTTAGAGGGATCATTAGGATGGTGTGAAACATGTATTTAAAGCAACCAAGAAAAAAAAAAAAGGCAAAATGAAAACAACAATATATCATACACATGTATAGAAATAAAACTGTCTATGTGAGCAACGTTGACTTTAATCTGCATTCTTTTTGTTTAGGTCACATTTTCACAGTGTCTAACTTCCCACTTGCTATTTACACAGCATTTTTTAATTTCTTATGGCTTTCTCTCCAGTTTAGTGTTGTTTTAGTATTGCAGTTGGTAATTTTTGAGAGGGGGGGGAAAAAAGCAAAACACTTACAATGAAAGTAAAGTTCTTCATCCCCTTCTTGATCAGCTTTGCTATAGCCACAATGCCTGAAAAGAAAAATGTCAGTTTTACTCATAAATAATGATTTGCTTCCTCACATTTAAAGTCCTGACAACATCAGCTTTGTGGGCTGAGATTTTTAGTCACTGAGCACCTAACTCCCGTAAGCCCTTTGAAAGTTTCAGCTATAATTCTCTTGACAGAAGAGTTTTAAATAAATCATGAACAGTTCTAATCAAAAGGCTTTTGTACCAAATACCAGTTGGGACAGGTCCTAAAGAGAAAATTCTAGTTCTGGTGAAAAGCTTCTACGGATAAAACAGAGGATTAAAGAACTTGAAAGTAGAACACTGTTTTACATGATGGTATTCTTAAACTTACTGCTGTGCTTCTTTTTCTTGAATGTAAAGTCATTTAAAGGCTGATCAGATAAAGTGTCAGACTTCTACACGTAGGAAAACTGAACAGAAAAAGGAACTTTTAGGAGTACAGGTAAAGAACCTACTAGGGGTTCCTTTTACAGCACGTTTACATAGGACAAAAAGAACATCTTGATTTAAGTATGTCTTGCCAAAGAGTACAAACTATAATTGATAAAGGGATTTAAATGAAAATGGTCCTTACTAAAAACTACTTCTGTTTGAGTTCTGCAAATTACCATCCCAGATTAGCCTATGTCTCAAGAAATCACAAGAGTGCAGTCAGATGTGCTTGTGCCTATACAAGGTGCAATACCTTCTCCCAATGATGAATCCAAACACCATGAAGACCAGAATGATGGTTCCTGCCACAGCAACCACAGCTATGATAATAACAGGATTCTGTTCACTGGAAACAGCTGTGGCTACAAACAGAGCACAGAATAGAGATTAGTCTAAAATTATTCCCTACAAAGGAATTGCAAAAAATCAAGTAAAGGTTCATGAATTGCAGACTGTTAGTTTACCTTTTCAGTTGCCTGAAACTATTAAATTGATAATGTTAGCCTGAAAAGGGGCCTCTGTTGGAAAGTCATCCAAATGTTGGATGAGTTAATGATCGTCTACAGGGAGTAAAAAGGAACTATGTTGGAATTGATTTGGTCAAAGTGGCACAGACATTAACCAAAAGCCAGCACCAGCCACTTCCACTCCCTCCTACAGCTGTGCTGCCTTCTGTTTTGCTCAGCGGTTGACTCCTTCCTGAAAGGAAAGACCTGGATGTCCCTGTGAAGGGGGAGAGTAGGAGAACAATCCCTGAAGAGTTCTTCTTCTAGCCTGCTGCCCAAAACTGGTTGATGTGACTTTGAGGGTATCCAAGGAACCAGTGTCTTAACTATAAGAATAATGTTTGAGATGACACACTATCAATTAACACATATTTCCTAGTTAGCGTATTTCTATCTCTTACTGCCATTAATCATTATAAATTGCTATTATTACTTATTCATTTCTGTTAGGAACAAAAAGGTGCTTCCACATATACAAAATTGAATTCTCCGTGCTTCAAAGAATTTACATGCTAAAATATCCACACATTATTGCTCTTTATTTTCAGATATGCCAATGCTATTAATATATACAAATGTTTGCATGTCACATCAATGTAAACTGAGGATGTAAATAGCCTCAGAAACCTCCAAGTTTGTTAAATATTAATACATTGGGGCCCAAAATCTAATGAAGGTGGCCATATATTCAGTCACATTAAATAAGTGCAGCTCTACTGAGCGTCATGGAGCTTTGCTGGTTTGTAACATAGAGGATATAGCCCAATAAACTGAGAATACAGGAGGGGACATCAGGCAGGGATCCTGAGCAAGGGACTGTGAAAGTGTGAGTCATTTGGAAACAGCAGAGAGACAAGAAAAGGGGTAAAAAAGCAAACCCAGCTGACAGCTGATTAACTAAATTGTGGATGGTTAACTCTGGCAGAGGTAACTGAAAGGAATGTCTACATGAGGATTTTATGAATTCCACAGAACCAGATTCCTGTTACAGGCTTAAGAAGTTCCCATAGAAACAAACAAACCAATCTTTTATTTGATCTGTCCTGGGAGAAGTGAGCCAATCAACATGATGTATTTGACACTGACCTGTACCAGCTGCTCCCCTCAAAAAACCAAATTCCTTGTTATTCCACACAGATACAGAATAATACTAATTGAGGGGAAATGCCCAGTTTCAATTCCTAAAGAAACTTGGTAATTTTTTAATGTTCTAGCTAATGCAGATAAGGAAGATCTCATTTTTCATATTGATCTTTAACTGAAAAGAACAAATGCTTATTTTTGAGTAACTAAAGAAAAAATCCTTATTTTTTAGTAGCTGTAACTTTCTCAGATACTCAGATAAGTAAGATGCTCCTGCAGGCCTGCACATATCCCACTTGTGGGACTTTTAGGAAATCGGTGGTCACTATTTCATGCAAGAGTGTAGGGGCATACATAACACAACTCAGTTCCTATAACATCACCAGGCCATCGAAGCAGACATTCCCAAACATGGGAAAGTAAAATTTATGTACTATACAGCATTTCCTAAACCAGTTCCTGTCTCTCCTTGAACTTCAGTGCAAACCTCACTTGAAAGTCAAGAAGAGGCAGCATCCTGTCACAACAGGGTGCAAAGCTGTATCCATATAAGACAGCCTGGAAAAATACCCACCCCAGCCTGTCACCTAATCTAGCAGCTGAGCTAAGTGCATAGAGGTTGATGTGTGTGAGTGGGTTGCTCTGCATAACTGCCTCACAGATTTTAGGTCTTGACACATTCTGGAAGCAGGCTGAGGATGGAAAAAGGGCTCTGGACTCTGGAAAAAGTTGGAGGCATGGTACACTGGACAACTGGTAATATAGGTGGGATCCAATGTATGATGTATTTTTACATCTTCCTTGATGAGAATTATATTCTACAATGTCCTCTCAAGATCATGGAAAATACATCACTTTAAAAATGTTCTTTAATGACAGTAAGGAACCTTTTACATGGCATGTCAAAACACAAAGCTGGCCTGTGACAAGAGAAAAATCTGCTGTGCGTACTGGCCAAGTATCTCCCTGGTTTATATGCAGTTTTTCATCACCTGAGTCAGAAAAAGGGTACATGGGCATGGTCAGCGATGCATTCATTCTAGAATTTCCTAGTCTTCCATATGTTGACCAAACTCCAGTCAAGACTTTACCTCTGAAATTATCTTTGCTAACCTCAGTAGCTACAACTGTGCTTACATTTGGTATATACAAATTACCTACATAATTAAGGAAATGTTGTGGAAACATTTTGGTCTGCTAATTTTAAACCATTATGGACAATAAATTAGCTAATTAGAAGAAACCTATGACAGATTATGACAGACTTTTAATTTGTTTTCTACTCAAAATAAGAAATGACTTCTGGCTCTACCTCATGTTCTAATTCTGTAAAATGGGAATTCTGCTACTGACTCTAAAGCAGAACTCTATGGATGGAAAGCATGCTATCAGACACAGAGCTAATAATATTAGTAATAACAGTTTATTGCTGCTATTATGATAATTACTATTTCAATTATGTCTATTAGATATGTGGTCTTTTTCATTACCAATAGTTTACATATTCTGTGTGGAACCAAGCTGGAATCAAGACCCAACTACTGTGTTTTAAGAAAACCTACAAACTGTTCATGCAGCACCTGGCTGCAATTAATTGAATGCAACAATGTGCATCCACACCTTAGATACTCTGCATAAAGTGTAAAGAGCAAAGTTGGCATCCCTACCCTTTCAACCTGCTGGCTAAGTATTCTCAGCTCCATATCTGGCTGATCTGCTGTGTGACAGGTCGACATGAAGCAAATGACCCTAAAAAAGCATAATCAAATTTGGGTCTGCGACACAGTGGTGAAGCTGCAAGTGACACAGGCCATTCTCATGAGTGGGCTTATGGCTGCCAGTTCTCAGTGATTGAAGAGTTTCTTTCTGAATACCCAAAATGTGGAAGATTTTCTCTAATCACGAATGCTCATATCTACATTAGTGAGAAAAACAGGTATCAGTGTCATTTTTAGACAAATAAAGGAACAAAATTGGTTTCAGCATTAAGGAAAGAGCAAGCTCTCATGAAGTGTTATCCCTCTGCTGAGATGTCACAGCCACATTCTCTGGTGCACTGTACTCAGAGAGTTTGTACTTCAGCTTCATACTTTCCTTTGTGAGAGTTTTGGAGAGGTGTTTTTTTTTTTTCCTTTACATAGTTTACACATTATTATATGAGAAATCTAGTATCTTTGAGACTTCTGTTTCTTTATTAAATCAAGTTGAAACTAGCCAATGAACTCAAAAGACACTGAGGATGGACATACAGCTTAAACAAGACACACACATAAACAAAACTATGAAGAGTCTACTCCAGCAAGGGATTGGACTAGATGAACTTTTGAGGTCCCTTCCAATCCCTAACATTCTGTGATTCTGTGTGTGAAATCAAACAGGGAAAAAACAACCTGGAGATGCCTCTGTGGGCTGAAATCTCCTCTTCCCTGCTCTACCCAGTTACAGAAGAATCTAATAGAGTTATTCAGGTCACCATACTCACTTCTCTTGTGGAGGGAAAGAGGTGTGTATTTGAATGAAAAAATCTTTTCTTGATGTTACAAGGACATCAGAGGAGAAGAATCTGATATGTTACAAATCCTTTCCAGCTAGTTAGGAGAGTATAATCTGTAGTTCTGTGGTAAAACTATTAATTGAAGCTTATTCTTCAAAATACAGCAAGAGCAATCCACCTTCCTGAAGAACTTCATTCTTTCTAGTTTTAATAATATTACCTATGACTCTTTCCTGTCTTGCTTTACTTGCTACTTCTATTGAAAGTGTTAAACTTTCAATAAATCTAATTGTTCACCTGTGGCTTCTTCAAGTGTGGCAACATCCAGTCTGGGGCTGTAATTTCCATAACCAGCAGCAGTAAAAGCACGAATCTGGAAAACATACACTGTTCCTGGCTTTAGGTTATTAATAGAAGCTGAAGTGGACTTGGTTTTCACTGTTGAATAGGTCCTTTCTCTTTGATCCTGCAAACAATAAGACAAAAGTTTAAATGACATTTACAGGTCAGATTTTATCATGGTTGCACATCAGCAATTGAGAGCCAGCCTGGGTAGTTTATCTCAATTTGTTGAATGTTTTTTTTTTTCCCAAAATAAGAAATAAAACATACTCTGTGGAGTATTACAAAACACTGTCAATGAAATGAAGAGCTCTAAGTGCAACATAAAATTCAAATGGGATGCTCATGTTGTTACTCATAGAACATCCAGATATAAAATGTTTCTTTGGCTCCGGTTACATTTTGAGAAATTTTGATAAGTAAATAGTTTCACCTCAGATTTCCAGGGGAAACTATGGGGTCTAAACAGTTCAAGGACAGGGAAATCTGTATTTTTCATGGTCATAACATCTTGCCTTGTTACCTTCCAAAACCTTTAAAATGAACAGTAATGTCAATGTATAAATGGCTGGATTTTGCACAAAATTCTGATATACTTAAGTCAGTTTTCATTTAGGTTTGGGGTTTTTTTGTGTGTGTTTTTTTGTTTTGTTTTGGTTTTGCTTGTTTGTTTGTTTTTCTCTGGCTTTTAGTCTTTTTTCAGGTTTTAACCCTATGAAATCAAGGAGAACCCAGGGAAAGAAGCTCAGTATGACACCATCCGAAACTGGAGAAGTAAGAATACAAAATCTATGAGCAATAACTCACTTTCAAATACTAGAAAAGCTGCATCACAGATCATTACAGTATTCAAAATGCTCTACTTATTCATCACATTTACTGATCCAGATTATCTTTCAGCATAGATATGTGCAGCCCTGTTGATTTTTGGTGGCAGATGCAACCCTGATTTGAAGGGCAGAAGAGATGAATTAACCAACCATCTGAATGCAACGCATGACCAGAGAAGCATGAGCCGAACGAGGCAGTGATAATGAGACAGATACAGAGGGAAGGAATAAATCTGTAACTCATTTCAATAACACTTCAGCAGCTAAAAATTATAGAGAACCTTCCCCTTTGCAGACAGTAGAGCAGCAAAGGCTTTTGCTGAAATACAGGGTTAAATACAACATATAAGATTCTTTTCTGAGATTCAGTCATGGCATCTCCTGGGTCTTGTCCAGTCTGTCATTTCAGTAAGCCTGCTGGCTTGACTAGCAATTTTTCATATCTTCTCCAGGACGGTTTAAATCATCTGTAAGTAAGGACCATGGTGGAAAGTATGTTGGTATGTGAAAAAGAACAAGAATGCTTGAGAGATGAGAAACAAGTGCGTGGAAACCATAAACAGTCATGTTTGGGACTGTAAGCCACAGTGGAATTTCAGAGTTTCAGTTTTGATGCATAAATGGGGCTTATTTGAATTTCCAATAGTTCTTGCATTAAAAATAAATAACAAAGAAATAAAAAACCCGTGCTAGAAATCTCACAGGACAGGCTTACTAGAGAGATTTCAGGCAGTTTCCATTCCAGTCGTAGCCAGAAGTGAGAGGTGAAAAAAACACTTATCAGAACATTTTGGAACCACATAAATGTTTGATTTAATTTGGCTCTAAAACAACCTGATTTTTTTTCTTTTAAATTAATGGGCCAACACACAAACTGCCTCTCTCGTTCTGAGCAAGAAGTTTATGCAGCAATTTTCGAGCTGAATAGCATTATTGTGGAAGGAAGGCAAGCATTTAAGTATTTGTGTTGAAATTCTCTCCCCAAATTAAAAGGTACATAGTTTAGTTTAGCTGTGACTGTAGGATGAGCTTCTTATTCTCCTTTACTAATTTCACTTTAACAAGTATAGTGCTGGTAGGTTTCCTCCCATTACAAAACAAGTTTAACATCAGTTCTTGTCTTTGCAAACATAGGAAACTAGCAAAGAAATTCTGCTGCTTATGTAAAGTAACATGAATATACAGGAAAAATAGAAAAAAGTCACATTCTGGAAGTCGTCCTTTTATGAAATATCTAGTATCTTAAGCATTTTTCTGTAATTTTTCATTACCTATTTATTTTATTGTAACAGATTGGAAATCAATCTGCATATTAAAAATAAAGGTTTGAAGGTTTTTTTGGTTGGTTGGTTGGTTGAGGTGGTTTTTTGTTTTGTTTTGTTCTTTTGGGGGGTGGAGGGTGGGAGAACATTTTTGCCTTTGGTAAATGTGCAAACTTTTTTTTTTAAATGTATGGACTTTACTTGTGTGTATGCACACACACACATGCTTGAGGGACAAAAGTTACTATTAAAATTACTACAATTCCCTTAAAATAATTGTTTAGCTATCTGTACATATCTGGTAAATTTTATAATAAAAGTCATTAAAATGAATAACCTAAACTGAAGGTTAGAATCAACAAATAAATATTTTACTCCTCTCTCAAATCATATAAAGATCTTTTGATAACTATGTGTGTACAATTCAGCTTTGAAAATTAGATGTGGCACTTGATATTAGATCCAATCTGGTCTGAATTTACCTGATTCTATGTTAACTGGGAAGCAGACATGGTCTTCTTGATATAGAGGTGATATTACCTTTTTTTGCAGAGATGAAATATCTTCACAATTGATCACAAAGGAGCTCCTCTGTTCATTTCTTTGTATTTTTATTCTTTCTTTTTTCTCCCAGAATGCTTTATAAAAATTAGGAATATGTTATGTGCTACAATAAGTTTCCCAGGGAATCTGGAGGAGCCACACTTAGTCTGGGTCCCATGACAAACACACAGCTGCACAACCTGCCTTCTCTCTGCTTTCATCCAGCTTACGGTTGCATGTGGCCCTACTTATATGCTTGTCGGAATGTTTTTATTCTGGAGTACTTCAAAGTTATCACGAATGAAGCCCTAGACACACTGAAATGAATGGCAAAACTCCGACTGACATCAATAAGATTGCAATTTCACTCTACCAGAAACAGAGATCACTTCATCTACTATTGAAAAGCAGCCCTCAATTCATTGTTGTGTTGAGACAACAAGTGAAAAATAAATCTCACAATGCTGGGACTATTTAAAAGGATAAAGAAGGAATATTTATCAGCTGAAACTGTAGGGACTGCTTTGGAAATTTTCAGACATCAAGTCAAAGAGGCCCAGCTCATAAGGAAATACCAAATGCAGTCAAAGTGTTGTATTTCATAGATTATCTCAAGACTGTAATTACAGTGACATAGAAGGAAATGAAACAAGCTTTATACACAATGTAGAAGAGATGGGAAAATGACAAATATTGTGGTAAAATATCCAAGTCCGACTTAACAATAAAAAAAGTGGGAAAAAAAGCCAGATTTCAAGTGGATATTCCATTGTTAGGATACCAAAATACAATATGTGGGACATATGATAACAAGAATAATTGTAGGGATTCACTAGTTTCTAAAAACAAGCAAAATCACTGTGACTTTGAAGAGACAGGATAGTTGATAGCTGATGGCTTTAACATTGTTCCACAACATAGCAAGCCAAAACAAAGCAAACAGCACATTGTCGTACATTAGAGATAATCTTAGCACTTACTTTCTCATAATACTTGATTTCATATTCAGTAATGACTCCATTGGGATGTTCTGGTTCCTGCCAGGAAAGCTCCACGCTCCTTTGCAGCACTCGCTCTTTCATTACTCCACTAACTTGCGAGGGAGCTGTTTGGACAAGATGTGTCAATAAATAAAAAGCAAATTTGTTGGATGCCTAAAATCAAATGTCACTACTGATCCACCCCATGCTGAGCCACTTTCATTAAGGTAAAAGAAAGCACTTCTTTTTCATAGCTCACAATTCAAAGCTAATGAATATTCAAGCAGGACCCTATTACTGTTCATAAACTTAGAATGGAAATCGAATTAAAGTTCAGACAGCAAAAAGTGGCATTATTCAAGTTAGTGCAAAACTGAGATTAATGGGATAGGAATAACAATTAAGCAAATTAATTCTGATTAAGATAGCAAGGTAGATTTTTAGATTGAGATGTAGTAAATTAAGAGTCTAAATATTTATTACTGAAATGTGCATAAAAAGAAAAATAATGTTTTGGAAACAAAATCACATTTTAGGCTGATTATGTTCATATAACTTATTCCAATTCTGCTTAAAAAAAATAACCTGTTGCACTATCTGATTATGGCATGACTTGGTGATGAAAACAGCTTTGTTAAGAGACTAAACCCCCACTTTTTCTTTAATTTAACCTTTCCAAGGCATTAACTCTTTACAGCTCAAGTTTCTATATTTGGTCTTGAATTTTTTTAAAGTGTGAGACAACTGAAGAAGTAGATCTTATGAAATAAAGGGGTCACTGTCTTCCTTCACCTCACTCTACAGAGACATACCTATATGCACACTCACACGTGTGCACACATACACAGAGAGTTTCCTAATAAACATCACCAACAAATAAGCACCTTTTGAAATTAAAGAAAGTCAACAATGTACAATCACTATAGAGCCATTGACTGTCATTTAAAAATGTTTAAGAGATAATTTAATAAAATGTGACCGACTGAAAAAGTAACTTGCTTTACCTCATTTACCTCATGCTTTACTGCATTACCTCATTTACCTCGGTTTATCTCATTGTTTATCAAAAAAGGAGGGCAGAATTTCCGGTGATGTGTGGTTGTAAAGGAGGTCTAATATCATACTTATTCTCAAACATACACACTGCCTCTATGAATGTAGCACAAAAGTCCTCTCAAAACCTAGCTCTTTAAAAAAAAAAAAAAAAAAAATCTATTGCATTGGAACCATGCAGAACTTGATCTTGTTCTTTTTCAATTCTATGTGAATAATTCAAGGGTGTAACAGTGCTCATGCAAAAGATAGAGGACTTGATCCTCAGTCCCCTACAGTTAAAAGCAAAATGACACTTATGTGTACAGGACCTTGGTCATATTCACAGAGCAAATTCGGACACAGGAAAAGAAAATTCAAGATAAATTTATTTATATATTTTCAAGTGTATAATCTAGTACTGGTTCTACACTGGAATGTTCAAACAAAAGTACTGTAAAATTTAAATCTTTTTCTAGGTAAAAAAAAGAACAACCTCGTTTCAGAACTGTATATAAAGCTTTCACTATGTAAAATGACGTACAGTCTTCAGAAAACACAGGGTTCCTATCCCATGCAACAAGCAGGTGAACTGCACTTTCTCTTTTACCATTCCCTTTGAGTCTAATTAGAATAACTTTCACTCCAATGTTCTTTAGTGTACACACTTTATTTAAATAACATAGAAATAAAATACATAGAATGCACACTCCTGTAGCATTAAGGATAAAAATACAGTGGTAACTAAAAAGTTATATAGCACAACTGAGACAATAATTCTCTAAAAAACTTAAAATTTGATTGTTAACTTCTTATTTTAATTGTGACATTTCTAATCTTTTTATTATAACATATATTCATGTAGGTTTTTAAATTAAATTTATTTACATTTCATTAGAGGCTCCAAATGTCCATGAAAATTAAGGATTGAAGCCATGCATGATAATTTTCATTAGGAATTATTATGTTGTATGTGATTAATATAACCAGAGTTGAAGACCCCTTAACATAGGCTGCCCAACTGATAAAATCACAACATCGTATCATGCAAACACCACGACTTGATACATCATTCCAAAGCCAGGATCTCTCTCTTTCGCTTTTTTTGCACTCTCTTTCTAAAAGCTTACAGAACTTTCACTCTCTAATTAGCAAAATATATTCTTTTTCGTAGCTAAGAGTCTGGAATGCAGCAAACTAATTTACTCTGTCTAGTTTTCTTTGCCTTGATTAACTAGTTGTCTTCTTTGTCTAAATGAGTAGCACAGCATCCTGGCTGAATTTCAGAGAGGTCATTATGTTTCACGTATAATGTTCTATCTCATTCAGATAAATGTTTTCAAATTGCTAATTTTACATTTTAGATGCCTAAAATCGTTAATGTTCATACTTATCATGGCAAAAAAAATATGTTACCTAGGTCACTGGAGTTTGTTCTCAACGTTTGCTGCCTTTTGTTTTAGCTTATCAAATTTTTTCATTCCGTTGGTCATAGCATTCATTTTTTTTAAGCAGTGAAGCAAAATGAATTTGCTTCCTCTGGTATTAGTTAACCCTCTCTGTGTATGTGGGGAAGAAACAGCAATGCAGAGAAGGAGGAATAGAGAAGGCAGAAGATTTTAATCAGGGATGTGAAATATACTATGTGAGATTCCTACTTAACATCTCTACAAAGCACAACAGGCATATTCCATTCTGAAGGAATTTTCAAAACAAAATCTTTGTGCTTTATAGACATTGCAAGACAGTATTTAAAACTCTTAAATAAATGCACTCAACAATAAATAATCTGTCAATTAATACTCCTTTCATTCAAGAATGGTCAGATTAAAAGCTGGTTTGGCATCTAGTTTTAGTTGTTTGGTTTTGTTTTTTGGAGAGGGGGGTTGTGTTTTGGGTTCTGCCCTCTTTCCCTCAAACTAAAATGTTGTGCTACTTTTCATTGGTAGAAGAACCACACAAGGAAGAAGAGAATGTTCAACCCTGCAGGCTCTATATGTTGGTACCTCTGAAGATGATTAAGTTGTATGTAATTCCCATAACACATGATATTCCTAAAATGCAGTTAGTTACATCAGCTTATTTTGTCTCTATATTTGTCGGGGGAAGAAGGGAATCATCAAATCAGTTGAAGTCAGAGTATCCTTCTCTGGCAAGGTACACTGGCCTATTGTTACTGCAAGAAAATCACTGTAAACTAGAGCAACCACATAAGCCAATCTATTGATGCTACAGGCTAGATGTATATGCTATCTTTCTCCTGCCTTTTGGGTTGCATTTCTTGATCTCTGCTTAATGAGACTGTACAGGTCAGAAGTGTATTGTTCTTTATTCAAATATAATAATTTCCTCTGTATTCTCTCTGTGGCTTTCTTGCAGACTGTTTTGCATTCGTGTTTTATTTGTTCTGGCTTCATCACATCTCATTTTAAACCTTTAGCCCATTTCTTATTGCCTAGCTTTGTAAATCAGCTAACAAACTATTTATGGTTTTGAAACAACTACGTTTGAGCAATCTTGAAAATGAGTTAAAGGATTCAATTAATCCCTAAATACAAGGTAATATATGCTATTAAACCACAAAAAAGATAACTCTATTAAAATCATAATTAAAAAAATAATATTATTAATAATAATAGCTGTTTAAGTTTTTTGGGGGTTTTTTGTTTGTTTTTTGCCTTTTTTTTGGTTTGTTGTTGTTGTTGTTGTTGTGAGTTTTGTTTGTTTGTTTGTTTGTTTGTTTCATTTAGTATTATAGCTCTTGCCATTGCATCTATAACAAAGCCGCTCATGGTGAAGACACTTCTTACAGTATTTCTAGATAACTAAGTACTCAGTCTTGAATGACTTGAGCATGCATAATCCCTACTGCATCACTTCAGGTTACAAAGAAGCATCACTTGTTGGAATCATTATTTCCATAATGTATTACACTGGGGGATACAGGCTGTTCAAAACACCATTTGCTATCAACTTTCTTTCTGATATACCTCATCTCTTCTTTTTCTCCTTCCTGCTGACACAACATCCAATGCATCAAACACACACAGCCTCTCAGGGCTAACAGGCAGATGTACCTACACATGCTGCATAAGAAAGTACTTAGAGAATGACAGGCACTCAGCACACTCATTCACCTTTTTTAAATGATTCATATATACCATTCAGCAAAAGGAAAAATTGATTTTTCACCAGGTTTCAACATCGCAGCCACAGAGAAATATAACTCTGCTGGGCTTTACTGATAAAGCCTTCAAGTTATATAGATTTCAAGCTGGTCATCATTTTCAGATCAAGTTATAGAAAAAGTTAAAACTGAGGTGTCAAAAAGAACAGGATATTTCAAATAAATATTCTACTCCAGAAAGAATATTGCATCTGGTAGACTGATGTGTTACATCTATACTGGTAATCCACCCATATGGTATATTATTAATGTGTGCAAATATTTATACACAGAAAGCTGTACTGATTGTTTTGGAAGGCATTGGTTTTAGTCCAGAGTCCTCTGAAAATGTTATAAAATTTCTCATGCCTTTAATCTCTATGTGTAGCTATTCTCTGATTCTTATCCCTAACATTTCCCTTGATCCACAGTGTACTTTCCAAAAGAAAAAGATATATGCAAAATTAAATCTTTTGTACTTTGTATCAGAAACAAGCAAACAAACAAAAACCCAACAAAACCACAAACAAACCAAAATAAAATACAATACTAAACCAAAACAATAAAAACTGAAAAATGAAAATGGGAAGATGGACGTTCACATATACAAGGAACTAGGCATAATGCACCAATTGCTAGCACAAAATGAACTATAACACACTTTTATTGAAAAAAGGATGATAACTCAGCAAAAGAAAGATACCTAACTATCTCTCTGATATTTCTTAAAGTTCTGCATCTTGAATGTGTCTCAATTCCAGCAACAACATCAGTTCTGGAGACCTTTAATTTTATACTTTTTAAAAAGTCTCTCTAGCAGAAACATTCCAGGTGTTCAGTAGTATATGTGCATAAAACAAACCACTAAAAATCCTCAAAAATAAGGGTTTCAATCCCGCAGTCCCACTGCATACAGAATGTTTTAGAAACGAACATGAGTAAAGGCTCCCAATGTAAGACCAAACTCCTTATCAACAAATGCTACCAAACATATGTTTGCAACTCCAGTTTTGTCACTTGTTATACAAAGACTAATGAATTAATGGGCTATCAGCCTTCCTTAACTATTTTTTATACTTCTTTATTTTATAATAGCAATAATGTGCTTAAGACAATCTGAACTTCACCTTGTACTTGCTGAAACCAGCACTAACACTTTCGTTTTCATAGAATGGACCCTTACAACACTTCCTAAAGGACAAAAAAGTCTTGGCTTTTGACCTCTTTGCTTTTAATATCATGAAGATACACATAGTCACTCAAAACCACTGGCTTTTCATATAGCAGCAAAAAGATAAATTTTTATATCCCTGCAAAATTGTATCTTAGGGTCCAATGTAAGTTTTACATTACATGAAGCATTAACATCATTTTTCTGCAACCACATTTTACAGCAGTTGTGGGGTGTTTTGGGTATTCAGCCTGAAGGGGACGTTGCTAACAGATGCAAACCATGGAAAAAATGGAGATATCGGCATCCCAATGGTTATAACCTCCTCTATTACCTTTTTATAAAGTGTCTTTGCTGTCTCCTTTCCTGGCAGAAATCTTTATATAACAGAGTTGCTTTGACTCTACATCTATTTTAAGTGAGACTGGAATCTGGCATTTTACCAACAACAGATGCAAAATGAACCCATGTATACATATATGGAAATAGTAGCAGAAAATTATACTGTTGTTAGCTCTTAAATAGTTGTTCAGGAAGAGAATACAAAACTCAAGATACTCTATTAACAATGCTGCACTGATATTACCCAAGTGGCACCCTTCTGCACTGGTTTGTGTACTAATTTTCTCCCAAGAGAAAGTGTGTAAATGAAGTCACAACCTGGCCTCACACTATGCTCTGGTTTGCTCTGAAGGGAAACTTAGACATTAGAATTGCTGAAATTACTAAATATGACATCTGGAGGGAGTGCAGCTAGCTCTGTCAGGGGCCTGGGATCAGCATGTGCACCCACACTGGTTTTGACGCTTGTCTGAAGCAAGTATCTTGACAAGGGTTTGCAAGTACTGGGCAAATTTTAAGACTTTACTGTGTAGACATTTCCCTTATTTGTTTATTCAATTTCCCATAAATATGAAAAGCTTAGTGTGGAAAAAAAAAAAAAAAAAATTAGAGCACTGTAATGTGGCAGTGCTACTCAAGCCATGATAGACATCTGCCACAACTTGTTTGTTGAATTCTTCAGAAAAAGAGTCTACATATATCTTCATGTTTACACTAATATGCACAATAATTTTCATATTGTTTTTAGTAAGAGTTCATAAACCCCCCCATAAAAACCAAACAAAACACCAAAACCAACAACAACAAAACTATAGAACAAAACAGGTGGTTTTAAACTGCACGTTATTAAATAGATAGATGGAAATTCATAAGACTTCCTTTTTTGTTACGATGTATTTCTGTCCCCTCAGTTAAGTCTCCACATGACAAAGCAGGCCATGATAAAAGGTTATTGAGTACCACTGTATTATGCCATTAGTACCCATTGCTTTGGATCAATGACAGAGAAATTCCCCACTGTGTTTACAAGCTGCAGCATTCAAAAAGAGACCCAAATAAATCAGATATTTTACACTAACAATATCCTACAGAGAAGCCATTTTAACTTCCTCTCTGACACACTTTACTTTCCGGCTCATAAATACAGCACAGTGTGCCTACAATGCTCTATAAGCCATGAGCAGAAGCACACATGGCTCTTTGGGCCACTTGGGGATGTCCTGAGTACATGGTAACAGGCAATGTAGTCAAGTAATACTTGACTGCATTACTCCATTTCATTTTCTGCCATTGCTTTTGTGGTTGAGAAACTCAAATTACCTGCTGATCTACAGAGAGGAACACAAGCAGTAGTTCCCTGAATACTTTTACAAATCAATTAATAAATGTAAGTAAAAAAAGTAGTAAAAACAACAAATGCATTCTGATTTCCCCTAATGTCATTAGCAAAGTTTTAAGAAAACTTATGCTCAGATAGCATTCTTACAAAAATGTAGCGATTTACTAATTGTCCATATCTTTTATATAGCTGATGCATTTAAAATACTTAATGGTTTGGTAATTCCTTCATCAAGCTCAAAAGTCATCAGCTTTATCAGTTTCATATGCTGTCTATTCTGGCTGAGTTCTGGGGAGGGAAACTGATAAAAAGAAATAGAACTTACCAGAAAGAAACGAAACAATTTAGAAAGATCAGGGTTGACAGTTTGTCTATCATGTTTTGTGGGTTTTTTTTCTGTTCAGAGTCTACATCTAGACCCATTCTATGAAGTCCCCCGTTTCTCCTGCCTGACATATGGAACAAATATTATTGTCATGTCTGTATGCCATTTCTTCCAAAACTGGCAACTTGGGCATCAATCAGTGCTGAACGGATGCTGAGTTGCGTAGCAAGTGACAATATTGACTCCCATGGTATCCACAACTCTTGCTTTGTGAGTAAGTTTTGACATGTCAGGCACAAACCTGATTCTTACAAATGTGTTAGAGTAACAAACCAGCCTAACAAATAACAGAGAGGGGCTTTTGTTCTCCTGAAGCATTTGTTTTCTTTTGCAGAAGAAATATTTCTATGTTAATTAGGTTTTTCTTTTGTCATGCCTTCTTTTGCAATTCATCTTTCATAACATTTTTTTTTTTTCAACAGAAACATCTGCCACCAGCCTTGCAGTTAATCCTGGACACACAGGTATTATTCTTCATTAAAGAAAACAAAACACCACAGACCTCTCCAAAGATGAGGATATGCTTTTCCCTGGTGAGCTACTCAGACACATTATGTTCTCCTTCTGTCTCCAGCCATCTCTGCTGGCAAGTGTCAATTACAGACACAGGTTTTAGGGAACAGAAGGATAAAGCACAATTTACAAATACGTTCCTCTGGAAGCAGACAGGTGTAATGACTGAGACTGTCTGCTGTAATTGAATTTCATGCTGTCATCTATTCAGTCACAAAAAGATATCAGCTTCAAGGATGCTACGTATGGGAAAAAAAAATCCAAAACCACCTTAACACATTCTTATTGCTACTGTATAGCTAATATTGCCACCCTAGTTTGATTTCTCTAAAACTAAAAGTTGCTTTTGCTGGAGGCTATGAGGTGATTAGAACAGTGGCTTTGGAGGCCTGCAGACTGGTACAATTATGTTTATTTAGTGTATGATGCCCAAGAGACAATTGAATGAATTCCAGCCCCATAACAAAGCATTTTGTTTCACATATAGCCAACCAAAATCTGGAAACATAGTGCCATGCCAAAAAAATAAAAAAGAAAAACAGTTGATCAAATATTAACAGAAAAGCATATAAATATTCTATAAAGATGTCAGTACAAAACAATAATTACCATTGCGCCAAAGGTTTGATCAAACTGATGCTTTCAAAGACATAATTGTTCAGTGGGGAAAAAATACTACCCTACTAACATTGCTAAAATGCGTGCAACTTCTGTTCCAGCCTTCCAAATTCCTGTGAAATGCATTATAATGGCACTGCTAACGACAGACATATTTCTGAAAGCAGCATGGGTGGTATTCGCAGGGAACACGGGAAGAATTCCTTGAAAATATGGCCTGCATTTTTATTTTTTTTTTCATGTTATGAACCTGTACTTCTTCCCCCAAAAAGCAGTAACTCTCTAGAATTTAAGGAGATACATAAATATCCTTCTGGGATTCTCTGATATAGTGATAAATATCAGAAGTAACAAGCCTGAAGTTAGTGACTATGTGCAGGAGTGAAAGTCATGTTCATGAGAGGAAGGTCAGGCACAGCAGTCAGTCCATGGCTCCCTCGGTCAGGGCTTGTGGAAAGCAGCAGTTTCACTGACCAGAGTGAGGTCACCACTGTGGAGAACTGCCACTGACATAAATACAATATTCAAAATTTCCCTTGAAGTATAAAAATTCACGTACATTCTGACAACTGGAAAAAAGAACCTACTTGACACAATCCTGATTGTCCCAAATGAAATAATTTTGGAAGTATGCGTGAGTTGTTAAAAAAATTCTGTCAAACAAAAGCAGAGGAGAACCCCTTATCTAAGGGGGAACATATTTCATAAAGTGAAGACAGCTGATTGGTCTGAATATGCAGTATAAATCAACACCTGCCTACTGAGCAGCAATAATTACTTTGGAGGTAATGCCCATATTTACTTAACAATAAAATATACAAAATTTGCATGAAAATATCTTCAGTTTGTTTATATATATATATATATATATATTTTTTTTTTTGGTAATCAATAATATTAAAACTTGAAACAGGAATAACACATTTCTAGGACTTACACAACTATGTACGATAAATTGGCATGATTTTTAAAAAGTGTACCCCTACCATCTATTACACAAACACTAAATTCTAAACAGGATTTCTAAAATACCTTAAATATTCCTGATTTGAGTAGACATTGGTTCCTAAAATCTCCTTACTACTTAAAATCACATTCGATTTGAGGGAGTTTTTTTGTTATTTGAGAACATGCTACGGTACAATGCTTCTCCACGTTCTGTTAACTGGAAAATTTTGCACAAAGACTTGGCTGATTCAGAAACTTATTAAACTGGAAAGACATGAATCACTTAATGAAAGAACTTACTACGTGGTTTTTAAAGCTGTAAAGAATCATCATCTTTTTACAGACTTTCTAGTGGCCTTACTTCCCTGAATGCTATGAGGCTCTAAGGGAAACTCAAGATCTATATCCGAAGGTTAACTTCTTGGAGATTTAGATTACGAAAATGTCAATTGCACAAATTATAAACCCATTTAGCTTTCTGATTAGTTCCACTTTTAGCATACCATTTAGGGCTCAATTCTGACCTCTCATCAATTATATTTTAGTTTAGCTGCATTGATTTTATCTAAGTTATCCTTGTGTTATACCAATGGAAATAAGATCAGAATCAGGTCCTAAGGGTAAAGTAATTAAAAATGTAATTACCACAACTGATCATGCAACGTAGCTACATCATTAGTTGGTTACAGCTTTAAAAAGAACAAAATAAAATAAAATTTCTTTTTACTCTTCTATTTCAGAAATAGATCTGGATGGGATCCAAACAATCTAACTTAGGCACCTGGATGCACCTACCCTTCAGGCGACTACAGCTCTCCTAAATTAAGTGCTTAAGTTCCTCCAAATAGCTTTGCTCCCCTGACAGAAAGATAAGTGAACTGGAAATATTCAGAAAGAGATCCTGCTTGTTTAAACTAAGACCTATAAATGTGAAAACATCTTCATTTTAAGGCCTCTGAGAAACTTTATCCACTGACGATATAGTGAATTTAGGCACTGATTTTAGGAGAAACAGATGACCATTTACATGACATTTACATACTTCTTCGGTGAGGTAAACTCCATCTTCCTCACACACTATCTAGAACTTCTTCTTATCTCATAAGTTTTCCTTGTGAATTTAAGGAATTGTATTCCTTGATCCTTAAGGTAATTAGTCTGGAGTCTGCTATGACTTACCTCTCATTGTATCTTGTAGGATCATAATCATATAACTCTAATTCTTGACAAGCTTAGAAGTACTTTAGCAAGCTGCTAGCTAAATACTCTGACTCCACCATCACAATTGTGTGGAATCAATTTAATGCTAAATAGAAGTGTGAACTAACATTTTTATAAGAAAAACAACAAAACCAAAACCAAACCCAAACCAGAACAAAAGCTCCTGGGTCTGATTATCTTTCAGTTTTTAATGGTGTGAATAAGTAGTGACTGCACTGACTCCTTTCATCCTGGATGTTGAACTTTAATCAATATCCAGGATGAAGGAGATAAAAACGGGGCTCTTTGCAGTAACAGAAAACCATGCAATGTTTAGTCAAGGTTAAACATAAAAGAAAAAAAGAAAAAAAAAAATACAAAGCTGTTCCGTCTTATTGCAGAATTAATCAATATATTGGAAAAATAAGCAAAATTGCATAAGCATCCTTTAATAGTTTATTATGGTTTTATTTATCTTAAAAAATATACTTAGGTCTGATTCTCCATTTCCTCACTCATAGTGAATGTATTGGGAGAGTGCAGGGTTGGTCTCTTTTTCAGACTGCATGCAACATACCCTGTCCTTTTAAATAAAACTATGACAAAATGTGTCTAGACACCTTACGGGTCCTTCCAGGCTGTAAAAGGTACAGTAAAAATACAGTAAAACTGGAATGTCACAAAATAAATTAAACTTGAGTCACAACCACAGCATTATCCTGTGTTTTAAAGAAAATTACCATTTTCCTACACAGACTTTGTAGATCATTTTTCAATTACTGTTTTTCTAAGAGAAGCTCCAAATCTACAGTAGAAATTATTGCTCCCTACGTGTATATATAGCACAAAAGTTGTATTCACCACCAACATCAAAAGACATAAATTTAGTGATTCCCAGGCACATCATGAGTAAAGCAACTCAATTTACATGAGTGAGTACAGTGTATAATATCGTTCACATTTAGATTAGCTGAACAATATGACAGCATTTGGACCAATAGTGTATTAAATATCAGAACATGTAAGGTTGCACAGTGTGTAAACAGAAAGAGAAATAGGACTATATCCTCTGCATATCACTCGCCTTATTCATGTGAAAAAGATACAGTGTATGTACTCATGAATAATACTCATGAATGTATTATAATACATATATTAAGATGGATATACATCAGAATCATGAATGTCTATAGCTTGTTTCCTTAATTAATATAGTTTCAGCACTGCTGAAAACAAATATACTAAAACACTTGGAAAGTCCTCTCATGATAATTAAATGATAGAAACACTTAATCTACTCATTGCTTATATGAGTTTCTGTAGTTCTTTAAGTGAGCCCCACTGAAGAAGGTGAAATAGCAGAGAGCTTACTTAACTAATCAAAGCTGTGCTACACACATGCTCAAGGATAATAAAAAAGGCAAAACAAAATGTCCCCCTTTGTTCTGAATAGCCAACAGTGGTTGAATTAATCATAAAATAAAGCTGGCAATGATAAGGGCTTATTTTACTTTAAATCTCTACTTGAAGGGTTTTTCTTTTTTTAACCTTGTAATTTCTCTATTCCAAACTAAATTAAAGGTTTATGAAACGTGCATATAAAGTCAGATAATAGAAAGACTCAAGGCACTTTTATAATAACATCTGTATCCCACAGGAACCAATCAGAGCTTCATACATGCAATATGTGTGCAGATTAACAGGATAGATACCTTCAAAAGGACATGACTGCACACTGATTTTAGGAATGGAACACCCAACAGATTTTGTTGCTCCAGGTACGGCCTGAGATGGAAAAAACACCACTTGATCGGTAGGATTCATTTTTCATGCTATGTCTTTCATAAGGTTTGAGGGTTTTTTATTATTTTATTATCATTATTCAGTTTTAAAAGGCTACTCTAATATTTGTTTTCTGTGATAAAAATACAGAGATGCTGGTATTCGTATCAATTGATTATCCATAGCTGGGAACTAGCCTCCCTAATTTAAACTCTTGAGTCTACACAATAGTCACCTAATGAAAAAAATCTCTCCCAGAAAGAAATCTAATGAAGGAGAGGGGGTGCCCTTAAAGGCCTCCAGAGAGGTCATCTTATCTGGCACAACTCAGGCACCCAGCTAGGGAGGCAGGAGTCCCCTCTGAGGGACCTCAGAAGCATCAGCCACTCTTCAAGAGGCAAATCAGGCATGTCCTTTAAGCAGCCTGGTTTACTCAGAGCTTAAAATTTGTGTTGATATGTGATACACAGAAAAGTTTGGCAGATGGAGTCTACCACCTACCCAGCTCTCTGCTGCAGTCATTAACTTTTCTCTAGGATCCCTAGAAACCATTCTCACCCCCTAGATACAAACAGAGTTTTGAGTTTCTGCACTTAATTTCCACAAGATTGTATTCTACGAGACACACTTGCATAAAAGATATGTATATATATATATATATATATATATATATATGTGGTAAATTAGGACTGTGAGTAAGGCAGGTTTTGAGGTGTAACATGCAATCAGCTAGCCAGCTGACCTAGAGCAAAACAATCATATATATGTCTTAAGTAAATGAACTTGGACTGAAGATATAGCATGACCCAAACCTGTGCTTGAACCCTACATTTTACTGTACAGCCAGTCTATCCAGATTACATACTCCAATGTTAAGTGTGTACTACTGGTACACTTTTGAACTTTGTGGTAAGCTGCTGGCAAAATAATTAGAAAACAACAAAAAATAGATCATCAATACAGTATATAAAGATACCTAGAATACATTTTTATATGTATATATATTTTATATATATTTAATAACAAGCTAGGACTCAACCCTCTCTCCCCCCCCAAAAAAAAAAAAGAATCAAGAAAGAAAATCCAAATCTGCAGTGGTTTTGAACACAGGTGGATTAAATTAGTGTGAAAATATCCTATTTGCTCCTTTTCTTTAGTTTTCATACTAGTCTATAGCTCAGGGAATATGGTACAAGAAGGAAGAGATAAGGTGTCATGGTTTAACACCAGCCAGCAACTAAGCACCACACAGCCACTCACTCACTCCACTGCCATGGATGTGGGAAAGAATCAGAAGATAAAAGCTATAAAGTCCTTGACTGCTTTGCAACAACCTAAACATCAGTGTGTTATCAACATTATTCTCATACGAAATCTGAAACACAGCACTATACCAGCTTCTAGGGAGAAAAGTAATTCTCTCTCAGCCAAAACCAGGACAAAAGGGAAGGGTTGCAGTTTTTTTCAGTCAGATGCTTGCATCTTCCTCATTGATTTTAACATGAAGAAAGCAAAATCTGAAAAAAATTCTGTTCCAGTCCTGACTGTATAACGGCAAGTGAAGTGCCATGACTGGTCTTGAGTACTGACTCAGTGCTTCCAGAAGGTCAGGAATACAAGCAGTTGGCTGGACTTTAAAGGAAACGTAAGTTGGAAAAAAAAAAAAAAAAAAAAAGACAAGAAAAAAAAGCCATTTTAATGACTTACCAGAGTCTCAAAGCAGGTTAAGCTGTCTGCATAGATACAAGCAACGACAATAAAAATGTTAGACTAAAGAAATTCTCCTTACCTATAGAAAATCAATGTTTATCAGAGGAACTTTATCTTGTTCTTAACAACTTGAATCATGCAAAAACAAGATCAATAAGGGAGGATGTCTCTAAAGATCCACGGTAGCATAATGGAACTTACTTTGAAGAGCTGGCTGTGCGTTCATGGAGAGTTAACAAACTGTCCCTGCAGGCACAGGTGACATTAGGCAGCTCCAAATACAGTATTTCACTTGAAGCATATCTGACTCATTCTATTGACATAAACATCACATGTTTAGCATTAATGGCTTTTACAACCTGCTTTATAAATATATTTTGCTTCCCTTTCCAACGGCTGTCTTTTCCTTTCTTCTGTTGCAAATATTTTTGCTTGTTACTTTTGCCTCTGACAGTTTGACAGTTATTACCTTAAGACATTGCAGGTGTTCTTCAGTTCTTTTCAAAGAATCATCTAGGAACCTAAAGCCTTCTGCACATTAACAGATGACTAATTTTAATAGTACATCTAAAAGAATAAAGTTCAAAGACACAAAATACAAATAAAAATAAAATGGTGACAGGAGCACTTTTTTTTTTTTTTTTAAATGCAGTGGTATTATTTTTAAGCTGAAATGAAGAATAGTCTAATCATTGGCACTTTATGACATGGAACTGCAACACTCAGATTACAACAAATGGAACACACTACCCTCTTAATTAGGCTGTTAATCAGCAGAGTGAAAGGTGGATCAACTGTGTTACACTTGCTCTAGATGCAGATTTCTAGATGGTCACAGGTTATCCAGATAGTGGCCATTCTGCAGAAATGCTATTTTTGCTTAAACAGCACTCTTTGACCCAGTCATTCTGGGACTGAGAGTAAATCTCCCTTCTTTGTCTCCACAACAAAGTCCCTTTGAAAGGAATTGGGACTTTGAAAGAGAATTGTTTGGTATGAGAAGCAAATTTATGAATTTGAGGTTTAGAAATGTCCCCTTGGTCTGCACCAGCTTTTCCTGGATAGAGCCACAGTTTTTTCTGAATGGAAGTTAACATGGGCAAGCCTCTCTTTCCAAAATCAAGCAGGCAAGAGAAAAAGAAAGGTCAGCCTTATTTCTATATATATTTTTATCCTTTTATCTCTTTGCTATGAATGCCTGATGAGACTGATCTGAATTTTCTCTTCTATAGACTTCCTGTCCATTTCACCTTGTCTTATTTTGTCTACATTTAAAAGTAAAAACAAGGACAAAGTGTTTCTAGCATTGACTCAACTATAATTTAAGTTATGATTCACGCACTTAAATACACTCAAAGTTTTAAAATAAGCCTGTAGATTTTGAATAGCAAAATGGTGGAGTTTAATGAAACCTAAATTCTACATAACTTGCAATATGAAACTAGGACAAAGACTTTAAATGTCTCTATTGTAAAAGAATCAAAGAGCAAGGAAAAGACAAACTTAAATATAGCAAAACAGAGGCATTATGTGGAAGGCTACATCAAGCCACTAAAAGAATGGGTATGAGGCACGACCCAGATTCACATATAGTTGAGAGAAACCTCAGGAAATTATACTTCTGGGTCTCTTCTAATATTACTACAGAAAACATTTACTTAACTGTAACTTAACTGAAACTTAGCTATCTTTTATGTACTACAGAAAATGTTACTACAGAAGAATTTTCTCTGAGATGCCTGCCCACAGCAAATGTACAAGAGGATTAAAAGTTGTATAAGTAAAACAGGGATGTACTGATGCTGAGTGGTTCATTTATGAGACAACTATGTTTGAACAGAGATTGTCCAAACTGGACTCTTTTTTTTTCACATCCTAAGATTATCTTTCACCCTTTTAATTGCAAGCAGTAAATTAACCTTAAAAAAATAAATAGCACATGGTACCCCTCTCTGTTCCTCTCAGTTTAGGAACAATACCTGCACCTAGCAAGTAGATAGCATCTATACCACTAGCCTGTAGCCTCCAAGGGATCGGAATGTAGGTGGTGTGTACCACTTGAGAGAGAGGCCCCAAGAGCAGAACGCTGCCAAAGGCTGGAAAAACAAATTATGTCTTTTAATCACTGGAATCATCCAGCCTTGTGTTAAATCACAGATATAAATTAAAAATGAAAATTACATGACTAGAATTAAAGAGATTTTAATGAAATTCATTTCTATCCTCATTCTTTTTCTTCCTGACTTCTTTGTCATAGTATTCAAACACAGTTTTCTTCTAAATAAAACTTCAATGTAGTTTTCCACTTTTTTTCCCCAAATTCTCAAAAGATTTGTTTCTTTCAAGGTAGTTCTTTTGAAACTGTCAGCCTTAACAATGGTTTATTTAATGTCCTCTGTAAAACTGTTTCTCTATTAGACATATGATTTTATTTACTGACTTAGTGTTTCCATCTTTCTTTTTAACTTTCTAAGTTTATTTTACTATTTGCATTCTTTCACAGTCCTGAGGTGAAAAATAACCTCACCTATGTATATCAGTATATGGCTTTTTAACTGAAACTCTCTGCATAATGAAGACTTTGCTACGGGCTTTCATTCAGGATGTATCACCTGGCACTTTTTTGTTTGGTTGCTTGATTTATTTTCTGGCCTGATTCATTGGAACATCAGCTGTGAATATAAGCTAATACACCTGCTTTGCTTTAACTGCTTACTTTTTAAATAATTCTGGTCACCAGAAACAATTGATACTACAAATGACTTGTATGTTAATGACATAAAAGAAACAAAAAAGTGTTATACTGATGACCCTCTAATTATCACATCTTTATGGCAGCACACTTATAAATGCTGTTGGACTTTTATATTGCTAGGACATTGATTTTTGCCAACTAATGAATCCTTGTATCCTGAGAGAATAATATTCTTTCTTGAGCTGGATACAGATCTCTGATTACACAGAGGTGTTCTTGGGAAAACACCATAGTTTTACACTTTAATGTTCTCTTATTTGTGAGAAATAGTGAACTGAATTTGCTGGGATAATTATCACCTCCAGTCCCACTGAAAATAAATATCACAAAAACAAACAAACAAACAAAATCCACCAATGTTATGGTGATAATAGGATAAATCACTACATTATGTTTCCCTGATAAAGAAACGGTAATATGCCCACATGAAGGCAAGTCTGAGTTTTGCACTACAGGCTTTATAGTAAACAAGTGCTACAATAGCAAGAATTAATGTATTTTAAATGAGTTCTCTCATTTAAAGATCTCAATTTTCTTAGTCATAACTCCACTTAAAATATGTATTGTTTATTAACATTTATTAAAGTATTATGTAAAATATTACTTTTAAAGCATGTTGATTAAAAAAAGTATGGGAAGCTAGAAACTTTCGCACTAACAAAAATACAGCCATCACAGAAGTTGTACATTTCCATTTTAAGCATCAGCATCTGCACCACTGACTTGAAGGTGTCTGAGTGCCTCATTCTCTAATGTTGACTCTGGACCAGGAAACACAGGTTCATCCTCATGCATTATGTGGCACACCAAAGTTAAAAACTAAAGTTTCCAAAACTCCTTAAAGGCACATTCCAGTCAAACATCCATATGCCTTGCTGTTGGATTTAGGATAGTTAAAAACAAAACAAAACAAAAAACCACCACCAAAACACCAAAAACAAACAAACAAAAACACTAAAAAAACCAACTTTATCACTAGCATACAGACTTCTGGTTAGGTGCTAAACTGAAAAGGATTAAAACTAGGCCTGAGTTCTGATCCAGCAAGTGTGACTCAACTTACACAGCTATATTGTCCCCTGGGAGTCCAGAAAACCATGTTTTTGATTAAAATATGATTTAATGTGCAATACCAGTCTTGATTGGCCAAAGCTTGCCACAAAGGTCAGCAAAACTAGCATATGGGATAAAAAAAAAAGGAAAACAAAACACTGAACAACAGCCTAACACAAATCTATTTCAGATTGGAATTAACAGTGTTTACTTGCTCAATTTTTAATTTCCTTACTCCATTTTTAACTGTGGAAAGGGTGGCACCCCTTTCTAAAACAAGGTGAGAGAAGAACTGAGGGCACTTGATTCATAGTGCTGCTCCTGCTAAAAGCTGGGCCTGTTCAAGTGTAAACATCAATTTAGTGATATATGCTAACAAAATGCAAGAAAAAAAGATTGTGAGCTTACTGTATATTACTTCCAAATAGGTTTCTCATCTGTATATCTGGGCCTTGGCCACAGCTTAAGGAGAAAATGCTCCTGCCACTCAAAAGAAGCTGTCTCAGAAATTTCGTTCTAACATTTATTGCTTCTGCAAAACATTTTACACAATGCTGAATATTAAGTGGTTTTTTTAATTCTTATTATTTACACCCATTTAATCTTGCTATTTCATTTTAAAAATTAAACACAATTCATAGTAAAATCACTTCAAGTCCTGCATTGCAAAGAAAATTTATGACGTTTTAGCATCTACTAGTACTGCCTGTAAGAATTCCTCTGTGAAGGAAAGGATGAGTGGCCACTGAGTGTGAGGAACTGGAGTATCTCAGGAATCTGCGAGTGGGTGGGTGAGATGCCCTGACACTTCCATATCACAGCTGTGTATGAAATACCTTCCCTTAGTTACAGTCATTTCAACTTCCTTTAGTCACCAAAAATGAATCTTGCTCTTCTGATTTGGCCACCTGATGAAAGAAAAGACTTTCTGAAGCAGAAAAAAAAAAAAAAAAAAAAAAAAGTGGCTTCCATAATTTCATTTTAAAATTACAACTTAAGGTATAGTTTTTCTGCCCCCCTTTTTTTTTTTTTTTAAGATATATATATATTTGCCATGGGGATATATGGTTTGGGTTTTTTTGTTTGTTTTTTTTTGGTTTGTTGTTGTTGTGGTTTTTTTGGTTGGTTGGTTGTTTTTTTGGCTGGCATGATTCAGTGGAGTGCCAGGGAATGCTATAACTTAATTTCTGTTTATGTATCATATCTGTAAATTGTTTGATTTTTTCTGTACAGTGAACAAAATTAAGCACGTTGTTATACAACTTACTTGAATGACTATTTCAGACCAGAATTTAAGTTCACATGTTTTGATGTTATACATAAGATTTGCTTTTCTTCATTACAACATGATTAATTTTTTTTTAAAACACAGTAAAATAACTTAAACCTCTTTAGAAGTAACCTGCTGTGTTTGGTTAATAAGACATACATCTGTTACGTATACACTGAAACACTAGGGTATTCTTTGAAAAGTGAATTCTGTACTAATGTAAATCAAATGATTCATAACACTAAGATTAAAAAGTAGCACTATAGAAGGTAATCTTTTTATGAATATCTATTCTAATATATATTATTGTCTGTATATAATACAACTTTGAATATGTAATGCATGTCGGATATATGTAATGAATAACTTATATTTGAAATACAGGTTTTAGCTCCTCCCTGCCCCCCCTCCCCCAAAAACAAAAACCAAAAACCAACAAACAAAAAACCCATCAAAACTAAAACCAACCAACCAAACAAAAAAAAAAATCACCAAAACAAAAGAAAAAAAAAAACAAACCAAACACAAAAGAAAGAATAACATAGTTATAAGAATATTTCCCTAGTAATTACTTCTACTAATATTAGAACTGTTTCTTAAAAAAAACCCTCATTAATAAAAATGACTAGCATAATGACTTGTTTAGAAAACACCAATATATTTTTTCCTAGTTTTACTGTAATGTTTTTAACCCGAAGTCTAGTTAAATGTGTACTTCACCCGTCTTTCAGAGAAGTGATATGTTAACTACCTCAAATAACAAAAATGTGCTGGATTGAACTTTTTCAAGCCCCAGAAATTTCACATAAAACATACATCAAATCTGCATCAAATAAACCCACAGACACTTAAATAACTTTTGACTGCTTTTCCTAATAGAAAGTTCAAAAGCTGGGTAACGTTATCTGTCATGCCTAATAGAAAAAATAGTCTATGGCAGAGATTTAGGAAAGAAGACATGGGAAATGTGTGTTGAACCAGCAGATAAAGATTTTCATCTAAAACGGTGGAAAGAAATTTGAAGAATCTGTATTGTTTCCCAGACAGAACCATTGTAAATTGGCATAATAAATGAGCATGTCCTAATTACTCAGGAAGTTCCAGAAATTAGAATCATAAAGCTGTCCTTCAGAGTAAAGACATTTGTCTACTTCACCACTTGCTATGTTGAAATGAGTGGTAAACAGGACATTAGCATTTCACCTTGTCCTTGGCAAAGCATGCCATTGTTACTTAGACTAAAAGCTTTTTGGATTAGAGAATGCATTTTTATATGTGTATCTAATGACTAATGTAGTCAGTCTGAAGTCTGATGGGCACCTTTCAACACTATTCTAGAAGAAAAAACAGTATGCAAAAAAACCCTGATAATGACACCATCTTTCAGCTAGTTTGGCAGTAAAGTTTTATATGGCTCTGCAGATGAGAGATAATTTTAAGTATACTGCCAAAAATAAGGTGAAAAAAACAGTGATTCCATGGATTTAATAAGGCACATTCATAGCAGAAAAATAACAGAATTATATGTACTTTCCCATGCTTTATACATCACTCCTTGCCCTTTTCTTCCTTTAGCAGAAATAGCTGTATGAAACAAGATAGGCTACTTCTATTTCTGTCTTGGTTTGCAGGACCCAGTCCTGCAGAAAAATCATAAAGTTGGTTTGTGACATCAGAAATAATGTTCAGTGTAACAGGTCTTATCACAGATTTTGGAGTAAAGATTCTTTGAACAATAAGCCATGAAAAGGTGAGTCATAAGGAGAAAAAGTATAAAAATATATAGAAAAATATGAAAATGAAGCAGCAAATGGGATAAACAATAATTTAAAGCTAGTTCCAATATAGGCATGCTATCCAAAACTGTATACCACAAGTATGATATAAGAATTCATATTCAGTTTCTCTGAATATTTATAATGTACTGGCAGAATTCTCTTTCTTAGTCTACCATTAATAATCAATAATACCGGTGGTATATGCAGACAGCAATATTATTAGTAGTGCATGGAAATGGCAATTACAATGGAATAAATATTTTAACATTACAATAATGATTGTTTCCAGTAGCTCCTAAAGTGTTTTTAATATTATATTAACAATAAAAAGGGAATGATAACATGTGCAATATTTACAATTTTCCAATATCTTGTGTTCGCTAGCATTCATCAACATGAATGTTCATGAACATCTACACAACACTCAATAAAAGGTGTATGCAATATCAGTACTGTCCCAGGACTTGTGATTACAGAAGATCAAAACTCAGTTTCATCAGAATATTAAAAAGAAAAAATAATAATCAATAGTCACTATTTCTTTGTTAAAATTTCGACTCACGATTCTTGGTTATTTTGCTGCATGTGTCGTTCAAATAAATACGCATGTATTAGTAAGTCATAAATAAACATTCCACCCTTTCACTTTTCACTTAATACAAAAGACAAAGATTTTATTTCAAAAGTCCAGTTTTCTTCTTCCACAAACTACTAAGCAAAGAAACAGAAATCCTATCAGTCTGAAATATCTAGACAAAAAAATAAGAGCTGGAATAGACATGCTTAAGCAATTATAAGCCTAATTGTCTTTGCCCTGTCTTGGTTCTATCTGTACCCACATCTAGGCTAGGATTATCATGAAACTAAATATGTTTAAGGCAACTTTGGATTCATAAAACCAGTTTTACTTGGAGATGCTTGACATTGATCCAGTAGTTACAAGTGATTTCAACTTTTGTGATTTAAAGAGTATACACATCCATGGTCATACTTCATCATAAGCACAACAACTAGGTACAGAAAGAAAACCCTTATTCTTACTACAGAGAGTATAAGAAAAAAAATGCCTTTTTTTTTTTTAATAAATATTAAAAATAAATGCCAATTTTCATTAATGGGATCTAGTTACACTTGACAATGAGTAAAGTGCATGAAAATACATAAAACAATGTAAAAAACAATGTAAATCAAAAGTAAAAATGATAGTGTTTGTTAGCTAATGAGATTCACTTTCTAATCTGCAAAGCTGTTGAAAGGAGATGTATTTAGAGCAAACAAAAGTCCACCATATGGTGCAAGGAAAGGCGAATAATAATTAACCCTTAACAAGAGAAGCACTGCATGCTATCAGTTTGTGAATTCTCTTCACATTAGCTAGATTTCAAATGCCTGCATAGTTTAAACAAAGAGAAATCTGGAAGTGCCTCAGCATTCCTGCTACAGAGCACTGTGGATCTGGCACCTCTCTGTGGATCAACGTCTCCCTGTCTCCTTCCAGGCTTTGAAGCTGGGGTGAAAGATTTGTACTTTTACGCCTGCCAAAATATCTGCTCAAATGCTTCGTTTTGACTCCATAGCATAGACGGGTGCAAAAGAGGAGTAGAATGAAGAAGGGGAAAGTTTAACCAGTCTCCTGAGCATGCTGCAGCTTAGTGGTCTTGCTGCATCCACATGGGAACAGGGGAACAGGGAGGGAATCCCCAGATCCTGGGCTGCAAGTGGGCCACACTACTATTTTTTGCCTTCTGCTGGTAATATACCTACTTAAGGTATGTGTGCTCCTAGATTGGAGTACAGTTGTTTGCATGGGAACCCAGAGGACAATAAATGATTTCTCCTACTCCTTATCTCAGGATGACATCTAGGGTACAGCACAACATTAGGAAAAAACAAACAAACAAACAACCCTCTCCCCCCCTCCCCCCCCCCAACACAAAAAAGAGTTTTTTCTAATACAAATGCCTTATTGCATCCTTACATTTACTTAAGACACTTCAAACGTGATATATTTTCAAGACTTCTCCAAGCTTCCAATATTACAAACAAGACTCTAAGAGAAGGAAACGTGTATGTGTAAAGGCATCAAAATTAAAATATCTACAGTGACATTAAATTTGTAAATTTTTATTATGTTTTTCGTGGCACTTCCAGGTTATCAGTTCAAATGAAATTTTATACTATTCAAATCTAGCAAACACTGTGTAGTTACTGCTATTAAAAGATATAGAGGGTTTCCAAATAGTTTTCTGGTGTCTACCAGCAGGGATATGCTTTCTGGAAAGCAGGTTTCAGTACTTTGACAGATGGAAAGGAGAACACTTTTTAAAGAGGATGAAGATTCTTTGTATTCATATGAAAATATTGAAAACCTTTTGGTAGCTCTTAAATTTCAGCATTTTTCCTTATGAATGTTGAAGAGGATTTTTTTTGGGGGGGGCTGGGTAGGATATGATTTCAGACAGCATAAACAAACAAAGTGAGAGAGAAGCTTTCTAAATACACCGTTTTAAAGAAGAGACAAGAAAACAATTGAAGGCACAAAGTAAGTTGAAGTGGTGCAAGTATACAATATATTCTTTATATTTCATGAAATGCTCACTGTTTTGAAGCCTTTGAGGCTTAATCACTAATGAGTGATGTGCCATATGATAACTCAAAGCTCCATCTCAGGATCTACCCATGCCAAACCTTTATTGCTCCTGAAAACTACAGCCTATTTCCCAATGACTCACTGAATTGAACTCACACGCACTCTTCATCACCTGCTCTGGCAAGTGAGAGAGCTTTGAATAAACCCCAAGAAAGAAATATCCAAGCACTGCCCTTCCTTAGCAGGAAGCTTTAGAAAGAAAAATGTGGCTTTCATTACTCTTTCAAACTAAATCAAAATTAATCCACTTTGTTTTGAATATTTGGGGAAAAAAAAAAAAAAAAGTGGGTAAAGGGAAAGAGGCAGGAGAAAGGGGCAGTGGAAGAGCAGGAAGAGAGAGGAAGTAGAAGGAGGTGGAATCAGCAAAGCTCACAACTGGGAAATACTGGCCTGCAGATTAATCTAGCCCAAGCTGCAATAAATTCAGAATGTGATCTGCTCCAGCCTCAACAATGAAATCAGTTTGAATGTTACTTTATAAATCATTCAGTCATTCTTTAACAAGATGGATGTCTGGCGAGATTCTTTCCTTCCCTGCCTCCTGGAAGAGATTATATTTTGAAAAGCTTTAATTTCTGAAAATCTTCAATATGCTAAAATATGGGCTGCTCCAGAAAGCAGCTTTAGCTCTGTATTTCAACAAATGAATTGAGTGTGAATACACAAAGAGAAAGATGCTTTACACTCACCATCTCTTCCAGATTAGCGTGGGAAAAAAAAATGAATGAACAAATAAATAAACTCCAAACCATCCCTTTTCTGCATAAACCTTGTTACTTTGCTGAAATGCTAATTCTAATACAAACTATCACAGAGATTGTTTGTTGAATCAGTGCTTTGCTACTCATGCTTCTGGGAATGCATGATACCTTATTGCCAAATTCACCCTGATACAGCTCTGGGTTATACTAGATTTGATTCTGAGCTACAGTGAATCAATCATTTAACTGAAATGAGTAACAAAGCCAGAGAAAGGGTTTTCTGCTTTTGATTTTTTTTTCTTTGTTGACATCTTTTTTTTTTTTCCCTGAAGGATAGCACTGACAGAAAATAAATCATGTATTTAGAAGTAATCCCTTTCTAAACAAATATTTTCATTTTCTGATTCTGAAATTGCTTAATCTGATGCAAGAAATAGGTAGGAAGGGCAAAGATATTTTTAACCGGCCCATCTATCAGTGAATACCTTGATAAGCTTCAGCTCTGTAAATTCTGAAAGCCTGTGCTTAGATGTTCAGCCAATTAAAGCCAATGAGATTTAAGAATATGCTGACTTTTGCTTACCTGTTTTGTCAAAATGGGTATTTTGTGGGATCAAGTCCAAACTAAATAACCCACCCACAGCAACTGCCTTTTTAAAATCTATTCCACTACATTACCATACTCTCACTATATTTAAGATAAATGAACACAAAGCAGATATATTTGTCCTTCATATTTTAATCCTTTTCAGAGAAAGGACTAAAAACTATATTTTAATTATGTGTAATAAACATTAGGCAAACTGTGCTCAGGCAAAATCTCACTTAAGTTACTCTGGGTTTATACATGAATGCCAGAGCACTTGGTTGAAAGATCTCTGCCTGGCATTTCTGGGCTCTGGTGCGTTCTTCCTTTCAGAGTACATTTCTTGCAGTTTGCTTCATTTCTCATCAGCCTCATACATGCTGCAGAGGGAATAGCACAGAAGGAATCCATCTAGAAATGAATACACTTGTTGTCACATTAACTTCAAGGTGAATTTTCATGTGGTTTGTAGTTCCTTAGCCCTGCCTTTCAAACCCTGGACCTTTGAAGGAAGAAGAATTGAGTCTTAGAGGCAGTTTTACATACAAATTCTTGGGAAGAAAGGATTAGGTCAAACCAGAAATCCTACAAAGATGACTCTTTATTAAATAGTTTCACATTTATAAATCCTACCTAAGGAGCAAGAGGTTCTGTGTGATTTTCTATATAACCTGGGCACATTACTCTAATTTTGGCAAGATATTGTCTGTAGACAAAGGCATTCAGTTCTACAAGAATCCTATAAATTATCAAGGATTCATAGATAAGACACATATTTATCCATTTCAGGTCTGTATGAGATCCTAGATGCTTCAAATTATATATATCAGAGGACTGTTCTTGCTTTCACAGTCAGCTTTTAAAATTATTTTGAAAATTTCATCTCTACATGTTCTCAAGGTGCCTCAACATACTTAAAAGACACAAAATCACACCACCAAAATAAAACCAACCCGAAAACTGGTCTTAAACTACTCAGGCTTACAAAGAGTTGTCTTGGTTTAAATCAAAACTATTTTTATTCCATTCGGTTGAAGTTATATTGACAAAGCTTCTTGTTATAATAGCAGCAAAGGGATGTATACAGATATATAAATGCTCATCAACACATGTACTAGTTATATGAACAGATCCATGATATTAAAATCTTAGGGGTTAGTCTTGTATTCTAAGCCTATCTTTGAGATCCTGGATTTACACTCCACAAATGTCAGATCAAATTAATTGTCTTCATTTCCTCTTCCTTGACTATGCAGATTTTTTAGATGTGAAATTTGATCAAGCACAATACTTTAAATACTATTTGAAAATATCCTTTAAGAAAATGTGGACTGTGCTGTCTAAGATCTCACGACAAACTCCCAGAGGATATGACTGGTAGTTTTGAGAGTTTTAGCTTTTTTAAAAGTTCTAATTAAACCTACAGGGGCTGATCTTTGTGCCATGGTGTTGCCAATAGATTCCAGCAGCATGATGTGCTCTGTCCCTGACAAGATATGCAGCAAAGTCCTGATATCATAATAAGGCCCCATGATTATTACTGTCAGTAATGCTTCAAGTTTAGTTCAGTTGATAAATATTGTACCTGGCTAGTTTTATTAAATCAACACTACAAATTTTTTTAATGTTAAATTACCCTTCCACAGTCCTTGTTTTACAAGTTTTTATTCTGAATAACCTGAAGAAATGAAAGTCACAACTGACATTCAGACTCAGAAGGGAATAAGTACAGAAACAGGAACATTCCTGAAGTAGCAGATTTTCATTTTATTAATTCAGTATACATGGCCTGTAACAAGACCCTTTCTAGAGATAACAGGGATACCACCCCTGAGAACTGCTTGACTGAGTTCATTTAAAGATTCAGACTAATCTTTAAATACTCTCATCTTTCTTCTTGAGGGAAATAGAAGATATTCAAGGAGGAATTCAATTGTCAAAATCCTTTGTTCTGTGCTTCTCATAGAAAAGAGTTCACCTACTAAAATTCTATGTCTCCTCTCACAAGATGAGTCTTTAGTTGTTTGCACACAGCTGACATGAGTCACAAGCTGAACTAACTAAACACTTACACAGATCTGGTTACTCATTTCCAATTAGCTGTTCTTTACCCCTCCTGCTCAATGTCTCCAGAATGTTATGAGGAATGAAATAAAAATTCACTAAACTTCTCTTGACTCTGGATATCACTTTTTAGCCTCAGAAAACAGGTATTGGTCATGGCTGCAACACTGTGAACAAGGTTTCTGCATTACAAGAAATGTGACTGGGATAAAGAAGAACCATGGAGACATTTAAGTAGTTCTGATTATTGAGTAGAGAAAGTGACACCCATATGTCAGTTCTCTATGGCCCTCCACAAAATGCATAACTCCTTCACAGCAAAAAGTGTATGTTCCTTGTCTTACTCCAACAGGATCTTCTACAAACGAAGACTGCTCAGCTTCCCTTCTCACAATGCAGGTTCAGACACTATACCAAAACCAGAATTGTTAAAAATTTCTGCACTGTTAGTTAAAAAAGCTGCACATAATACATACATTTGAAGAAGGAATTATGTTGTTCAATCCCTTAAATTGCTACATTTGTATAGGAAGGATGGATGGTCGTATATCAGAAAAAAAAACTTCCTTATTATGACTGGAGTCCTCTGATATTGAGTATGATGTTCTCAGGATATTGTTGGGAATAAAGTTATTTTGCTGTGATGGCAAATAAAAAAATATCTATGGAGTAAACAGACTTTAAATGAAGAAAAGAATTAGACAGCAGAGAAAAATACCATTAAATATACTACTCTGATGATGGGAAGTGGAAAAAAAAAAACCAAGAAACATTTAAGAACCTCCTTATAGGAATACAGATATACTGAGTTTATTTTACTTCGGTGTTAAGAGGAAATAAAATTCTTTAACAGAGGTATTCCTCAAACTTGTCTTTTCTATTATGTCATACCAAATGTAAATTGATGTGTTATCTGAACTATAAAACTATGAGAAAGTGACCCTTGAGGCATACATACTATCTTCCCTCTGTGAATCAGTTTCCCCTGGCAAGACCTCGTTTCCTCTGCCAGCTAAGGACTGTCCATTCTGCTCAGATCCCCTTCTTTATTGACTTGCAAACTATCCAGTAAAAAGATTTATTTTACACTCATTCCAGGGTTTGTTTATTTCTTCTTATTATTACTAATTTGTTTTAGCCTTTCTTTAGTCATCTTCGCTGTTAAACCGACAGAGATTCTCTCTCTGTCCTAAAACTAAACAGGAATAGAGGAAAACAAAACAAAACAAAAACAACAAGGAAGCCCATGTCAAATACTGGTTTTCCATATCTGGAATGGAACCTGTCTGCCACTTTGTAAGGAGCAAGTATTTCAACTGGAGAACTTAGACTGACAAATAGCCAAGACCATACCTCAGAGCCCCAAAATAGTGGCAACACTTGTATACTCAGCTAAAATTAACACCGACAGAAGACAATAACTGCAGTTATGTTTACTTACAGGACAAGGCTCAAATGCAACTGCTGAAGTAGTGCACAAAACAAAACAACACAACAACAAACAAACAAAAAGAAAAACTGGTTATCCAAGTTAAATTTCTTATAGAGGCTGGAACTCTTGAGAAGCTAAAATGCCTGCTCGAAAGATGTTGAACCAGATACTGCTTCAAAACCATCAAATCAGTATTTGCTCCTGATTGCTGTGGATATAAGACTTTAACATACCAGGACTTCAAGTTTCTCCATCCTCTCTATTTCCTGAGAAAGCTTACTTTAGGTCAGAAGTTGTTTAAAAAGAAGCTCCAGAAGCTTCTATTGCAACCATATAGTTTCTATGGAGTGAGTACTTAATATTCTTTTTGACAGAAGGCATGAATTTGCCTTTCTTGCTATCACTTTCACATAGCCTGACCAATAACATGCTCATCAATCTTTGGTTAGTTCTTCATCATAAACTACTCCCTTTGAAACACTGAACGTCTGCATTAAAAATAGATTTATTTTATTCTTTTTTTTTTTTTTTCCTAATCTCCAGTAAAATCCAGGCAATATTGATGTTTCTGATCACAATGGATCAACAACTTTTGAAAATGCCACTTCTATTGAGAGTCACAGCTTGATTTACATATTCTGATTTAGGAAGTTCTTAATCTCTAATGGAACAGGCTAAGATAATTTGGAGATATGTCTGTTTGCCTGACACACTTCCTAGATCCTTTCTGTCCTTCCTCTCTTTGGCAATATGTTGTTCAATGTTTGGAATTTCTTAGAGTCAGTAAATAAATCCTATCTGACAAACCATCACTCTTCTATGATGACTGGAAAGAGATCTCTGGGTCACAAAACTTAATGCTCTGTTAAATACATTGTAGCTACCATTACATGGTCAGGATATCAAGATGCAAAATATCAGGGGATTTGCTGCTTTTTTGGCTGGAAGATTGTTCTAGAATGAGATGCATGCATTATTAACTTATGAGTATTTCCTACCTACCCTTCTCTTGCTAAACAAGCTATGTATTTTTATTTCTCCTCACTCAGGTGACACAAAATGCATATAGCTAAAACCCCAAAAATGTTTGGGGAGGAGTCACTAAATCTTTTAGGTATGAGAGAAATTTGAGTGAGAGAGAAGTGTTGCCTAGGAAGCCTGAAACTAAAAGTGCTGTGGTGAAGGGGCAGGAGGTAGAAGTGACAAGGGGAGGGGAAGAAAGTGAATGCAAAATCTGATTTCTATCTTCTTTACAAGATCCAAACCCCTGTGGTATGTGATATAGCCCAAACAGAAGTATTCTTGCAAAGCTGCTTTCTGGACAAGACTCTGATAGATAGAGCTCTGCTGAAGGCAAGTTTAAAGTACCACATCCCAAAGAAACAAAGGCAGTTTCACTCCTTTTCCTTCTTGCTGCCTTGTGTTATTGCAACAGAGGCTTTTCCAACGGTGTAGAGAGGTGAAATATATCCAGGTAAATTATAGTTTCCTTTTTCTGCACAGCATGTCAGCTGCAGAGCTGAAGTGGCCAGGATGCTCCTGAAGTCTGTTCAAGCTTTGAGAGTTTCCTTTGGAGAACCTGCCCTATGAGTAGAACAAACATCTGCCAACATCAATGCACTGATAGAAGGGATAATGCTGCTTTGGCTGTGCACGTAACTTTTTTCATCCTTTATCTTGGCCTAGTCTTGGCTTCCAGGTAGCTAGATCCACTATTTGGAGGATAAAATAGACAGACCATTCAGAACAGGTGAGAAAAAAGACAGAGCATAAAATTAAGGATGGAAAATAGGAACAGAGATGAAGGGATTCTTTCTGACAAAGAAAATAATGTACAGCATTTCCAGGTGTCCATGCAAAATATGAATCATAAGTCAGCCAGATTGCTATCCCATTTCTAACAGCTTAGGTGAATGCAGTCCACGTGTGTAGTTTAACCAGACAATGCCATAAGAAAAAGTAATTACATAACAAATTAGCCACAAAGCTCACATTAAGTAATCAGTATGACTAAATAATTAAGGAACAAAACTTGGAGCTGAGATGTTTGGATACTTTTCTACACTCTGCCAATGATTTCCTTATAAATCTTCAATAACACTTGGTATCTCTTCATCAGAAATTTCTACAGCAACACTGCATAATAATTGTTACCCTTATTTATGATGCATATGAAGATTAGGAAATAATCAGTACATCATATTTTCCTAGGGATTTTCCTGTACTTAGGACATGAACCTTACAAGGCACATCTCTGTGAAAATATAATGTAATTATTACATTAAACAAAAAGGTCATTCACTGACCCAACTCTGTCTATTTAATAAGAACATTTCTCCAAAGATAAGACTATTACTGCTATTTGTATTTAGCAACAGTGAGGCAGTAAGATTATCCTTGCTTCTCTACAGCCATCAGCAATATTTCTTCACCCAGAGATGACAACCATGAAAAAGACTTGCTATGTAATACAAGACATCCTTCTGATTTATTTATTATTATTTAGCTTTTTTAAAAAAATATATTAGCTATAGGTTCTATCATGACTAACAGATAATAAATACATAAATCTGAAAGCATGAGATTTATTCAATTCATTATATTTTAACAGACTGACTTTTTTAATTGCAGCAGCAGTAGATAGGGGCAGCTGGTTCCAGAATCAGTAAATGAATTAATCCATCATGTCACGACTGATAAGTTGTGAAAAGGCTGTTTACCATTATAAAAACCTTTGTTTATCAAAATAAAGCAAATTATACTAACCAGATGGAAGAAGAAGCTTCCTTCAATTTTGTCCCAACTTAAATAACCACTATCTTTTAATTTTATGTAGATGGATATATTTTACATTACAACTGAATGTGCTGACATATACAACAACAAGAGATACTGTGTTTGAAATCCAGTCCAATAAAATTGCTATGAGAAAGCCAGCTTTCATTAATCCAAAGTGGATGACCAGGAATGAAGAAGCAAGACACAGGAACACCATCTTAAAATATCTTTTAAATCACTTATTCTTTTTGTATAACCAAAATAAACATGGCAAAGACTTTCAATTTGTACGTTATTGATGCCTCTTCTTTCTTCACAATATATAAAAGAAGATAAACATGTTGTTTTGATTTGGCAAACAGAAGTGATGAAGAATGAAAAAAACCTATAATAAACAACTACAAACATGATATGAAAGATCAAATTTACTAAAATTATCTATGACTTTGGCTTCTCAAAAGACAATCAAACACCATAAACCAGCCAAAGGCTTGCCTTTATAAGCCAATGAAGATGTATAGGTAGCCTTACTCAGGAACTCTAATATGCACTTGCCTGTAGCTCTGGCATTCAAAAGAACTACACTCAAACTTCAGTTACGTTGCAGAAAGCAGAGGATACGGAGACAAGAGTGTCTCAAGGTTCCCGCAATAGGAGGAAAATACGCAGTTTCTGTTTTACTGGCAACTTGTTCAGATACACATTAAGACTTTTAATTAGCAGACTGATTTCCTTTATCCATTGACTTTCACTGTTTTTTTTCCAGGTATAGCCCATTGTTGTATCATCAATGTCCCCATAGCAATGGTAAGTATATCAGTATACATTTGTAAAAACAAAATAAATTGCTATGTCTTCACTGGGACTACAACATCTCTTGCAATAATATTTTTTATGTAAAGTGTTTCCTTCCTCAGAACACATTCATATTCATTTCTTTATGCATTGCTACATTAAATTTTAATTTTCAACTCCTAATCATAACAAACAGATTATGCAAGGACTTTTATTGTTTATCTGTTCATAACAGCTGAACCTTCCACCAATCTGGTCTGTTTTTCTCACTAGCAGTCCAATATTTCCACCTATTTATAAAGCCCGAGTGAAATATAAATGTTTTCCTAATTTAGATGATTCTTATTGTCTCTGCTATGCACTATTTTGGGAAACATTTCTGATTTTGATACCCTACTGAAAAGGCTAAATCCTTCAGGCATGCTCTCAGACGTATATTTTCTTATCTATTTATACTTTAATATTCACCACCAGTCATTAGTGAAAACTGCAACTGGATTTAGTGTGAAGTCCATCTGCTAAATTTCAGTGAAATATGCCATGATCTGCCATTAAAATAAAATAAAGAAAGACAGCTGAGACTAGAAAATTCCTTTTATTTTTTTTCACACCTGTCCTTAAAAATACTAGTTTATTAAATGCTAGGTTTCATTAGAAACCAAGAGCAAGTGTGGTTTTAGTATAGTGAAATTTTAGTAAAAGTATATATTAATTTTAATGAAAATGTATCTATGTTTTTATTTTCCCCATTAAAAAAGGGCTTCAAAAAGATAAGCTTTATATTTCTATGCTATCTCTTGGGGTTGAAGTTCAGTTATATTTGTTGTTTTAAGGGAGTGCAGCAATTAGTATACAAAGCATTTTTGTCCAAGTTCATTACACAAGGTAAGAACACAACCTTTAAATTTTCATTATAATTTGATGTCATGTTATATAATTTTCATAATTAGGTGCTACAATTGCTATATGTTCTTGAAAAATCAACATAAAGCTCAAACTGAAAAATATTAAAACGAAAAAAAAACCAGTAAGATATCCCGTTTATGCGATTTAACGATAAAATACTAAACTGCATAAATGCCAGCTTAAACATATTTTTTGACCAAAGCTTGCATACTTGTGGTAATGCTTAGTGCTCTGGAGCCAGTATGGACTGACACAATTAGTAAATCCATGAGACAACACTCAGAAGCTAAGAGGTGAGATAAGAGTAAGCTTACTGACTCCTATGTCCCCCAAAAGAATCTGGACATAACTAGGAGATAATCCTGTTAGTAAGGGGTTCCGCATGCCTCCGCACACTATATTACGGAAACTGTATTTTCCATCTTGTGGAATTAGCAAGAGTCAAGTATGTGTAACAAACCTATTGCTTTATAAAACACCATGGCTGTTTATCTCATGAAGTACTATTGTTTCACCATCATTAAACTTGCATAATTATAACTTAGTTTTATGCTATTGCCCTGCCGTTGGGTGAGTGCATTAGAGTGCATGACTACATATGTGCTTTAAAAACAGACAGCCCCATGCTTTAAAAGGGACATCACCAATTTGAATGTTTGACTATTTTTTTCCAGGTACAGTCTATGATTGAAACATTTTTAATTGCTACTACATGATTATTTTATTATGCAACTTTCCAACAAGGAAGAAACACAGCACTTGAATTCTGTACAAGCTTATATTGTTAAGAAGTCCAGTTCAGTGAAATGTAGGATTAAGATGCCTTTCTGGCACTTTTTCTTGTTTCCCAGGCTGGACTATGATGGAAATTGGAACGGGCCCCAGGAGATGACAGCTGAGGGGGCCATTCTGTATTACAGCAGACTCCAAAGATGCCCTAAGGTAAGCAGAATTGCTCAGAGTTTGCACAATGTCGCTTGCTGTTATTTTGTTATTGAAGGCACTGTTACATTTTAGTACACTGTGCATTCACAGCCCACCGGCAAAGAGGTGACAGGCATCACTGGTCATCTAGTAAAGCAGTTTGGTTCCCTTTAGATTTTCATTTATAATGCAGCCATTTTATGTGTCTGGAGAGATACTTTCCTCTGCTACCTGTGCAATGAGAAGAAACGAAGGAGTCTGCTTCAGAACATTACATCCCAAAAATAAGGCAAAAAATCTTTGCCCCTTACGGGATAGAAATATACATTAATAAATCTCACTTCCTGTACATTGCCCCATTTGTACTGGAATGCCACTGGAACAGATCTTTACTGTGCCAGTGCTATCAAATGCTATGTATTATGGAGATGAGAGGGGCACATTCTGTTTTTCTTCAGAGTCCAATATGAATCTATGATCTCTGGAAAAAAGTTGCACAGGAGGAACAATTATACTGGGAAAAAATAATAATATGGGGAAGAAAATACATTATGAAACTGTTCAGCCTTTTAAAAATCTAATTCCAGAAATATTGTTGACATCGGTAGTCCTGATGTGTCATATAAATGTATGCAAAATTATAGACTTAAACAGTATAATATCACACACCGTCATAAGACTACTGCGTGGCCTGGGATAAAGAAAGAGTACCCTTCTGTCCCTTGTTCCTATTAAGATTGTCCTAAAGAGCTTTAAGCTGAAATCCTTGTTTGAAATGAAGTTTTCAGCATTTGAATCTGTTGTCTTTCTTTAGACTCCCTGGCAGAAGGACTCTTCCCCACTGTTTCTACAGTGCCTGGCACAATGGGATATCAAACCTCACTGTGTGCATTAGATGCAACTGTAAAATCATTATTGTCTACACATATCTATTCTGTTTCTTTGGTTCATCACTATTATTCATGTGCCCTCTCCTCTCTTAAACTTGCAGCCGAATGTCCTCTGTGAAACAAGAGACTACGCTGGTAAATATGAACTATGCAGATTCTGAAATCTGCCAGCAAAGCATACACGATAATTAAACATCAGCAGATGCGTGTTATTTGCTAACTAGGCCTTCAACATCAATACATTCTGGGTTATATTCTGCGCTCCTCGGGCTGTTTATTAAAGCATCGTAATAGCAAATGTTTACCTATTTTGACATATTTTTTAATTTTAGTTTTAAATGTTCAACTTCCTGCTGGATTAAAATTACTCTTACAAGGCCAAAGTACTAAAAATTGAAGAAATTTGCTCCTAGCTAATCTAATGGAGTATCATCTCAGCTTCCAGTCATTCCTGCTTCTTAGCATCTTTGAGCTTGATATCAGTTTTGGATGCAGTTAAATGCCAACTATCCCGATAAACATGTACACTACCAGCTGTTGTTCCATCTGCTCAACTAAACATTTTCACACCAAATCTGCCGGGGAAAAAAATGTTGGTTTTGGAGTTGGTTTGTAACAACTGAAATATTAAAATCTTAACTCCAGGTGGCCCTTCACTCTTCTATTCTTCTGATGTATATATTTAGAAGAAAACAAAACCAGCTATTTATAGTCTGCCTCAAAACCACAAAATTCAATGGAAGGAATTTGGTGCAAAAAGAACAGATAAATAAAAGAGAAATCCCGAGATGATAAATCTCCACTTTGTCTCTTGCAGAGTCATTGCAAGTGCCTACGTGACTGCAAGACCTGACGGATGTACAGCGGCAGCTATAAATAGCTCCCAGTCCCTCTGCCTCACCCTTGGGATGAACAGCAGCACCCTGGAGGCAGGCAAGGCTGGTGGGGCTGTCTGCCTGCTCCCAAGCGCTGCAGTTGCAAACATAGAGCTGAAATCTGTACTTCACTAAACTGATATGATAGCTGCAGTGTTTTAGAGTCTTATGAAAACAAAATATTCCCCCTTTTTGTGAGCAGGGACATCTATAGGAGCAGTGAAGCCAACATCCTACCGGAGTCCTAGATGTACTATCAGTCTGAATTGAATTCCACATGTACAGCACGCTCTGGAGTCATAGCTGTGTACATGTCTTTGTATCAGATAGATGCCTATCCCATTACTGTTAACATGTGAATATTCACATCTTCTTGAGCAAAGAAATAAAAGTCATCAAGTAAAGGCAAAGCAACACTGTGAATGTGGCTCTTGCTTGAACTGTCAAAATCACGTTAGAAAGTTCAGTGTGGTAATGAGAGGGCACTAGGAATGGTACCTGCCACCACACTAATATACCAAGTCTGAATGAGGAGCAAGGTTTAAATTGCACTAAGAAAGTGCTTTTCACATTCCATTCCCCTGCTGGGAACTTGATAGAAGGTGTGGGGCAGCCCCAAATCTGTCACTGTGAAAGCCTGAGTGGCTATTGTGAAACAGGGACAGCACAATGGCTGAGCAGGAAGACTAATCCTAGCCACAAGAAGCTCAAGTATTTTTTTCCTGCTCTACTTGCTGGGACCTGTAAATTGCTCCTTCTGAGAATCCTCAGCTACATATGCCAGAGTCGTGATATAATCTTACACCTTCATGAACAACATTTTTAAAATAATGGATACAAGTCTACTTAGCTCAAAAGACTAGCTGATTCAGACCAGCATGTTTTGTACAGTTTCATCTTAAAGAAAAAAACAGAACAACTCTCCACCCCAGTCAGGGCTTTTAAACTGTTGCAGTAACATAAGAAGTAAGCAAACAGGAAAATAACGGATGAATAGACTATACTGTGATTTAACATTCAGAGACATCCTAGTAGAAACCCAAGAAGGCTGAAAAGGTGTGATGATACTGTAATTTTTGTTAATGAAAGCCAAGAGTAATTTTATTGAAGTGAATGGAGTAATGCCAAAATTTTCTTACTAAAGAGACATCAGACCCATTTAGCTACAAAGTTCTCCTTAACAACTACATACATTTCTGTTTTAGAAAGTTAAATTGTATTTTAGATATTACACCTTCTTCTATTCTGTTACATGTGTTCCTTATAAAAATAAAATAAAAAAACTATTTCTAGATCTAATAATTTATTCTAATTAAAAGAAAAAAAAATGTCACCCAGGAATGTGCTTTAAGTAGACATGGTAAGCAATTAACAGTTTAGACTCCACATCAGAGACTTCTGAGACTTTTTGATACACCTTTCTCATGATTTTGTTCTGAGTTTATTCTTATTACCAAGGTCTAGTACATAGGAAACCCAGAAGGTTTTTTTCCAACTGCTGAAATTAAATAACAGAAATTAAAACAGTCATGAGAAAGTTATGGAAATTCTGCACAAAGATTTAGGTTTGTACATTTTATCCTTTCTAGTTCACTTAGCAATGCTTTGTCTATCTACATGAGTACAAAGGTATCAGTAAAAAAGGAGTTTGGGCTAGAAAAATGTATTATATTATACTGAATAAATTATCACCTAACAGTTCTCATTAATGAACACATTTCAGTCTAATACCTAGTGCTATTGTATCTAACAAGTTAAGACAATCAAACTGTGAAAAATACATATCTGTCTTTCTTTCCCTTCATATTTTTGACTCAGGAAACATTACAAAAAACCTCAGTAACAAATGAAATTGTGAGAGACATGAGTTCCAGAAATAAGCTAAATATTATGAAGTTATGTGCAGAGCCACACGTAGATAATCCACTTCGCTACCTTCTGTATTTTTAAATTCTCCAAAATAAGTCCTATTAGAATTAGTCAGAAAATAACAGAACAGAACTAATTTTTGCAAAATAAATAAATAAATAAATAAACCACCAAGATTTAAAAAACAAGATCAATATCCAGCATTGTACACAAATAAATTACATTTTATTGTTCTGTATTCAGCATCTGGCTATTGACTAACACTGAGGAATAATATTCTAAAAAATAATCCTGAATCATAACATTTATTTCATTATTTTAGTATTTAGCTTCAGTATAGATATTGCATCGTTATCTATGTCTGTGATTTATAACAGAACAAAAATTAGTCTAGCACTTCTTTAGAAGCAAAGCTTATGAGCCATATAATCCAGCAAGTTCTTGTAATAATGATTTTCCATCTATATATTCATCTGTTATAATGTGACATATTTTCAATGTAGTCCTTTGAGCTGTACTAGTTTATAAAGCTAGGCATCTTTCCAAACACAGAAGCATATGAATATAATGTATACTTCTCATCCTTTCTCAAGGAGCAGAGGAAAGGGTAACTGAACATCTGAGCTGGAAAGTGCCTTTTTGTTCTATTATGGCTGTTTCTCTGTAACTGTATCAAGATAGAAGCAAGTCCAAGAAATTTGCATCACACAGAGAAATAAGGCAATATTTCGATAGCCATCAGATTCCTTGGGAATTAACTCAGAGACTTTGATGCAAACTGTACTGCCGTATGCTCTCTCCTATAGATAAGCCTTACATTTACTGTGAAGAAATCTACTGGAGAACTTCCAGCAGTGAAGCTATCAAGCACCGGGGCTTGAGATAGCCTTTTAGATATCTGAGCCCAGGCCAGAGAGTCTTGAAGATAAAGAGTGGAGACTGAAGTTAAGCTTAATTCTCTGAAAAGCCAATGTAAGGCAGACTGATGTGCTCATGGTAGTCTGAGTTGCTGCAAGCTTTGTATTAGATAACTTTCCCTATCCAATAAGAGCTTTATGCTCAGATCTACTGTGCTGGTATTATCCAAGGGAGAAGTAGTAAATGCTCAAATAACTGCACCCACTTCAACACTCAGCAGGATGAGGTAGACTCTCTTACCTAAAGAGGAAAGAAGGACAGTTTTAGCTACCAGATGTCACTCTGTGGCTGTTTTAGTGTCAACACAGAATACAGAATGCATTGATCAAAAAATGATGTATAACTTTAACCAGAAGTTACTATACTGGGCCTGGGAACTCATGGACTTGTCACTTTATTTTTGCTAGTACCACCTCTGCCTCATTTGAGTTCAGTTTTAACCAACTATATTTCATTTCTGTGCTGTTTTCTTGCAATCAGTTGCGACTACAGTGAAACTGGAATGGTTAACAGTCTCAGAGTACTAAAGGAAATGTATACTATCTGCATATTTCCCAAGCATACCATCTGACCTGTTTACACAGTAGCTGAGTACAGATGCCAAAAAGAGCTAGCAATAAAACTGATTCTTGAAGAACACCAGAATGAAGAACAGAAAGGCAGTCTGCCCTGACTACTCATTGGATGTGTTTGTCCGGGAAGAATGCCAGCCATTTTAGTGTATTACTTTGGATTCCACTACTTCTCTCAAACAAGAAAGTACAATCTCATGATCAACTGTGTTAAATGATTGAGATATGTCTAAAGTGATGAGAATAGTCATCTGCCCTCTCTCCACTGACAAGAGCAGATTACCTATTACGCATGCCACTAAGGCCATTTCATGCCCTGCTTTAAATTCAGATTGTGCTGGATCTAGAATTTTATCTTAATTTAGTTAATGCAGTTGGCCTTTGGCTAGCTTCTCTATGAGCTTGCAAAGAGTTTCACAATTATTCTGTGTCTGTATATGGGGACAAAGAAAGATGATTATAGTTAGCTCTAGGGTGAAATGTGGAAACTGTTATAAAGCACATGGAAATGCTACACAAAGGTTTGGGACAGGAAATGAATGGATAATGCAACTGAAGCTACATGGGGAACAACAGGGATGTGAGACATAATTACTCAAACTGGAATTTGCTCAGGACACTGAGGTTAACACCTCTTGCATATTGTGCCAAGGCTACAGCTCACAGGACTTCAGTTTTTTTATTCAATTCGAAAAGCAACAAATCCAATTGCAAGATCCTTTTTCCCACAGGGGACAATGGGTTCGGCATAACAGTGAGAAAGAACTGTCTTCTGAATCATCCTTAGCACTTCTTTCAACATCTAGATTCTCACTGCAGATATCCCATTCAAGTAATAATACTCCCCAGCATAACTCTACTCAGTCTGATAAATGAAGAGAAACAGCTTAAAGAAGTATACCTACAGTGACTGTGAGTCAAATATTCATGTAATTTAACCTCAGCAACTAAGTGAGTAAATAACAACAGACCATGAACTAAACTCTGGAGAATATATAACAACCTGGAAAATTTCTAGATTGTTACTTTAAGGTTAAACAAGAGTGGAAAGTAGATGAATGCAGGTTATTAAAACCCATATAAATGTACACACTCTCACATATATAAAATAATCAATTTTATGATGTTCAAAAGCTGTACAAAAAATACTAGGTCTTTGTGGGATTTTGCTGATCTTTCAAGAATGACAGATCAATCTGTTAAAGGAAGAAAAATGGACTGAAATCCCACAATGTTTTAAAAAGCAATTCCTTTCAGAGCTCTACTTTTTTGATAAATTAACTATGATCAGCAATGGAGAAATCCATTTTCTTTTCTACCTAAGTTTCAAATAATGATATATAATTCAAAAAAAAGTACATAAGCAATTCATACCAATGCACAAATTCTTCAGAATTAGACTCCACTTTTCAATTGCTTTGTTTTTGTAACTCACATCATGATTTTCAGAGATGCTAATTGCCTACAAGTCCAGTGGCACTTCAATTATGCAGCAAATACTCCTGCCAAGGAGTCTGGCAGGTGTCTGCTTTGCTGCATCCCTGAAGCCTGAGTGACCAACTTGGTGCAAGGTGAGCTGTCCTATTGCCATATCTTCCTGAGCCTTTGAAAGGAACAGTTCCCCACAGTAATCACTGCTGAAAATCAGGCACAGTGGATATCCAGCACCTGAAGCATTCAGAAAAAACACATTTTAAAACCTCGGTCATATTTCTACATCATCAGGCAATTATGTCATTACTTATAACCTGCAACCTTAAAGACCCTCCTCCAGGGGTTTCATGCCATATAACAAGTTAATGACTCGTTGCAAAGTACCTCCTTATTATGGCATTCAAATCTTCATTTTAGCACCTTGATTACGAATGACATGCTTCTTGTGTCACTGCCAGTAAGGTGCTGAGTAATTAGCAGCACAACATAAGAAAGTAGAAGCTTTTCAGATGTTAGATATGTAACATTAACAAAGCTAAGAAAAACACAATTTTCCAAAGAGTCCCTTAAACTTATAAACTACATAGACTAGACTATTATTACCTGTAGCAGAAAAGCCTTTTAGCATCTAGTTTTTGTGCTACACAAAGGCAAAACTTGTTTAAAATTCATCATAAGAATCAGTTAGTATTAAGGACTATAAATTTGTCTTCTGATAGCATAATATAATCTTTCTTTAAATCTGATTTGAACTCATTTAACTGTAGTACCAATGTAAAACAATATGTCAGAGTACTCCTTTTAGTGACTACAACATGATTTGTCCTCCCACAAATTACGAAAAGTAAGTGTTTTGGTTAAAAAATGGTGAAATCATAATATAGTCAAATGTATTTTTAGTATCAATGATGCAGAATTTACAGATCCTAAAAGGTTAACAAACGCAACATTCATTTAAAAGTAAACAAACTGGGGATAAGTCTTTGCTCACCTTCTAAATTTACACTATCCAGTGAAACAACACTTACTCTATGCTTTATCAGTCTTGACATCAATATTAGAACAGCTATACAAACTGTCATAATTGTTTATACATTCGGTTCAGCCATTTCAATGTGAACAGTGTCCTCCTTGTTTCTTAACCCTACATGAAGCTATTTCATCATCTCCAGTTCACATATCAATTACCAGACTTCTGCAATCTCAACAAAGATTCTTCTTTTCTATGTCCAACCTCTCTTAAGCAATAAAAACCACCACCATCAAATTACAGGTGAAATGTTTCTGAGAAACTGGAGAACATAACAAAATATAAAGTCTTTTCCTAATTAAGAAAGTAGGAGTGGAAGGGTACTTTGGGATCACCATGTCCAGTCACCTGCCATCTCAGGCAACCATGTGCTGTCATTCCTTCCAGAAGAATGACCAAGCTCTGTCTTAAAATCAGATTATGTCTCCCACTACTCCCATCAAAAGGTTAGTCCAGAATCTCACTGCTCTGATGGTTAGAAAACTTAAAAGTTTCCAGACTAAATATCTCATGTTACAAAACCACCTAGTTGTTTTCACATCAGTACTAGTCATTCCATTAAGCTGAAAATTAGTTTGTGATTTCTTCCCCACGTTCCGTCCCAGTGTATTTCCGAATATTAGTGAAATTCGTGGAAGCAAGGAGTCTCTCTCTGTCATTCCTGCTGAATCTCTGTTGTTTGAAAGAAAGGCAATAAGAAAGGAAGAAAATTAGGCACTACACATAAACATGACTCTGTGGCCTAAAAATTAGGGTATTCCTACAGAAAAGAGTTAAACTCATCAGTTAAAGAAGCAAAATGACTCCCCCATTTCACACACTACAGCATAAAGCTGGAGCAGTATTTCTGAGCTCTAGCATCCTATTTTAACAGAAGACTGAGCCTATGCTTTTCTCAAAAATTCATGATTACTGGCGCATACACTTCTGGACAGGTTTTCTGGCTCTCAAGCCCGTATACACTCCTGTTCCAAATAAAAGGCAGAAGCTAACCAGGTCCAACAGCTTTTCTTCCAGCATGTTTCTCCTGAATCCTTCTCCTGAGGCACTCGACTTTCTACAAGCAGAGGGTGACATTTCATACTATTCTTGATCCCTCCTAATAATGGGCTACTGATACAATATTCATGTTCTCCTCTGTGCTTAAAATCACTCTATCCCATCATTTCCTTTACATGAGATGTGTGGAACCACAATTAAGAATAAGAGGAAACTGTTCTCTTGCTTTTTTAACACTGGCATCTGGATTATGAATGCAGGACTCAATACTCAGGTCCTTTCAAGGACTTTGTATCTTTCCTTTTCACCTATATAACAGAGATAATTTTTAATGTGGAATTAAACCACCTGTTTGAAGTTTCTTCAGGCTCATGTGCTCATGATGTTGAAGCATTGCAGTGAGTGTAATCTTTGATGGCATCCACGTTGTACTCATACTGAAGACTAATTTTTATTTTCCAAGTGGCCACTCCTGGACTCTTTAGAAGCAAATAATTGTGTTAAACTCTAAAATATAAATGACTCCATATTTATAAAAAAAGAAACTAAATCTGATTTTTTTTAAAAACTAAAGTATAAATGGTTTCATGTCCTTTTTAAAAAACTGATCTACAGTTCATTGTCATTAATCATACAGCAATTGAAACAATACAGCACCTAATGCAAATAAACTGAAGAATTTGCTTTCAGCTTTTACAGGACTCTGAGTATCTTCTGTTTATTTTTATCCCAGTTAATATCTGCAGATATTACATTGTATTTAATCTGTACTACAGCCATTTATTTATTTTGAATTTTTTTGTCACATGTATGTTCATGACAAAAAAAAAAAAATTCCTCAAGATGTTTCATGTGATGAGGACACAAGAGTGGATTTCATTTTCCTTCACAACCAGTTAGCAAAATCTAATGACTTTCATATTTTGCAATACAAGATGTGTTCAGTAGTACTTCAAATTTATAAACTCCAACAAAAAAATATGTATTTTATCCACTCTAAAACTTTTAATAACCTTACCTTACTACATTTTTTTCCTTCATACTCCTCCCCCAAAATGGATTTAAAAATACAATTAGCACTGGTCACTTAACAGAATAATTTCCTGAAAGGTTAAAAGATTATTTTAGAATGGTGATTTCAGGTGTTCCTAATATAAAATTACGTTTGAGACAACTCAGTGAAAAAATCTATAAATCTGTAAAACAGATCTGTGGCCAGATTTTCCAACAGTAGCCTACGTTTCAGTGCAATCTGTGATCAACAGAAACTGTGAGCAGTTTTATGTCCAAACTTTATAAAGTACAATAAAACAATTAGTATTGTAACTCAAAATGTGTACAAATTACAAACATAAAATAAAAGCCCTCAGAGAATTCCCCTGGGGAAAAAAAAAAAAAAGTGTAACAAAAGAATCTCTGAGATTTTCAATACTTTTTCATATGTGCAAATAATAATTATTGATGTGTATGAAGTCATTAGTAGTATTATAAACCAAAATATTGTTTGTAGTTGAATAAATTTTCCTTAAAAAATTCAGAAATGGTATCACCTATTCAATTCAAGGTTAAAAGAGTAAAGGAAATTCATATGGGTCCCTGATGATCAAGGTAGGATTAACATATTTTCAGCTTCTGCAATAGAACTGCTTTGGTACAAAATACATTGTTCTGCACTGTCATGATGTATGGCTCATATTTAGAAATCTGACAGTTTAGGAGTGCATTATGGCATTCCATTAAAGTGAATACATTTTTGTGCTGCACAGGAAAAGATAAAGAGGCCACAATTTCTGTCTTATTTTTTTTAAAAAAATAATGGCTTATCTCATTACAGTAGTAAAAAATTTAGAAAATGTGGTATTTACTGGACTGGTAAGTTCTATTCTCTGTGTTTCCAAAACCATGAGGAGGATGTCATTCTTTATTGTATATAAAATATAACTGCTTTAAAAGAAGATGAACTATATTAATTGATAGAGGTGACAGCTAAAACCCTCATTTACAACTGCAATAACTGTAATTTTGAAAACCTTTGGAATTTGACCTGTAAGTAGACTGTGATGTTTCAACTTCTGAGTGATATTAATGTTTTAGGTAATTGCAAAATGCCAGCAACATTGGTGATGCACTGTTATTTCACAGAACAACGCTGTCACTGAGACAAGAAAGAAAGGAAAGATGAGGGGCAAGAAAAGGGGCTTGAGTAGAGAAAGGAAAGAGGACTAGAAAAACACCAGTGAAACTTCAGGTTAGGACATACGTGTGCAAGAACTCCTTATTCCCATGGTGACAAGACACAGCAAAGTTATCTATAAACCCCTGGAATGTAGACAAGGCATTCATTTAAGAGCTTTATTCTTAACACACATTTGGGGTTGTACTATCGCAAACCCACCTATGTCATAGAAGTTAATTAGCCCATTGTCCAAATGCCTGAAATTTTCTTCACCTCAACAAGATTCCAGAGAATGCTTTTAAAATAGTATATCAGTTGACTTGTTTCTTCAGTAGTACACTTTTTACCTTGCCTTCAGTCTTGTAAACAAAATATTCAAAATCAAGATGAATAAAGAGGCAGTTTCCTGAAGATCTCTATTTCCTCTTATTAGATTAATTTTAGTTACTGGATCATGAAGAAAAGTAAAATGACAGTGCTTGGCCAGAACAGGGGAATATACAACTGAGTGGAAGTCCTTTTATCACAGGACCTAGAAAGGCTTCACTCCTGAAGCTTCAGCTGCACGTTCCAGCTTCTCTCTTCCCTTATGGTTGGGTTAACAAAATGTAACGTGGGCCAAAAAGGTAGCAAAGCAACCACAGTATCACCCTGCAAATGTATGAGGCAAGATGTTGGCTTTGAGAAAGTGTGGAAGAGGAACCAGGAGGCCAAGGCTTGATGGTTCTGCTTTGCTCAGCATCATCTGGAGCTGTGGGAAATTGTCCACAGTGTTCGTAGCTAAAATTTACTCTGTGATTACCTCTTTATTAGTGGTTAGAATTTGCTGAAGGTCTGTGGTTTTATGCCTGGGCTACATATGATTTTAACTACATTTTGAATCAAAATAAAAATTATAAAATAGGTCCCTAAAGTTTTGCATCCTCTGTTGTTCCTTACACCTACTTTTGTGTGATCTTAAAAGATGATCAGATTCAAAATTGCTTTCCTTGGAGACATTAGAACAGAAGGTAAAACAACTTATGGCCATATGTCTGAACAATCTCTTGAGCTGTAGTGATGCTGTAACATGGCAGAAAGGTGACATCTAAGTTCTAAAACACTTGCAACATAAAACAAACCTAACATCTTTCCACACAAAAGATAAAGAGTAATGTTGCTGGTCTCCATAAAATTATTTCTCTCATTTGGAGTAGTGGGGTGAGAAAAAACATGAGCCACGAAAAAGCACTTTAATGTGACCAGTCTTGTTATTTTAGAGTACTGGGTGAACAGCTTATTAACTGCAACAAGAACCAGATCTTCCCAGGTGCAATTAGGGAATGGAGGAATGTATCAATGTTACAGTTTAAAAAATGCTATATTAAAGACCTGCTTTTGTCCCATGGGAGACTTACCTAGAACACTGCAGAAAGATTCACAGGGGTTAGGTTGCCAAAAAAGTGTCACAATGATTAGTGATTAAAAGCAAAGTTCCAGCAAGAACAAACTATTTCAGAAAGGTCACAATCTCAGGATTTTCTTTAATAGGCAAATGTATTATTAAAACATCCTTGAGGGCTAACCCTGCTACCTGCTCACCGTCTGCGAACTTGAAGACTCCTGGTGAGATTTGTTTCTCTTCCATATGCAACACTGGCAGTTACCCAGTGCATCCAGCAGAGCTGCAGGAGACACAAGCTTTCTTAAAAAGCTGGTGATGTACTGGACTAGTCCTGTTTACAGTCTCCCGTGTCTTACAGTTCTCAGGAAATATACAGAGGGATAAAAAAAGCCTGTTAAGGGAGGTTTACCGAAATTTCAGCCAAGAAGAATTTGGCCGTTAGTGAACAAAGAAGACGAACAACTCTATATGAACATGAAAACAAGCACTTAATTCTATTATATATTAAAAAAAAAAAAAAAAAAAAAAGAAAAGCAAAAAAAAGGACCAAAAAAAACCCCACAGAGGAAGACTTTAACCTATCTTAGTACTTACCTAAATACTAGCAGAACAGTACCTAAACACCTCACAGTCACTAATGGATTTTTCTTCACAATGCTCCTTTGATGCAAGGAAGTCCTATTATCCTCGTTCTCGTTCTTCTCATGAAAAACAGTGCCACGGAGAGATTAAGTCATTTATCCAGGGTAACACAAGATGCCTATGGGAATAACTATGTAATTTATCATGGATCTCCAGAGCCTCAGTCCAGTGCCTGAACCAGTAGACCATTCTCTTCTCAATAGACAAGAGCTGCTATACAGTACCTTAAATGACCTTTCAAAATGGCTATTTTTACTTGTGTGTTTTTTTTCCTCTATCACCATTATAAGAAAGTTGTTAAAGTAATAGACTGTGAGAAAGCTTAATGAAGCACCCTGTATCTTGTCTTAACATCAACTGTCAAACTTTGGAACACAAATACTTTTCAGACCAAATATTACATTTCTCCTCAAAGACATCAGCAAAGCTAAAGCTCGGTAGCTTGGCAGCTGGCAAAGTTCCTGGATGCTCTGCAAATGACCATACTTTGATAAAGTCCTTTAAAGGATTTTTTTCAGGCTTTTTATATTCCTGTGACTGAAAACAGCTACTATACTAGCAATATGTAAGTCTGAATATAGGGCAGGAACCATTCGGTAAGTACAAAAATAACTTATTTCCTGGCAAGCTGCAAGCAAAACTGAAGAGATCAGTTTATCATTTGGTAAATCTTCTTAAAAACAAAAGGAAGTCAATTGTTTTCTTTTTATATTCAATGAATGGTTTCGGTTTGAATGCAATTCAAGCTGCAGGAGCATCCATGAGACTGGCAGTCTAACACACTGGGACTGTATCTGCCTCTAAAGATTCAGATTAATTAAAATACGATATTTAAAGAAAAAAAACTACTAAAGTTCTTGCTTTATCCAGAGAATAAGTACAACTCACATCAGCAATCTAACATTCTCCAGCCATTATGCTCACCTGAAGGGATCATGACCAGGAGTGAAAAGTTTACTAGGTCATGCTCCTTTAATCTTACCTTCTCTTTTGAATGACTGCCAAAAGCACTGCTTATGATGATGTTTATGAAAAAGAAAATGAACTGCGTTCATCATTTAAATTCCACACAGTTCACAAACAACTTTCATATGGTAACAATTTTTTGGACACTGCTTGGGTTGACTGAATTTAAATTGGTGACCTAAAGGTGAAAGATTCTGCATTCCATGATCAATCTCTATATGCTGTTCATTGTTCCCAGTTTCTGAAGTTCAAAGTGGTAGAAGTGAGAGTTACACAGTTAAACACAGTGCCCTCAACTTTTCAACCAATTAAATATTTTCAGATTTTTCCCTTAAAATTATTCTAAGCATAAAGCACAATTATACCAAACTTTCTCATGTTCTCATCTCTCTTCTGATTAAAAAAATGTACCTCCATTAAATAAGAAAATAATCTGCTGGCAGATAATCAAATTTTGATATTAAAAAAATCCTGCAAACAGTAAGGAAAAAGCAGCACAAGTTCAATTGTGCCTTTGTAAAACTGTCTCCTACTTTCAAGAGTTTTTAGTTAAGGATATCAAACAGCCTGCTTTGGCTAACTTAAAAATTACAACAACAAAGAAGAATCCTGTGATCTTAAGATTTCATAATTTTCTTCACAAATCGTCATGCTTTCTTAATTCCTATTAAAAAGTGCTTTATTTCTAATCCAAAAGATCTGTTCTGTACTCAAAATATGAAACTCAACTAACACATACATTCTTATCAGCTTCAGTGATAAAGTGAGTAAACTTATTTCCAGGAAATGGACTTGTGAAAGTCCGCAAGAAATTCTCAGCTGTATCTGAGGTAAAAGGTTTCTGTCAAAACCTTTGTAAAATGTGACTTATCATATTTTTTCTTTGAGGAATTAGAATTTAGAGGAAACAGGGAAAAAAACAAAACAAAACAAAACAAAGCACTTTCAGAAAAATTACAAAATTATTTCCAAAACAGACACAGTGTGTCTAAAGTGTAGGCAACTGAATGAAAGATTCGCATTACGCTATTATTTATTTTTACCTAATGAGACAGCATTTTTGTTCAGCTTTCCCAATATCATAACTTTTCACCATTTTTAATGAGACATGCACAAGAAAAAAGGAAAACCTCTCCTACATATTTATTACCATGTTATTTAATCTGGTGGTTCAACAGTACGTTTTTAAAAGCCTGTCTTTCACCCACAAAGCAATGAAAAACGAAACTGAATACACTTGCAAATCCCTGATCTGATACTGGGAGGAGGACTACTAATTTATCCTCTGAATACAACAGCTCTACAAAATGTGTCTTGGGCATACCAAGTTTATATTGTAAAAATCGTACATTATTCAAGAGCAAAAAAAAAAAAATAATCATTTTTGGTACCTAGTATCACAACCTGGTAACTATTTCTTCAGAGACTTTTATGACCTGTGCTTTTTAAATTATTATTGTATCAGCTACCATTTTCTACCATTGCCCTTTCCTGCTTTACATTGTTCAATCTCAACTATGTAAACCAAATCAACTAGACCACAACATGCTTACAGACAAAAAAAAGAAAAGTGAAAAAAAACAAGTGGGACCAAAATTTGTTTAATGGCCTATTTGGTTTAACAACAGACCCAATGCCCATTCAAGCACATATAATTCAGAAGGCCTGCCTGCCAGCAATAAAGACTGAAATTGGATACTTCGTGAGATTAATTACCTAGATAGGGCATGATAATGCTAGTCAAATGGGAAGGTAATTAAAGTGCACCTTCCATGAAAATTATTCATTGCTGATGGATCAGGTGACAGATAAATCAAAAGGCACTTAAAGAAGCTACAGGTTAACTTGTAGAAGGCTGTTCCTCTCTGGAAGTCACCATAACTGTGACTGCTTGTTCCCATCGTAAGACAAAAGGTGGGAGGGTAACGCAGCCTCTGAGAAAGAAGAACCCCGAGAAAAGTTATCAGCATTGTGCCTGCAGACAAAGGGTCAGCTAGAGTGGAACCAGGCTGCTGGCAGCCTTCGGATTACTAGATCTCTCTGCTTGTATGCCATAAAGGGGTATTGCAACCGTAAAAGGCGGCAAGTGATGAATTAATAAGTTGACTAGTCCCCCGGGTGCAATCCTTATAGGCGGAAGACATGCTGTGGTAATCAAACAGGGTTATAAATTGTGTACATTGAACAGCACAAAATGCGTCTCACTTCATCACCGTTAAGTCAAGACTTCCTGAATTTGTCATTAACTCTTTAGCTTCAATATATTTATTTAAACTTTAAAAGTAAGAGAAAGCGCTTACAATAACAAAAGGGCAACTGATACTACCCAGCGGGATACACAGTCTAATGGAGATCACTGACTCTTACTTTCTACAGCTACAGGGGTCAAACTGCACTCCTTTTACGCCAAAGCTCCCCTTGAGATGTACTGATTAAGTTCAAAACGTTTGACTAAATGTATTTCTGAACATAGAAAAAATGAAAAAGAGGATTAAGTATTTTTTTTTACAGCTAGCTTATGCAAATTCCTATGTATTTATTCCCTACTTGGAAAAAAAAAAAAAAAAAAAGAAGAGCTTTTTACATGGGTAAGCATTTCCCAGATAGCAGTTTTTTACAGAAAATTTCAAAAGTATCTTATTTTTGGATGTAACATCTGATTATTAAAATGTATGAAAATGGATAGTTGAATAATTACCACTTTTTTCTTTTTTTCTTTTTTTTTTTTTTTAATGTGTGCTAACTCTCTAGGTTGTGATCTTATGATAATTCTAACTGTTCAGTGAAAGTTAAATTGAAAGCAACTTTGTGACACCCTTTTAATCTTTAATAATAGTAAATTTTCAAGCTATTTTCAAGGCCTATGACACCTACCAGATCTAAAGGGAAACTAACCTCTGACTTGGAATCAGAGCACAAATAGGCAGAAAGATATTTTTAAAAAAATCCTTTACTTAATTTATTATCCAAAAATATATCTAAGGTTTTCCCACACTTGGAAACAACAGTTCTGCATGTTTTATAAATAACTTTAAAACAGTTTTCCACATCCTCTGAATCTTTTTCCCTTCACTAGGCTTCATAGTGAGTACAGGAAATGAAAATCTGAGTACTGAAAAGTGAAGCAAACTTCAAAAACATTAACTCCAAACTGAAGCTCCTTCTATGTAGCCAATGGAAAGCATAATTCTTTTTTTAAAAAAGAATTTATGACACCAGTCTTGACTTCTCCCAGTCTGAGGGAGTATTCTGTATTAAAGAAGTTTATATGATCATGTGAAAAAAGAGGCATGGTACTAGTTTACCAGCTTCACCACAGTTGGCAGCTGTGGCATTCCCCCAGTAAAGTTGTGCTGATTTTATGCATCATTTTATCATTTTGAGATCAGCCTATAACATTATTTTCCAATAAGTCAAATTTTATAATCTCCTAATCTATAAATATAGCTCAGTAAATTTAGTAAAGTAAACTGTGGTAAAGTTGAGGGTGGAGTACAAATACATGCTTGCACTTACTATTAATTCATTAGCACGCTTAGCTAGTTGGGCATAGTTGTGGCAATCTCAATGTAGGCACATGGGTTTGGGAGCTGAAGATGTTTAACTCTGGAAACATGAGCCCTGACGTGTCAGGAACAGAGGATGGACGCTCATCCTTTTCGTGTAGGCAAAGTTTTGGTAAACAGGGAACACACATTAGCTTCCTTAGACTCCCACCACCTGTCTGCTGGTATTCAAGTGGAGTTTGTGCTATTGATTTAGATCTATAGTTTGCTAAATGGGATGAGACTTGTCTGCCTGAGAGATCACCACCATCCTTTACCCCTGCTGTAGTCAGCAGAGGTATGAAAGGTGGTTTCCTGGAAATTACTCTCCAAAGCGTCATGAATGTGACAATATTCTGAGAGCCTAGGGTACCTGCTAGGGCAAAGGTTGAGAAACAGCTCCCAGAAGGGTGGTGAAGGAGTTCACTCCCTCCGTTTATTGCTCATTGAAGGTTATCTCTTTGTAATTGTTCTGTGCCACTGCATGTCTGAGTTAATGTATTGCTTACACAAAAGTCTATAACACTCATGAGTGCTCATCACTGCATTATTGTAGGCAAGATAAACTGTAAGGCACCTGCAGTCCTCCTAATGGGGACTCTTAACAAGCATTAAAATAAAAAGAAAGCATAGAATAAGTATTTTAAATTTTTAAAACATTTTAAGATTAATGCTATACACTGTGATCAAGTGAAATATCCCAATTTTCAAGACACATCTGTATATGCATATCCTGACTAAGCACCTTAGTTAATTCAGTCAATGGTAAAAGGCTTCCAAGAGTCTTAATAACATAAATTACTGACAGGACTAGCAAATTATTTTTAAGGAGTTTTTAAATCCTGAAGACAATAAATTATTTTAAAATTTACTTGCTTGTTTAGTATTTTCTTGAAAATAAATAGAAGCTTGTAAATATTTAACATTAACATTGTGGCAGAAATTAACATTTGTGCATGTAGGGCTAGGAGGAAGAGGGCATTCCTGTCATCACCTTTTGGCAGTTAATTTAGGTGGCTAAATAAGGAAGGTAATCTAAAGCTTCCACTGTAATTAAGGACGAGTCAATGCACAATTCCTAAATTGGGCTCCTGTTCCAAATCACCCCCTGAAGAAACCTATCAATCTCCACTGACTACAACAATGTAAATATCCACCAAAGATTTACATGCTAATGTTTAATGCCAACATCAAAGAGCAGAACATTTAGCCCTAAAATGCTTCATGTGATTAATTCTACACAACATAAAGAGCAGTGACACTTTTCCCTCTTCATTACCAGTTAAGCTGCAATACACAAAAAATACAACTAAGGGTGAAATTTTGATCTCAGCTACACAAGGGAATATTTAGAATAATTCCACAGAAGGTCCACAGAGACAAATCATTAGAGTATTGGGTCTGAAATATTCACATCCAATTCCTCGTTTCACAGCCATGATTAGAGGCTCTATGAACTTAAATAGACTCTTCAATGAAGTAAATGACATTTCTCCACACAAGCATCAGGGTTTGCTCGCTCAGAATCCAGCCTGCTGACTCAGCCACTGCTGCCTGAAAGGAGCTTGGGTGCTACGGACAAAAATTAGTGCTCCATGATGTATTAGGAAATGGGATAGTCAAAAACCAGAAATCCTTAGATGACAGGCAGACAGAAAAGGTCAAAGAGAGAGATGCTAAATAGATCCATCCAGCAGGCATGAGATGGAAGATGCAGAAAATGAAGCGTCCGCTGCTGCAGAGGCATACATGTGAGAGGTAGCCCTGGAATCGTGGATAATTTTGTACAACAAGCTGTTCAAATGTAAAAGATTTAGAAGGGTCAGCTTTAAAAAGGAAAAACTAAGAATCACAGTGACAGGATCTTGTCCCTAGAGTCTTAAGCTCTCACTTCAGAGGAAATGAGATATGGCTTAAAAATTCTGAAAATTACACTTAACAGGCTAGAAGAAAGTGAGATTAAAAAGAGATTAAGCTTCATGTAGGCATGTGTGTGTGCATGTGCATGTGAGTGCACATCTTCCTCTCTTTTCCTTTCTCTGTGCCTGCATAAGGCAGAAACCACATGGAAATAAGATGTGAAAAATCTCATTCTGCACTTCTAATATTTCTTTCATTAACATTAGAAAAATACCAACAGTTCTGTGAATAGTTTTTCTTACAGTTTTCTGTGTTTCTGCCCATATGGATTCTCTTATGCCTGATGCAGGATTTAGCTCATTCAGTAAGGTACTGGTTTTCATTGGCCTGTTGACTTCATGTAGGAGTTTAAGATTTCAGCCTCTCTGTCATACATAATTAAAACACGTTAAAGGTGCTGAAAGAAAATTGTCCAAAGAGATATAAATTTTGCACACTCTCATAGCCTTGTATGTTTATAAAATTGAGCTAAAAATAACCTTTTCTTAATTAACATTAATACTAAAATGGCCTGAATCATATGACTTACACTGCTTGCTGTGAAAATTTAAAAGTACAGATGAAAGAGAAGCAAGTTAGTGAGTTTAAACTACAGCTGTCATTAAAGCCTGCTTTATTTTGTGGGTTGCTATCACAAACAATCTACCTTACAGAAACATTAAATGCAGCTTGTTATAAGCTCGAATTTAGGACATTTATATTGGTCCCACAATAAGAAGATTTCTGTGTCATTATCGTGAACATGATTTAGCTGACTTATGTTCGCATGCAGACACTGTTATGTAACACTTAGCTCAGACAAATGGCTCCGTTCTTGATCTTCCCTTTTCTACTGTAGTTAATGACCAAATATTGTTAAAAATTGGGACACTAATTGTCTGATGTCGACATGTTATGGATAATTAAGAATTGCTCACTCTGAAGCCATGTTAATTGTTTTTCACAGGTCTCCTTCTCTCGTCCTTGTGTCCTCAAAAAGGCAAGCAGCTACAGGTTTATGCGTACATCTCTGTCACATACTTTGTCACAGAACATACATCATCCTTTCTGGCTCATCCCCGATTAATTTTGCTGCCTTGCAGCAATTATCTCTCCCTTTGTGACTGACCTCGTGGTAAATGGAGTGCAAGATAGCTGGGTAATTTTTTCCTGCGTATTTTACCACTTAATTGATCCTAGTTGGCTGCCCACAATAGAATATAGTAAACTTAAGTCATAAAATGCTTGAAATTGGAAGTGGTAACCATGTTTTACCAATTGTAGTTGACAGCTGTAAAAATCAGATCTTGATAATGTTCTCTCATTTACCCTATTACTTGGATCAGTTGGTTAAAGCTGTTAATGATCCTCTTGGATCAATGTCTTTTGCTTGTAGCTATAATTTACTGCATTGGTGGATTAGTACAGATGTTTTCATAGATAGCTTTGCATCATTCCACCAGATTGCTGTCTGAATCAAATTTGCTTTCATTCATCACTAACGAAGCAAAGAGAAAGCTAATCAGCATCTCCTAACTTAACATTAACTATTGAACTTGGGATAACACTTTTATTGTTGCCAATTTGCAGCCTTTAGCCATGGCTTCCTCAGTAAATTGCCCTGAGTATTTCCTCTAGAAATAGATCCAATGATATATTTTCACCATAATGGAGAAAGACTACAGAAATGCCAAACTGTACAAAACTACTAATACACTAAGAGTAGTAGATATAACTGTTCAATTAAAAATATGCCCTATAGAGTCGGGGCTGGTTCTACCTCAAGGAAAGCAGAAGAAACTACACAGGGCAGCAACACATCAGAGATGGCAAAAACTGCCCAGACACATTAATTACCCGGACCAATGCATAACCTGAAAAATCTGCTGCCACCCATGGAGCTGTCATAGCAGATAAGTCAGCAATGGCTATTGCTATTAGACAAGATGTTTCCCCTTCCTGTTAGCCCAGTAGCATCAGGAAGATCAAGCCTAGCTCTTCACAGACCTCTATTTTGCCCTGACATTCCACCTCGTCTTGGCTGTCTTTTATCCCTACCTGCCAGAAGTGAACCATTCATTCTTGGGCCATTAATACTCCCTAAACTGCCAGAAGGCCATGGGCCAGGAGGTTAAAATTTGTATCTTTCACCTGAGGACCCATTTAGCCAGAATTCCTTTTTTCCTTTTTAAAAAAAAAAAAAAAAAAAGAGGCTTGCTGGCAGAAGCAACAAATAAAAGATAAGTAACTGAGTAACATACAATCTGTTTCAAAAGAGCAGCAGTAGAATCTCTATTTCTAATGAGAATACATATACAAAGCAGACTGAAAATAGCCTATGTTAAAATGCTAGACAAATCTTCTGGCATCTCTTTCTAGACAATTAATTATGAGACTGAACTTCATCCCTAAGTGGTGGATTGAACCTTGCTTTAAGAAAGCTCTTGATTCAAGACATTCTTTGTCCCTTCCTGCAGTACATTTTTGGCATACTAACTACACTAGCTGTGATAGACTCACCACAAAAATCTTCCAGCTATTAAACAGGGACTAGTGTGAGCAATCTCTTCTATCCAGAAGTTGCACACTGATTCTATCATTTAAGCTTAATGGAGAAACTTTCTTAGCTCTCCGTGTACAAGCTATCATCTTCTCCCTTTTAAAGATTCCCACAGAAGTCGTTACAGTAGGCTGGCTCTAGGCCATACTGTCATCAAATGCTTCACTCTAAAGAGATGTTAAAGAATTTTTTAATTTACTACATACAACCTCAACTAGGATTTCAGATCTGATGTCACTCATGCATTTGCAATAGTGCCTTTCAGTAGTGATGTTCATTTCTCATCAAAGAAACATTTGTGCTTTTAGAGGGTTTCGTCTGTTCTAATGGCAATGGGACTTGAATTCTTCAAAAGGTCTGAAACAAACTACCAAATATTAGGAAATTCAGGGACAAAACTGCTAATGCTACAAATATTATCAAACTCTCTTTCTTTAAGTGTTGTTTTTTTAGGCAAAATAGCAAACAAATAAAACCTCTTAATAATAAATTACACTGTACTGAAGTAAGATCTCAGAATTCATGAGCACAGTGTGTTTTGGCTAGATTAATTCAAACAACATGTATTATTCTGTCGTACCGATAGCAATATTTCACAGTTTTGTTCACTGAAGGAGTTCAAATCTGTTTTGTAAATACTGAAACCCAAATCTTCCCTGTGCTTTCAGGACACCAGCTATGTGTTGCTATTAGCTACTAATAAGAAACAGGAAGCTAAACAAACAAGCAAAAGAAGTCATTGAGCCGTTTTATGACAGAATCAGAATAGGCCTTTCTTTTTGCCAGTTTCTCCACTGTATTTCTCTTTTACTCTTGGGTCTCAATATAGCTACAACAGTATTTTGCCTAAGAAAGTTTCCTATGAAAGTTCTAAAGTTTCTGCACAAATATTTGCCCACATTTCATAATCATCATAATGAAATTATCTTGGTAAGAGAATGATACATGTGGCAAAATTATTCAACAAATAACAAGTAAAGGTACAGAATCACACAATCACTTTGGTTGGAAAAGACCTTTAAGTTCATGGAGTTCAACCTAACCTAACTCTGGCATTAAATCATGTCCCTAAGAACCTCATCTACACATCTTTTAAACACCTTCAGGTATGGTGACTCCACAACTTCCCTGGGCAGCTGGTTCCAGTGTTTGACAACCCTTTCTGTAAAGAAATTTTTCTTAATATCCAATCTGAACCTCCCCTGGTGCAACTTGAGGCCATTTCCTCTTGTCCTATCACTTGGTACTTGGAAGAGACCAATACCCTCCATGCTACAACCTCCTTTCAGGTAGTTGTAGAAAGACAAAATGTCTCCCCTCAGCCTCCTTTTCTCCAGGCTAAACAGCCCCAGTTCCCTTACTTGCTTCTTGTAAGACTTGTGCTCCAGACCCCTCACCAGCTTTGTCACCCTCCTCTGAACATTCTAGTATCTCAATGTCTTTCCTACAGTGAGGGCCCCAAAACTGAACACACGATTCAAGGTGGGGCCTCACCAGTGCCGAGTATAGGTGGATGATCACTTCCCTAGTCCTGCTGGCCACACTATTTCCGATACAAGCCAGGATGCTGCTGGTCTTCTTGGCCACCTGGGCACACTGCTGGCTCATATTCAGCCAGATGTCGATTGACACCCCCAGATCCCTCTCTGCTAGGCAGTTTTCCAGCCACTCTTCCCTGAGCCTGTAGTGTTGCATGGGGTTGTTGTGACCCAAGTGCAGAACTAGGCACTATAGATTTGTTCTTTCTTTACATATGAGTTAATTAGCTACATTAAGCTGTGTATCACCATGTATAAATGTATTAAGTGATTTCTTGCCTTTGTACTGCAAGTATCTTGAAAGTTCTTGAAGCTGGCCAGGTCTTCACAGAACTATGCGTGAGAGTCCCTAAAGAGTGTAATAGAGCTCAAAGAGCACTGTTCAGTTTCTACTCTGTTCAAAAGGACTTATGGTCATGAGAAATAATCTAACTATGGATAAAGTGAAAGAAGAAGCCAAGCATATTTATGAGGGGCTAAAATCCCACCCAGCAGGCATAACAAGTAGAGCTCTTTTATTTTACAGACCTTTCTGGGACTGGTCATAGAAAATGTGATGTTAACACTTTTTTTTTTTTTTTTTAAGGTCAGAATTAATTTCTCCTCACTACTTTTAAGAAGACAACTGGTGTAATTCATAAATACCAAGGATATATCTGGCCTGTGTTTGTAACATTAGAAGAAAAAGTGGCTCCTAGTCCTTTGTGTCATATTAGCAAGCAAATCTCTCCTTTCTTTGGCTAAATTGTACTTTATGCCACTCATTTTCTTCCTCAGGTATATAGATTTTTTGTTCCATAGTTGGTGAAATTATGCTTTAGTTGTGTACATTTGACTGTGGTGACTTTACCTGCTATTTCAATAGCTCAGTACATGGAAAAGTGGGCTGTAATGCATTTAATGTAAATAAAGCTTAATCTGACCATTTCTAATTCATAACTTTGGTTCTATGACGCTTAAGCTTTGCTTTGTCTTTTTGTAGCTACACTAGAATGTAGCTTCCCACTACTTTTATGTCTAAATAGGGTAAAATTCACATAGTCTCTATGAGAAAAACTTAATTTCTTAGCAAAAACAATTACATCTATCTCTAAAAAGCTTTTATGGTAAAGGTGGACAGGCAAGAGTTCTGATACTCATTTGGAAAAAAAAAAAATCATATATTTAGTATACTAAAAATTAATAAAAATTCAAATGACATTCAGACACAAACTGATGCACAAACACCAGCTACAGTCATAATCAAAATTGATATGAAGTTAATTTTCCCTTTCAGGATGACAGGGTGCCCACTGCTTTGGTTCCTGTGTGTTCTGATATTCTGATAGAGCATAAGGTTCAAATCCTGCTCCTATTGAAGTCAATGACAAAACTTCCATTGACTTCAGCGGTGCAGGATCAGACCCTAAGCAACACAGCTAACATCTTTCTTGCTTCCTCTCTTATCTTTCAGTGAAAAATATAACAACAAACTAGAACTAGATATTAGAAAAAAATGAACTACTATCAACTGGCTATTTTGTGGTAAGTTTTCTTATAAAACATATTGCTTTCCATTTCAAATGTATTTAGATATATATATTCTGTATATGTATATAAAATATTATCAAAACTGTCAAATATCACACCATACCATATTATAACTTATATATGATACCTTCTTTGTGAAAATCCTAAAAAAAAAAATAAAAAAATTTAGTAATCTTAAAGTAGTGCCCCAACATAGCAATTCTACAGTATCTCTGTAACCTTGTGGACTTCACTACATGAAATATGACCTGATACAATCAGGGAATGAACAAACTGCTTTCCCTGATCTGATGGTATTTGCTATACAGAGACTGGAATTCTTATCAAGTTTTTATCCACAAGTTTAATTCAGGCATAAATTGATTTACCATCTCCTGTCAAAATATGTGATATTAGTCCAGGGTAATGTGATTGCAGATCTATAGGCAGTTTTAGCTTCACCGAAGTAACCCAATCCAGTTTTTACATGCACTAAAAAACATTAAAAACTAGAATAATAATAACTACCACATGTAATTAATTTCCACTCCAATTTTACCCTTTTTAGTTGGTGGCCATGGAGTGCAGAATGCTTACAGAACTATGCTGTCTGCCTACTGGTCTAGAAAAAAGTTAAAGCAGATTAAAATATATCTTAAATATTATTAATAATATGCAGTAACATCTTTGTGGCTCACATTAAATAAACCAAGGAAATGGTTAGCCAAAATACAGTCATCGTAATATATATGTTTCTAAAAAGCACAGCTTAATGAAAGCAGTTAGGGAATATTAGTTTGGAAAAGCGACTTTTTCTATAAAGTAATCATCCCAGCTCAAACGGTGGAACATGCTTGTTAAAAAGAAAATAAAAACATTATTTTTATACTTGGAATTCTTTTTACATGAAGCACTGTTTTTAAATAAATACACAGATGTAGTCTTATCCATGTGGGAAAGGTGATCTCCATTTGAAGGCTAGAAGATGAAGTATGGCCCAAAAAGTAAAGTTACAAGCAGGAAATATCAAATAAAACCTGAAGCTAAAGGGAGTCCATTGAAATAGGAAAACATAGAAGCAATGTTCAGTTGAACACTGAAGCTATTTGTAATAAGCTGTCCTGTATCACCAGAAGCGAACATTGGATGGAAGGGGTACATAAAGTTAGATAAAAACAACTTGGCGGCAGAATGGGAAGACACCAAAATAGTCTGAGGAAAGGAGAAAAGTGGGCATAGGACTAGAACAGTGATGTCAAAGTGACTGGGAAAGCCATGGGCACGAATTTTCTTGATTGTTGCCTCTTCTGGAAAGCAGGTCACTGATGAAGAAAAGTCAGGCTTAAGTGAGATTGACAGGGAACAGGAAAAAAATAGATGGTCAATAATGCAGAGACTATGAAAGAGGAGATTTTAAAAAATGTGTAGAGATAATTGAGAGCTGGGGAAAATGCAAAGAGAAGCAAAGAAGAGAAAAATTATGAGCAGCAACACCAAAGGAGAACATAGAGTGGGGAGAATATAAACTGCCTCCCCTGTTTAGAAAGACTTCCAAGTACCTATGAAAGGCAGAACCCATCACACACTTATACAAAAGGGATGGCTTATTTCCTTTATGCATTCAATCATTTCTTCTTGCCGTGTAAATCAATGGTACTATGGCTAATAGTCATGATTTTATAGCATGTAATGTTTTTTTCTGTTCAAGTTGCTGGGATAATGCAATGTTGAAAAATTCAGTTCTCTGGGTTTTTTTCCTTTTTTTTTTTTTTAATGTGAATTTTGGAATCTGTTTTATGTAGGGAAAGGTCTGAAAATTGAACTCTAAGATGCAAAAAAAAAAAAAAAGGAAAAGCATATCAACATATATAAAATAAATTGTTGGTAAAAAAACATTTTTCAAGAGTAAGCCTTGATTATGGAGCTGAATCAGGGTTTTTTAACCACTTCAAGTTGTCAGCATTAAGTGCATCTGAAGGCGCAGCATGACCTAAGAGTGCTGTGGGGCACCTTTCTCTTGCTATGAAGAAGCAGTGAGCATTAGCAAGTGTTCCCTGCATAAGAACAGAGAGTACATTTAGGAATAGGTATTGGCATTACAGTTTAACTTTTGTTTGTCATGTTTGGTTATAGTAATATGACATGATGAGTGTCCCCTTGGATATTATTTTTTTCTTTCCAGTTACTATAAAGACAGCTCAAACTGTCTCAGGACAGATACTTACATTTTCTCAAACCTTGATAAAATGTTGGGTTTCATCCAACCTATCTATTCTCAAAGTCAGGCTAGGGTAGGCAAATATCACCCTTTACCACGGACTGGTACATTGTAGAGTCAGTTAAAATTCAAAGGAAAGGATGTAGAAAGATAGTTTTAAAAACATAGTATTTTTGCAAAATTGTCAAAAGAAAAATTATACAATTGTTATTGAAACACTTATTTTTTTAAAGGTTTGGAAGTGCATAAATGATAAAACCTGAAAATATTCATCTGCTGTGAATCCTACCTGATGCCATTAACCTTTTGGGTGTTGCATGGAAAAAATGTAAAATTTAGAAAGGAATTTGATGGATCAAAAGGAACTATCAGTATCACCGAAAGGTGAATATCTTATTAGGGAAGTGGTAAATTTTATCTTTGGTAAACAACCATTCAATAAGCTTACAAAGGTAGTGCTTGTCAGCTGTTTGCCAGCTGCAGCTCTTCAGTACATTCACCTATTGTAACTGGGGCTTAATCACATTTAAATCTGAATTCTAGAAGGATGCATGGATTCACGTAGATCGGATTGCAATACTGAGATGACATCCTGTATTCTTTATATGATGCTGGATGGGCAAGATATGAAACAAGATGGTTTACTCCTGAGGGACTTAGTGTACTTAATCTTTTACCTCTGTTTCTGGCTCAGTTCTTTCATGCTTTTGTCAAAAAAACAAAAAACCAAAAAAAACAAAGCAAAACAAAAGGCCTCATGGTTCTTGGCTGCAGCATAAAAAATATGCCATATGACAACTGATAGCCTAGCCACAAAGACTTTTAAACAAGGAATGAATAGCAATGTGTCGTGTATATATGTGAGCAATGTGAAATGCTACCTCCCCATTTGCAGTCATTTTATTGTATTATTTCCACAAATATAAATAGGTTTTTATCAACCACCTGGTTCTTTTCTGTGACATGCTCTCTTTGTCTCATCAGAAGCTTCTTATATGTGGGTGAAGAAACAGTGAATGTATTCCATAACCCCATTCTTTTATCAATAATTTCCTGTTATCATTACACAATGATTTGAATTTTGTGAATATGGCCACAAAAGATCAATTCAATTAAACCAAAACTACAAAGGGAATATCTCACTGCAAACCTCTGTGCAACTGGTGAACCCAGTAATTATATATAGCAACCTATTGTGCTAGCATAATAACATGTGAAGAAGGTTTAGTTAGACACATTTACACACATAAAAAGCAATATGAACACAGAAAAAGTCATTTTTGCTGAAAGTATAGAACAGTCACACAGTAACAAATGAGACCTGCATGAATCCTAGTTTACTTGGCTATAAATAAATCCTACATTTTCCTTCTCTCCATGGTAAAATAAAATAGGAGCATAGAAGCATAACAGTTTCTTTTGAGCAACCAGTCTCTTTCTGTTCAATTATAGTAATCAATCTGTTCCACCTAAAATATTTTCCTCCTTGAGAAATCAAAGAAATCAGTATTAGGATCCAAAACATGCTGTTGCAAATATAATGTAAAAGAGGTCTTTCCTTTTGGTGAATGCATTTGTTCTGAAATATTGTGTTTTCTTTAACACAAATTTTGTAATTTGGGTGAAAAAAAAGGCTGCAGTTATATGGCACTTTTAACCAGAAAATCTTGAAGAGTTTCATAAGGAAAGGTAAGGGTTGCTTCCACGTTACAGAGAGAGAAAACTGCAACAAAGAAAGTTTAAATCTATTTTTTCTTTTCCCCAAATCTGTCTCCCATGTTTCCTTTTAGATGTCCAACTGGAAGCCTTTAAAACCTGATATTCAGAAGTGCTAAACAGACAAAGCTTCAGTTGTCCAGGTACCCTTTCTCTCAACAGTGACACTGTCAGATTCTGTAGCACTGGGAAATACTCACCTGTGCATAATCCCCCAGCAAACTGGAGAGCAGGGAAGGAACAGAGTCAGGTCTCCTGCTTCCTACTGCATGCTCTTATAGAATTTATCTAGGAGGGTGAACATTTTCCCATTACTTGAAATCACTAGGTCAAGTTTGGATGTTGTCTCTAATATATATCCAAATAATTTAACTTGTGTTACTTGTAAGGTAACAAGATAACCACGTTATGTTTTCTGGCCTGAAAACCTGATCAGTCTATGACTATGTAAACACAAGAAAATGAACTATAATGAATTATCTTGGGAGTAACACAAGAAACTTCTATTAAGGCTTTTTCATCCTCCTGAGGTGTGATATTAGTCACCAAATTTTATTGTCTCTTTCTTTACCTTGTGTGCCACTGAACCATCAAAGCATATAAAGTAAAGCAAATTTGATTTAACTAATAGGAAAAGAGTCCAAATTCTACTGACATCTACAGACATCTACCGAGAGCAGAAGACTGTCCACCTGTGCATGTTCGAATTATAGAGAATTATTTTAAAGATGAAAAATCAAGGTGTCAAAATAATACAATCTGTGGCGCAAAAATAGATTCAGGGTAAGTTCTCTGTGCTCAAAATCTCATCATAAACTCCAAGAACTGACCAAGCACAGAGATTAATCCTTTCAGTCATAGGGTTGGTTCTAAAATAATACAAAATGTGCATTTGGTATCCGGGAAAGCACTACAGGGAAATTGAATATCCCATAAATATTTCAGCCTAACTTTAACAACTATATTAACCATACTAGGTTGGGAGGGAGGGAGGGAAGGCTTTTTTTGTCCTTTTTTTTTTTAAATTGAGATGACCATCTTTAAAGTGCAAAAGAACTACAGTTTTTCCTATTTCTTCATTGCCCCTGTACGGTGAGTTTGTCCTCAGTTCAAAGCATTACTGTAGGGGACCACTTCTACTGCACTAAAAAATAATAGCTTGATCACAATCTTTAAAATTTCTTCCAAGATGTAAGTATGAAATATCCTTTAAAACACTGGTTAGCTGTTCTCACAGCAAGCATCAGTTATTCACCTTATATTTTCATTTAAGGCATTTCTTCAGAAGACAGGTCTTGCAAACAATGTTCACTTTATGATTTTTTGTTCAATGTATAGAAGTTTAGTTTTACTATGCTCTCTTAAAGTCCACAGTGCACTACTGTAGATTCAGAGGCCTATAATTTTTATCAACAAGCAACTCATCTTTTCAGAAACCTGAAACAGAGAATTATTTTTTTTTCTCTCAGCATGCAGACAGCTAAAGTCCTTTTTTGCCCTGGGGCGATGTGCTAGTTTGATTTTATTTTCCCTGACATTTCACCTGTTAGGTTATGATAAGTAGAAGAAACGAAGAATAATCATCACATTCTCACTGAATTTCATAAACAAATATCTGGAAATATAAGATAAATTAGAAACATTATCCCGAGGCAAAACATGAACACTGAAAACACCATCAGATATCCAAATCATCTCTCGGTGACCGAGGACTCCCATATGGGTTTAAAAAATTCAGAAGGGAAACCTGCATAAGACTGCCACGTCTACTTTTTTTATCTTCAAATACTAGAGAATTACCTACAGTGACGCAAGAAGACCAAAAAAAAAAAGTTGTAGAATAAAGAAAATCTATTTAATAATGCTTTCATGTATGCTTTCTGAAAGCAATCCTGAGGCCAAGACACAGGACAGGTTATCGTGAAATAGTGTAAACTCAAATTAACTACTCGGAAAGGTGAAAAGATTAATGAGCCAAAACACACCAAACATGCTTCTGATTTACTGCATCTGTACTTTGCACGTTCCCAGTTTCTCTCAGTCTCACATTGTTGAGATTCATAAGTGATGAAAACTTACCTGCTTGACCGGTGGTAACACTGACAGCTGCAAAAAGCCTCTGGGAACGACTCAAGTCAGAAACCCCGTTCACAGCTTCAACTTCAAACGTGTAGTTAGCGTGAGCTAGCAGGTCCATGACAGTGACATAGTTATCTACTAATCCAGTTTGCTGGGGCATATATCCAATGTTACTCCCACAGGGAACACATTCGCCCTGCTCCCAGCTGCACCTCTTGCACAAAATGCGGTAGGTTACATCATTTCTTCCCCCGTTGTCAGCAGGAGGACTCCACTCCAAACTCACGGTAGTCTGGTTGATATTGAAAATGAGGTTCTGTGGTGCAGATGGAGGTCCTATGTAACACACAAAAGATCCAAGGTAATTGTACAGAATCACAACAAGACGTGTGGCTAGTTTTTTAATTACTGAGACAGAAAATAGTTGAATAGTTTCTTCACATAAACGTTTCATTATTTTTACTACAAGCTGCATAAAAGCTTCCTTGAACTCACTTGGCAAGAGCTTTATTTATTTCCCATCAAGGCATCACAATAACAATTGTCTGTATATTTACTGCAACTGACTTTAGCCATTTCTCTTCTGTGCAATTAAAAGGATTGGTTAATGTACCTTAAAGGTTGTCTTTTATAGTTTTCCCAAGTATGGGATTTGTTCATCTCTTCTCAATATACTGCATCAACTGCATCTAGTCCTTTATTATCAGCTCTGATATGATTTACAGAGATATTTGGTGCTGCTTTGGATTTAGGAGACTTCCACTATTTGAACCACCCATCTGCATAGGCTAGTCCATTTGCACTTAGAGGGTTAAGACAGATCCAATTACGGTTCAATCAAAGCTCAGATTTGCACAGGTTACTTTTCTTTTTTCTTGTTACTCATTTTGGTATTACATCACATAAAGCACATTGTCTTCAACAATTTTACAGCCATGGGAAAATTATGCCTGTATTCTATCACAATGAGTTACACACTTACCCAACATGTAACGTTTTCCAATGTTATATCAAACAAATACGAAAATTGTATTTGTGCTGATTCTGTATTCACTGACAACCTTTTTTCCCCTCTGCCTTTCAGTTTCATTTACTGTTGTAAATGTACTTTTCAAATACAGGAAAAGCCAGCTGAAACTACTAGCTACAAGTGGCTGCACCTGGTTGGTTAAGCAACATCCCTTACTATGAAATTCATGACTGACTCACTTGTGCATGCGACATATGGTGGATCAGAAGGTGCTCTATAATAGCTATCTTCACAATCACATCTTGAAGATCCTTCCTTGTCAGAGAAGCTGTGAGTAGGGCAGCGGGAGCACTGCAGATCTTGTGAAGAGGATTTGTAGAACCCACGGCCACAAGCTAAGGCAGAACAAAACAAATTAATGTTTAGATTTGCAGGGGCGATTTTGATATTTTTTTTAACTCTGTCACACGAGGTACACATTCCTGTAAACTTCTAAATTATCCATTCTGTTATGTTGGTGCAAGCCAAAAGAAAACACAATTTATTTTTCTTCAGTTGATGCTGTTAATGATTTCATGGCATTTTTATGAGTTCAAGCATACATTACAAATACCTCAGCAGTTGGCAGCATAATATTTTAAAACAGAGGGCCACAGAAATAGAAAAGCATCTTTTTTTTTTTTTTAACAAAGAATAGTACAATCATGGTGTGAGAAGGCTGGATGCCTGTAATAGGCCTAAACAAGGGAAAAATAGTCTGGAGCAGCTCTGCTTCAAGGCCACTGAAGTGTTTCTAGTATCTGAACTAGTTGCATCAGAATTAACAGAGCAGAAGTTACTATTCCCTGATCTGAGAAACCCAAAGAAGCTGTAACCCACCAATGAACCCTGAACCGAAGGAAAGAATGAGGTGTGAAACAGTTGTTGGACAGATGACGCTGGTAAGGAACAAGCAGAAAGAGGAGGAGGGCGGACAGTATAAGCTGCACAACTGTTTTTTCCAGTTCCACTGGGAAAGACAACCAGGCTGAAATTAATTTACTAGAACTTTCAAGGGAAAGTAAAAGGTAGATAATTGGAAATATGTATGTAAGATCACTTGAAACTTTGGTTTGTGTTCTGGAAACCCATGGAAGTAAAAAAAAAGTTGTGTTCCAAATCCTATGTTTAGAAACAATTTGATCAGCTACTGCCACAGTTCCAGAAGCACAAACACCCATAAAACACACCTATAATGATTCTTACAAGCACATAACTGCAACCTAGACAGCCAGCTTAAGAATGGATGAACTATGAGAGCTGTAGGAGACAAGGAAGAGAGAACTGGGGATCAGACAGTGCTAAACCTGGAAACAGATTAAGACTCCATTTCAGCACTGAGGTTATGGGCAAACTTGCAAACACTGTCAACATGAAAAACAGAACACAGAAGTCCTCTAGAACTTTCTCATAAAGCAGAGGCTTTTTCAACCACACTATTTTATTCTCTTTTTCCAATCCTAACAAAAAATCTAACCTTCTTAAGCCATCACCTTTATACAAAGAAAAGGGGACAGTGGGTGAAACTTAGTACTGAGTATCAAAATATTAAAGCTGGTTAAATAGTCATTCTGAATTCAGAGGGAGAGAATTTACTTTGGTTATATTCATATTTGCTCGGATGTTTTCTCAGAACAGAAATGCAAAGTATCCAAAGACACTGATATTTGGAACAGTTATTTCAGTTGCCTCATATTGCAGTGTTGGAAAGAGCATGAAAACAGTGAGCTTTATCCAAATCTCACTGAAGTCAACGAGAAGTGGCTTTGACTTCAATAGCCTTTGGGCTGGACCCACAGTGTAGCTACAGCAACATGATTCTTATTAATCTGATTAATTGTATGCAAATAAGAGGGAAAAAAAATGGTGGTAATACTTAAGATAACAGTAGATTCAAGTTGATGAATTAGGTAAATCAACACTGGCTCATAACAGTATAAAATGATAGGAAATTCTGGCCCTCTGTTACTCCCTATCAATACACTAACTTTCTAAAGAAAAAAAAACATGCTTAAAGGACAGAAATAGCCATAACATTTAGCGTTTGTCATGCTGAAAAAACACTGGATGGCAGCTAAATCATCTGGCAGAGAAAATTAGCATGCAAAGCATGTATTCTTTGACTTCGACAATGGGGCACGAGTTTGCATTAGAAGAAAGTCTAGCCCAGCTTGTAAAACATACTATAGTTTGATTCTATCACAGCAGCTGTTACACATTCTACTCAGAAAAGAAGAAAGAAAGAAACAGTTTTGGAGAAACACTTTGGAAAAACATGAGCCGTGAATTCATAGCTGTGACAAATGCAACTCAGAGTTATCCTTTCACACCCTCATTCAAGATTGTTTCAGAATTTCCTAACAGAAGACAAAGAGCACAAAAGCTGAATTCATTTGTATATGCGTACCTTAAGACATATATTTAAACTTCTGTCTGCTTTTTCAGTACTTGCAGTTGAAATGTAGCTAAAATTACCAAATAATAGCTTCCTGCCTTTCTTGAATAGTCATGTTCCTGTCACACTGAGCAAAACACTGGACAAATACACGGGGCATTCCAGCACGCAGCCCTCTGCAAAGCAAAGAGCAACTTAAAAGGCAAGGATTCCCACTGAGTTTCCAGTCTGTCCTTCTCAGCAGGGAACATTACAAAGCAAAGATGCAGAGGGTAAAATAGAGATTTCAGAAAGAAATATCAAAACGTAAACAAAAAGTTCTTTTCATTTATTTTCTGATGACTTGATCAAGACATTTATATGCTTAGTCACTTACTATTTAAAATGTGTGCATTTCTTATTAGAGTTCAAAAGATGTGAACGTCTGTGACTAGTTTACATGACTGAAAGCCATTATTTCTCCTGCACAGCGTACCACAGGTGGCAGGTTTCGGCTCTTATACCAGCCCACAATTCCTTATCGTTTTTTCCAATAAGAGTCTTGTGACGACATTTAATAACCATCCCTTCAACTTATACAGCACATAAATATAAGAGGCAGAATATTCCGGCAATGAAATTTTTAGCAGTATGAAAACAGTGCTTTTAAAAAGGATTTTTAAAAGTTTATAGCTCTTTAGAAAAGAGAGTATGCAGGAATAACCATCATAATTAAAATTACTCATTGGAGGAATACAACTAAATTATTTTCCCACTTTTCTTCACAAATTTAAATTTGTCACTTTTATTTTCTTTTCAGCCTAGTACTGGAATAATTCTATTGTTCAAAACTCAGAGAACTATGAATCCTTATTTGTTTTTCACATATATCATTGCCCTTGCCAAGAAACTTAGAATTGAAAACAATACCAAGACAGGCTGTTGCATGGATCACTTATCAAGGTGTGATGACTTGCCACTGATCTGTTACAGATCATAGATGGAATGAACCGTTCAAAAATATGTTTTTGATTCATTTTTCCCCCTTTTGTGCTATCTTGCCAAATTACCATGGTGATTTTTCTTTAATATTACAAGTAATTCAAATAAATTGTTTTGTTCTAATCTATTTTAAATCTACTTATTTTGATCCAGTATAGTTCTTTAGGTAATATTGTTAACACCACAAGGACAGGTGTATAAAATCTCCATTTCCATTACCTTCATGAGTAACACTAAAAAAAATAGCCAAACATTACTTGGAGCTCTGTACCTGCAAATCTAAAGGTGATAAATACAGATGCTGTTCCACCAAAGTATATCTCATGGCAAAGCTTGAAGTAACTCAAATTATATTTTATCATCTCCATTTTAATATTTCAGTTCATTAGGGCAAGAGAGCACTCACCAGGAGCACTTTTTTTTCCTATAAAGGGAGCCTACATTGTAAATCAAGGTACAGAACTTAAGCAATGATGGGAGGTATGGAGGAGGGTATAACTGGTGAGGCAGCACTCTGATGTTGTAGCCATAATCCTTGTTATTGTCAACCTGAGTAAAATGCGAACTCATTTGATATCCCTCAAGCAAACTAAGATCCAAAACTTGTTTTGCTACTGAAGGTCTGCTGGGGTACTAGAAAATATGGGGAAGAAAGGGAAGAAAGCCAGCACAAAATAAATTTACTCCCATCCACTGTGGTGTGTCATTTACAGCTGCTAATTTAATAGAACAGCTCTTCCCAGATGAAGCTCCCATTTTATTCAAACAGCTGCTCCAAAGTCTCATATGTTCCAGGAAAGGGTTTCAAACCAAGAGCAGTCAACTTTACTGACAGCACAAAGACACAGAATAACACCTACCAGCCCAACATAAACCAGCCTTCAAATAATGAGAAATTAGTTGCTAATTCTTCCCCCATATGCTACAAAATCAACAATAATTACAGAAGAAAGCTATGCTTCAGCTAAGACACAATTCTTTGTTTAATATCTTAGCCTCACAGCCATTAGGGACTGACCATCAGTGACCCCCCAGGGCTACCTGGCACCTTGGATTTACTTGTCTGCAACAGCCACGGCTGCTTCTCAGACAAAATCTTCCCACCTGCTCTGTGAAGCAAAGAGGTTTCTCTTGTTGGAAAGCTGGCAGAGTTCCACCATGAAATACAAAGATGATGTGAAGAGCTCTTGGATAAGAGAGTCTCCTCACTCTGCAGAGCTGTGGTTTGAAACTGAGCAGGCCATTGTTTTTTCAGATTTAAACTTCCTTGCCTGGAAGCCCTAGATAAAGAAGTATATTATTCCGTCTGTATATGATGAAAGACCCTGGTGAAGATGACACTAGCAGTCTTTTTTGTCTTGGACTAAGTTGATTTCTCCTAGTACATCCAGTACTCAGCCATAACAAGGATGTACCATGACAGTAGGGTCTGGTATACGGCTGGACAAGGCTGCAGCATCAGTGCAGAGTACTCATTCAAATACACATTTAGCATATGCCCCTGCAGTCAGTGCTATTCCAAACATTTTGAGACAATATGTTTGGTATCATTTAAGGGCCCATACAAATACTGTAAATAATGGCACATTGCAAAGCCACAAGGAGGATTTAACACACACTACTAAAACTAGGATGCCACATCTGTGGCACAACAAGGCATTATCTGTTGTAACTAAAGATGCTGACTGCAGCTTATGTAGAAAAATAGCAGCTTCTCTGCTGTGAGCTCATCACATGCCTCAGTGGCCTGGTAGAGATCAAATAATGTATTATTTTTCATATTTATAAAAAAATTCCAAGAAACTCTGGAAGGAGGTAAGAAGGCAGATGCAGACAGCAGCAAACAGCAGTCTGGAGTCCTACTCGTGGGACAGGAAAAAGGAAAAAAGGGATAAGTTAAGGTACTGTTCATTTTTATGTAACCTTTTCACTATAAACACTGTGGAGATTCATTTTGCTTCTGGGAGAGATAGGGAACTTATTTGGGAGGGATGATGGAAATATGGTGAGGGCTATGAGTGACATGTCTAACAAGTGATGTTTATATAACCAAAGGAGAAGGAGTAAGCAGTTGTAGGGCAGTGACACATGAAGAAAATTATTTGCTACTACAGTAATACAAACAAATTAAAAAAGAAATCTCCATCATTGAAGTGCGAGACTTCCAGGTGGCATATCAGCTTAAGACTTAAAGGGCATGCAATTGTTTCAGCATGTTAGATCCTTGATTAAACATGGCTTTTGATGATAATTTTTGAGTTTATATGAAAATAATGAAACATAATGAGTTACAAGGAGGTTACTGCACTAATTACTGTTTGATCCCACTATAAAAAGTAGACTTGTATGAGGAGAGGAAAATAAAGATGGCATACTGTGCTAGCAGAGCAGAAGAGCTTATCTGTGTATTCTGGTTTACTCGCCACTCCCTGAGTTTGCCATCATGAGTAAGTTTTAGTGGGACACATGGCACAGTTTAGTGCACGATAGAGGTGAGGCTAATGTTTAAAAAGCTGATACTTTTTCACAGTTAGCATCAAAGTAAGGCAAAGAAGTAATCACAGAGTTTCAACAACAGCATTTTACTTATGAACTTCAGGTAACAGTCTGAGAGCCACACCAAAATGACTGCACTACTCAAGAGAGCTCAGGTTTTCCCCTGGGTTCCTCCCTTCTCTTCAGTTGAATAAAGTAAGTTGACTATATGTTAAAGTGATCATGTACATTGTATATTTTCCTACAGGTAGTGATTGGAATTTGTTTTATATATGTGTGGACGTAAGCTTCTATTCTTGTGATTTGTTTTGTGTTATCTTAATCAACTCCCTACCTTTCTACCCTCCTCAAGCCTGAAAACATTAAAGACAATTCATCTAACCCCCTTTTTGCAGAAATTATGCATACACAAGGAGTTTGTACAGATGTTTCCTGGATGAAGTTATGCAGCTGCAAAGACTTTATTAATTATAAAATGCAAAATGGATTGTTCTGTAATTGAAACTCTCTGGGGCTCCGATACATTTGAAAATTAACATACATATATGTATGGTCAGGACATAGATGGATGCTGTTAGATTATTTATTACAGATGGATATTTTAGCTAATGCAGAAAAAGGGCTGGTCTTTCTCCAGTGGAGCTTTCAAATATTTCCTTCATATTAATATCTATGGTTCCATAACTCAGGACTGAAAGCACAGCTTGCAGAAACAGTACTCCCACTGCTAGTGTTGCTGACCTCATCTACGATGGACAGGTCCAAAATCTTTACTTTAATCCTATTGACAGTGCCTCAGTGGGAGTAATTATAAGAGTCGGTCACAAATCCAGACCTCCTGTCACTGATATATTAGAGTTTTTCACGATGAAAATGAACAGCAGACAAGGAGGATGAAAACAACATGGGGTAGCGATTATAGCAAGATTTGTCAACCCCCTTCTGTATTAACCTGCTACAAACATATGACAATTTGGCATGAGAGACATCAGAAAAGCACAATGTTTAATCTTCCATAGTAGCAAAAATAAAATTTTGAAAATAATTTGGGGGGTATTGTTCTCTTATGAGATATTTGGCTGGTAGACCACATCAGCCACAGGCACTTTTTAGCCAACCTATCTTAAAAGTTTAGATAAACTGAAAGCAGACCATTATAAAATAGTTCCAAATGTGGATTTCAGTGTGAAATATTAGACATAAGAAATGCAGTAACAAAAGGAGACTTTATAACCTCTGATCCCCTTTTCCAATAATTTGTGTATGTTCAAGTCATGACTATGTTTTAAACTGTAAATTACTTTTATAGTGAGAGATGGCATCTGTTATGCTTTCTCCGGCACCTAATATATATTGTTTTATAAGGAGCTTAGAGTGTAGTATTTTATTTGTCTAACTACTATGCAATGATAAATGTCTAGCTGAAAAATATGTTTATTTTAGCTTGATTTTTAAACTGCAATAGCATTTAAAGATTATTCATGTTTCAACCAAGGTATTATGTTGTATGGTTTAGCCAGAGTAAACTCAGAACTCTTAATGGTGCCTCAGCTACAGTGTGAATGACATATCTAAATAGGGCTGTCCCATGGCTGCATACCATCATCCAGTGAATGTTTTCTGTTGCCTGTCAGGAATCTCTTAGAGCTTGTATTCACTCTCCAAGCCTAATATGCCCTTGTTGTCCAAAGTCCTGCTAATGTCTTTTGAGAGATGTTCACATACTGCTGTTCACACAAATAGAGATCCAGAAATAGATTGCTAGCTGAGCAATAGTAACTTATTTTTTCTGATTTTTTCACCGAATGAAGTGAAATCGTTACCTCTCCACAAATCTACTTAAAAACCAACAACCAAAAAACAACAACAACAACAACAAAACAACCAAAAAACAACCCCCACTACTGATTATGTCATCATGTGTGCCTTTTTTAATTTATCTAGCTGCAAAGAATCATAGGCACAAATAAACTCTCCGGTCTTTTCCTGGCTAATTTATACACAAGGACAAGGTAATCAGGTTGAAGAACATATCCCACAAATCAAAGAATACCCAACGTCACTATACTATTAAAGTAAAATTACTTGGAATCTAATGATTCTGAATAAGCACACAGAAGACTACATTTAAATGGCAATTAAAGAAACTCTAGCATCGTATGAGGAGAATTAATTAACTGGGTAAGTTAAAAGTTGTGCACTGGGGCTATGACATAATAATTCTCTACATTTGCAGAGTTTGCAAGGACTTGTGCCTCTCATTACCTTTCCTGGGAACTACAAATTTGAGGGAAATTAACATTTGAGAGATATACAGGCATAAAAATGCAGACAGATGCAACTCTGTTGCTGAACATAGGTCCAAAGTGAAAGGTGTGTTAGAGAAATGAAAGAAAAAAGATATTCTGGCTTCCCTGTTCATTCTTTTCCTTTTCGCTGTTGTTGTTGGTTTTTGATTGTTTATTTGTTTGTTTTCTTCCACCATGCCCTTCCCTCAAGATTAGCTTTGGTTTCTGTGCATAGTTGAGTGACAGCTCGACTGATTAGCCAGATTGGGAGAAAAAGCTCCACACTTTGCTGGACACGGTGTATATTTGTCACCAAAAAAACCCCAACCAAACAAAAAACCCACATGCCTTAGGCTTTGTCAGTCGTATAAAGTCACTGTGTTTTTCAACCAGCCCCAGAAAAGCAGTTTCCAAATATCTGCAAAACCTCTCTTGCTCCAATGGTTGCCCCTTTTCTCCTTTCCTGGGAGTATCACCAAGAAATTTCCAGGAGAAGAAACATGAACTGGTGAAGGGAAGGCTAGTGACAGTTTTTTGGGGAGAGTTACTTTTAAATTATCATCAGAGGGAGACTGGAAATATGGGTCAGTTTTGGTCTGTCATAGGCATGTCAGCCAGATCTGCCAGCCAAAGAGATCTAAGTATGAAGAGACTGAAGTTCCCAACTTGCCTCTCACTCTTCAGGGCCATTCCTCAATGGACAAGTCCCATGGCCATGTGGGACAGACAGCTTATACTAGCCCAGGAAAAGCAGATCCCTGCTGCTAGGCACTTCTCAGGGTGCCTACAGTTTCGATTTGCCCCTTTGAGACTGTCCAGGAGAGTCTGTATGTTGACCTGCCTGCCTGACTCCAACCATGTGCAGTCATGGGTGGGACAGTGTTGGCTCAGGTCAGCTGGAGGATACCAGGCCAAGTTTTCCTTCCCAGGATGCCATGAAAGACACTTGTCTCTAAAAGCCTGGACACTCAGCGAGTCTGGTTTTGCTCAAAGGCTCAACACTGATGTCTAAAATACAATGCAGATGCACCTGTGCTGACAAAGCAGTTCTCCACTAACAATCTACTTCCACAAGAAATAAAAAGCTACTTTATTATACAGGCATGATCGTTCACATGTCACTAAAGCCTTATGTACAAAACCTTCTGATGTACTACTGTAAAAGTAATTGTTTGCTGTTAGTTTTATTGGTTCCTCAATCCAGTTCACTCTTCAGCCACCAAATGTCTGTGAAGGCAGAGTACTGAGGGCTGCAAAATGGTGGCACCACTTCTTTCAGTAACAATGCTTAGTTGATGCATTAAAAAAATGTAAAGATAGTAAAAATATAACCTGAGTAGGCTCTTGTACTTCTGTGAGGAGAACAGTACTACATGTGCTCATTCTGTCTCTTTATGCCGTGGATTCTCTGCTCACACAGAAGATTCCCTCCTGACGCCCCAAAATCCTGTCTTACAACAACTGTCTCGATACAAATATAATGGGAGAGTTTCCTATGAAGGCCTCAGATAATCTGAAATCCTTTCATGAAGTCATTTTGTCCCCTGTGAAATAGCGGAGGTCTTTTGGGGGAGTCTTAGATCATATGGTTTAAGGATAAAGTTCACTATAAAGGAAGTGGAGTAAACAGATTTTTTCCTGTAGACTTTCAGAAGCTCTAAGACAATCAATGTGATGTGGATGTTTATAATTGGTTAATAGTTGGCTAGCAAGAAATTTATCTGGTGGGCTTACTTATAAAATAGAACAGAAGCAGCATCTTTATAAGCTTTCCAATTGAAATTAAATTAAAATAACCTAATAACACATTTTTGTTTCCTTTGGACAATGAGCTACCATTACCATTCCAGGTCTCAATTCAGAAGAAATTTTTCACAAGTTTCTGTAACACATTCTTCAAGGCCATCATTAGACAGCATGAAATCCATCCAAACAAAAGACCAGCTTCTAAGACTCCATAAGAGAGAAATGACTCAATTTCTGCACAACGGTGTTATAGAATCTAAAAATAACTTTAGTTGCAAATCCTGGTCTCCAATATTCACATATTTAATGTTGATTGGCCTCCTTACTCAGAAAAATATGCTCACACGTATCAATCTGTTGTGGTGCTTTTGGAGGAGCTTTCACACAAAAAAGCAACTCTTCCCCACATTTACATTTGTCTTGGAATGGGAAGAAATAGGAATACTCACAGGAAACAAACAAAAAATACTCTCTAATTTCTTTAAGATGGGATTGCCTCCCAGGTTCACTGAAGCCAACAAAATTTTAATCAGTGCATCAACTGGAAATTTTAACTGTCCATGTAAGCATTTAACCATAAGCTTTCAAAATAAAAATGGATTTAACCTTTTTTATCTAAAGATTAGCGTATCTGTTTATTAGAAATTGCAAACACACAGCTCCCCTTTAATGAAAAAAAAAAAAAAATAAAGGAAAAGTATTACCATAGTAATTCACTGATATGAAGCTGAACTGGAAAAAAAGCATGAAGAAACTTTCTGGGTTCGGTTCAGTAACTCTGTGGTAAGAAAAGACACTGCTAACTCTGACAGATTTATCTGCTACAAGTTTTTATGAGAAAACTTCCCGTATTCACACTATGCTTTAATTCCAAATAGTGCGGCATAAGTTGTGATACTGTGAAATGAAGTTGTCTATACTAATTGCATACTCTGAGCAGAAGTGTGTCTTATAGCAGAGAGCGTATCAAATCTGCCTGGCTGATCCTTACGATTTGGAAATGTCACTTTCTACTAAGCACAGAGAAAATAGGGAGGGGCAATAAAGCCGCTCAAAGATAGCAGCCATCCAAAAAGATAAAGAACATGCTGAGGAAAAGCAGACAACAGATTGCAGAGACAGAACAATCACAGATGGAGGCCAGGTGGGTGGGTCAAACAATTTTTTTATAAAAAGGCTAATTTTCATATTTAAACAGTACCCCGTTGTGTAAATGTTCAGCAAAGAACTGATAAGAAAATGGATTTGTAAGTGCGTTTGAACAAACAACATGTCTTATAGTCAAGAGGGGCTTAGTCGTGTATAATTAAGGGATAATATGCATGGTTGAAGAGTGTATGATACAACAAGCATTTTCTGCAAGTGATTAAACGTCACTGCAAAACAAAGGAGCTCGATACCTGAGGAAGCTTTATGGAGCCAGTATGGAGTAATCTTAAAACATGAACTTTTTCTTAGAGAAGACAAGAGGATATTCATCTAACCATACAAAAGATTTTTTTTCACTGAAAATGCTGTGAACTTCCACGCTGCTTCTGCCACCTAATCAAGTTCTTTAACTAAGATTATCACACTTTCTGTTTCAGTGTACACTACTATTACATTTAATCTTTTAAACCCCCTAAGAGAACAGCTCTGTGCACATACAATACCCAGGCTCACTGGAACTGTGTGCAATCACAGTTCTCTACAAATTTCCAAAATCTTAGTGGCATTACTCAGCTGAGCAGTTACAGCCCTGAGGGCTTGATCCAAACCCGCTGAAGTAATGGGTCTCTTGGACAATGGATGACCTGAATTATGCAATAAAGACAAGGCAAATGAGGAACATCGATGGTCCACCTAGACCACTAGCTTATTTCTGTCCATGACCTATGTCAGATGCTTACAAAAGGAAAGAAAGAGCAGGGCAGAGAGAGGCAGGGTGGGCCCACATCCAACAACCAAGCAGTAGCAATCACGAGCTGATTAACCATCTCCACCTCTTAGCTTAATATCTCCTGACAAACTTTCCTTTCCTGAATTTATCCAGTTATTTTCATAAACTACCAGAGTTCATCCAAGTGATTATTTGCTTGAATTTTACAGCATGTTTCTGCACAATTCCTCACACAGCTGTAGTTTCTACAGATACAGACACACAAACACTGAATCTGGGTAATGCTGACAGTAATACCACAGCAGCAGACAACTCTGTGTGGCTTTCAAGGCCTCAAGAAACGGAGCAAATAGTAGATTCCAAACATTGACCATTGCAAGGTTGTGCACAGGTGTCATTGATGACATAGCCAGCTCAGATATGTCATAGCACAGACTGCAGTAGGGACACATGTACAATCTCCATTGCATTTCACCAGATGTCAGATACACTTCCAAGAATACCAATATTCCAAGACATTTACAAAACTTTCAAGGATCTGAAAATTTAGAATTCCTATTTGTGTTTTTTTATTGCCATTATTGATTTGTGTGTTGGGTTTCAACTTTAAAAAACAGAAAGAGAACAGAAAGAATGCTAATATAGCATGAATGCATCCACATTAGCACTGTTGAAGTGACTTCCTGGTCATCCCTGCTTGCTACATTTTGGTTCACATCAGAGTTCTCTCAGGGCACATGAACTGGTGTGCTTTCAGAGGAAAATAACCAGAAAATGTGCTCTAAGAATAAAAATAATGCACTCCAACCACAATTGGATTAGATATCTATTAGGTCCACTGCCCCAAATAAGCTCCCCGGAAATTTACTTAGTGTAGACATCAAGTCCTCAGGACTAACTGTTTTGCTTTACAGGTTTACTCCTTTTGTTCTGTGCTCCTTGCTAGAGAGACCATAGTGAGGGGAAAACATGAATTCTTTGTTTGGAGAAGCTTCTGTCGTTGCCTTTGATTGGCAAATCAGTATATAACTTATTCAACACATGTAGAACTGACTCAGCGTCCTAATTGTGAACAATTTGTTACTCAAATGATTCTTTTCTGTCCAAGTGATTCTTCAAACAGCTCTGTATAGCTTGTTAGAAAGACAAATTTATAGATGTTGATTCCTCAGTGCTCAAGAAACTGCACAATGCTTTGAAAAAAGAGCAAGATACTGAAAGAAAAACAATGAAGGAAGCAAGTTGTTATAGTCACAAACAAATAAAGAAAACAGAAAAAAAATAATAAAGAAAATAAAAACTGGTTTACAGAAGCAGAGGAGGAAGCAAATTTATATAAAGTTCAATAACAGGCAATGGGGCCCAGTTTGTCCTATCATAACGGGTATGAAGCTCCCAGAAGAAATACTGTCCATGTCTGGGAAGTGCCCTCACAGCCCACGGCAGAATTCAGTTTTCCACTTAGGGTGGAATTTAAGGCTTTCAATTATGCAGCTCTATTCAAAAATCATTCATTCATTTTCAAAAGGATAGACTACCAAGGAAGAAATAAAACGTATCTCAAGAAGGCGCGAAAGTCATGGTAATGGCCCAGAGGACAGCAGATATTGCCAGTGACAGAAAGCATTTCCTGATATCTCCCTGGCCTCTAATACATTTCCATCTTCAGTTCTGCTACATTACCCAAAAGCATACCAATCTTCCAGTACACTGTCCTTCTTCCTCATACTTGCAATTTTCTGTATTAAATATTAAAGTTTTTTTCTGAATGATAACAACACATTAAACATTAAACTTTAATTAAAGTTAATTTTATAAGAAAAACAAAGATAGAACAAATTCAGAAACTAGAGTGGCTGTGGAGATCCACTAATCGTCAAGGAATGGGGCTGAGCAATGGAAACAAAACAGACATGCAGTCTTTACTCAGGGCTCAGTTCATCCCCTTCTCCTCCCAACTTTTTCTAATTGCTCAGCCAGACAAATTTCCATTACACAACCCAGCTCCTTATCACCATCAAGCACACGACTCCAACAGACCTACTGATCTCAGTTGGGTCTCCTCTGAGACAGTGACAGGAAAGCTACACAAAGGAAAAAGGTTGGCCCACTCTGGCACTGGATTTAAATACAAAGTCAGATTGGGACTTGGGCGTCCTGAGTCTGCCTTGAGGACTTCAGCAGGAAAAAAAAGGGCTGTTGGGAGGGAAACATCAACAGAAACTGCAGCAATATGATACAGAGCAGGAATGTTTTTAAAAAGTAAGTTGTCCATATTAATCCCTTGATCTCCACTGCCTAGCTGACAACTCGCTAGATTACAGCACCTAAATTTCAGTGTCTATGTGCTAGTGCTTACATGTTTAATAAGTAGCTAAGTTCTCACTGGAGTCTATGGAGACCCAGGACTCACTTCTGAGCTGCCTAAATGCAATTGCCTAGTCCAGTCTGAGAAAGGTTATTCTGACAGGTGCCAAGCTAGTGGCCCAAAAGCGTACAGGTCTTCCGTGTCTCCTGTATCACATCTGCCAGCCCACACAGATGTCTTGTATACTATACATCACCTCAAACAAGACCAAACAAACAATGTTTATGAACCCAAACCCATCCTCTTGCAAATGGTCAGTGGAATGGCTCTCCAGGCACCAGCTTCAAAATTAATCCTGCTCTCACTTGTCCTGGCATGCCAACATGTAAAGCATCCAGCCATAAGAATTACCAGTAATCCTCAAATGGCACCCATCTGCATATCCTCATATAATATCTCCTGTTTTGTTATGCAAGTAGTTTATCTAGTATCCTATGATAGGTGGGTAGTGATGAGAAATGAGAACAGTAGATTATCCACATTCTCTATCAGGTCTGCCTCTATCAAGTACCAAATAGATCCATACACATAGTGTTGTAGAGCTTTTTATAGCTTGTCTCAGTGGCTGAACTGAAATGAGTAATGTATGCCTACAGGGAATGAGATATCAAGCTGAGGCTGGCATATCTGAGCCTTGGAGCAGAGAACTGGTGTACTGTAACTAGTTATCTAAATTCAAAATAAAATACTGGTGAAGTTGTTTATGATTATGTTCGGCTATTACGACATTTATGTGGAAGATGATGAAAATTAATTTGATATGAATGCAAATGCTAGCTGGCAATTTAATGCATTACAACAGCAGCATAGATAGAACACACATTTGAAGAATCTTAATTCTGCACGAACAACGTGTGTCTATGTTTGTGGGCATGTGTATCTACACATGCATGCTTCGCAAGCATTCATATTTCAATGATATAACCCTCTTACTGGAGGACTATTATGTGCCCAAAAATGAATGGTAGGAGTAGAAAATAGTTTGGGTGAAGCCAAGAAGAAGTAAACATTCTCAGCTATTAGTGACTGCAGAAAGCTGAGTTATTAAAATTTATATCAAGTACACATTGATTCCTAAAGGGAAAAAAACCAAACCAAACCAAAACAAAAAACCACAAAACACCACCACCTCTATTTGTCTTTCCATATCTCATCCTTCTTCAGACTTTGGAACAAACTAACATATGACATCACTGAAATAGCAGATGCAAAAACTAGATATTGGGCTTTTTGCCACTATATGCATGAAGAAACGACAAATATTAATTATGGACAATTCTGGGAGATTCTGTTTCCTGCACTACAAAGGGGGCCAACCCCTTTGTCTGGCCACTAATTCTCATGTTGAATTAATAAGGCACTTTCATGCATTTTATGCCCTTTTGATTTCCTTGTCCTGTAAGGCCCATGAGTGGTCAAAACTCTATCCTGCATTTAGCCTGCAGCTTTTAAGATATTTGATAATTACTGATAACTTTGTCAAAATAAAACAAATTGCAGTTCAGAGCAAGGAGCTCCAAGATGTAAAAGGAATGGAAAGCTCCTCAACCTTCCTCAAATGCAGGGAGAGCTTTTGACTATATGTACCCACACATATCATGTCAGTGTCACACAGAGTGACTCTATTGTACATATTTGCACGAATGAGCCCAAACACAGATCATCACTACAGGCATACTGGTTTTCAAGCAATAAGGTTCCCTACAACTACCTCTGAATGGAATTAAACCAATATATCCTCCCATCCGTCCTCTGCACTTATGCTTTTCCAGCGGTACCAGAGGTTTCAAATAGCCCATACTTAGTGCTGGATTTTCACTCATCCTCCTTCAGTCTTGAACATAGCTCATATTGTGGATTAGCAATCAAAAAACCTGTTTCATCAAAGTCTGAAAATGGGGGCTAGAGGAAAAATAAATGGAGTTTAATGAGAAAATAGGTAATGCTAGGGTTGCTGTACTAATTGCTTTTTTGCTTTTTGCCTTTTTTTTTTTTTTTAAATACTGAATTCACTTACTGCCTCTGCTTTTGATTTGCACTGAAGCTGCTATAAAATGTTCTCTCAGCCGTAGCTGGTTTGCAAAATTAAGGGCTACTGTTGTACAATTTAGAAATACAGATTCTTGACCTTTTCCATGATGATGTTTCTACAACATCCTTTGGCAGCAAAGCCCGTATTCTAATCGATCGTATAGTAATTGTCCTGAAACTTAATATAAATTGTTCTTGACAGTGCTTAAGCACATGGAATTTTTATTTATGTCCACTGACATATGAAAATAAAATAGTCCTTTTCTCTTTGTAACTCTCTGTAACAGATTGGCAGGCTTCAGATTTTCCCTAGAAATAAAAGAGTTTGTGTTCTGCACTGCTTTAAAACAACCCCTCCAAAAAACCAAAACATCTCACAACTTTAAGAATGAAGAGTACAAATGCCAAGTCATGCTGTTAGATGAGTAGCTCCCACCAATATAGAAAAGTGAAGCACCTCTTTCATATGAGAAAATCTGAAGAGCACAGGGGACAAGGAAAAACCTCAGGCAGACTCAGAATGCAAGAAGATTAGGTAGGGTTTATGTGGTTTTACTAGTAAATCAAATAAAATAACACAAAACCTAAGGAAGGGGTTGACTTTTGGTATCATCTCAGTCTATATTGTTCAGCTAAAGATTCGACAGTTATATAGCCCATTTCCATGGGGCTCTTTGCATATGCAGCAAAATTTATGTCTCCTGCTCAAGTTTTATTCCAGTTCTGTTAAACTTAGAAGATTGATTGCACTACTGTTCTCACAAAGGTCAAACAGGTGATGCAAACTTCTGCCACTTCTATTTCATAAATTTCTGGAAAGCTACCTTAATTCTTTGGTTTTTAGGTTTACTTTATTAAGGTCATACTGATTATTAAATACCTCAGTGGGGTGGGAAAACACAATTTTTCTGCATAAAAGAATAACATGACATTTGTCAACCCATACTTCTGCATTATCTCCTTAATTTTCCCTTTGCATCAAAGCCAGATTAAAACTGCTGTTATTTTCTTTATTCTCTTTTCTTTACCTAAATTATGTTACATTTTCAATAAACTTGGGTAAACTTTCCACTGAAGTACTTATTCCTTGAAATAATATGACCACAGTAACTCATATTTGTGATAATTTATTTTACCTCTTCTAGCCTCTCATTTTTATATCAGAGAATCTGTATACTGTTCTTCCAGACTTTCTAGCATCTTATCGCCTCATCTTCAGCCTGACTTCCTGGCACTGAGTACATGGAACCTGTCTGCCAATTTTAAGTGAGTACATAACATACTTTTTCATTGTCTGTCTTCACAGGCCCTTACTCTGAAGTGACTGAGTTGGCAACAATATATGCACTATGTCCTTATGTCCCATTATGGAAAGTGTTAATAGAGAATTATAGGTGGTTGCATACATTTAAATATGTGTAAAACCCCAAATACAGGCTTCTCTTCAAAATTTATTTCTTCATATGTCTGTAAGCCTAATGTCCATTTTTGTATCCTTCTCTTTGTGATGATAACGATCAAACTAGAAATAGATTTCATAGCAAGAGCTGAAGAAAAGTAGATAGCCTACTCTGTTTCAACTTTCATTAGTCATGATGAGGTACAGTACAGGCCTGATAATTTAGTTTTTATGGCCTCTGTTCTGTTCTAAGCAGGGTTATAAAGCAGAAGTGGAAGTGGACCAAATCCACATCTGATCTTATTTCGAGATTTCATTGTACTAGTCTGCTAACTAGAATAGGTATTTGGCCAGTTTTGCAGGCTATGCAGTCTTCTTCATAGAACAATATTATTTAGAACTAGCATTGCTCAGTAACAATGATACTAAGTTGAAATTTGTGTTTGGGATCTATTCCTCACTTTGGCACTTAACAGCTTTTTGAGCATAGCCAACTCATTTCATTTCTTCTGTTTTCTCTATCTTCTCTGATTAAATAATGAACAATTTGAACAAAATATGATACATTTCCACAGAGTGTAAAGACAGTAGGACCTCAGAATCAACTGATTCCTCTCTTTGAGCCTGGTTGAAACATGTAGGCATTAATACACTAAACAGCAAAAACAGCCTTAAAAAAATCTGTGCAATTTCAGAAGAATCCAAACTGCCCAAAGGAAAATATCACTAGGACAGAGAATATTTTCTAACAGCTGATGGAATTACATAGAACTGACTGTCCTCTCTATACTTCCACCAAAACAAGCATGAAATGATGAAGTGGAAAGGAACCTTGCTGTCAGCCATAGAATATACCTAACAGGCACACTAAAGATAAAGGCTTTATTCCTGGATCTTTTTTCTTGTGGATTTCAAGAGAGGATTGTGGAGGTGAAAGGGAAGATAGACAAGGGGCTTGTATCGATTTTGTCTATCATACTTGCTCTTGCTACTTATTAAGAGCTATGGAAATTGCCCATAGTTATCTTTTCCATGTTGTTTTGTTTGTTTGCTTTTCTGGCTACAATACTCTCACTCCTGTCTTTGTTCAGGTCCTGGAAAAGCAGTTACTCCAAGGATCACTGCTACAACAGCAGCACACACCAAAGGCATACAAATGAAGATGGTAAGAGATGTGTAAACATTTTGCAATATTCGGAATTCTCCTATTAATCAACACTGTCGTCACTTAAAGAGGTAAAGACCTTCAACCCACAATACTGATGGCTAACACCATCCAAAAGCAAGATGGATCCCATAGGATCAGGCTGTAAAAGACTGCCTTGTTTTTACTGTGGGTCTTTTTTTTTTCAACCAGAGTTAGACTCATTGTGACTTTCCTTTAAGAATTTGCAATGGTGTCAACAACAGAGGCAGTAGAGGCAGCAGCTTTCCAAGCATCTGTTGTGTCAGTGCTGGGGCCATCAGCTTAAACAGATTGTGCTAGAGACAGTTGTCCCATGTGAATCAGTAAGACTCAGCCAATTCTCTCCATCCTGTGCTGATCACTGACAAAAAGGATTTTCTTTTGAATTGAAGGATAAATGTTATAAGTTCCTTGTATGTACAGAAAATCTCAGCATGTTTTATGCCTTACTTTCCCTGAAATTCTCCTGACAAATGCACTCTCTAATCTGATAAATATTCCCTGAGGAGCACCATGCATTCTGCCTGTACAGACACACAAGGGAAAAAAAAATTAAAAATCAAAAATGGATGACTAAATACTGGTGAATATTGTGTGAATTCTGAGGCAGGTTTTCCCCTCGTCTGTCTTCCACTTTCTAATTTACAGAGTCTGCAGTATTTAGAGTCACAATGTCAAACAAAGTCAGAAGAAATAGAATTCTAGAAAGCATTACAACCATCATTAGCACTCTCTATCCCAGCTACTTATCAGATGCATATAAATCTTGATGCCTATGTGACTCACTATGATGAAATTAAATGAGACCAAACAGAGCAAATGCATGTCTACTGCTTTTATCTCTAACCTAGTCAGACAGTAATCAATATATTTGAGCTACAGCAATATATTGTGTAATATTTCAGAATATTGTTATCATTGTACTAAACCAAATATATTTAGTATTTACTCCTTGTATACCTCCATAGTTTCCTAACAGATAACTCCTCTCTAGCACTGACTAAATCATCCAACTATCCAACATTTAATACAACAGCTTAACATGCTCCCTTTTCTAAAAAAAACCCAAGAAACCAAAAAAACCACAATTTCTTTTCAAATATACATTTACCTTATGCATAATGTGGTACAAGGAGAGCTAAAATGAGCATACACAGAGGCGAGGAAGCAAAGCAGTTAGAGTCAGTAAGAACATTAAAGCATGTGGCATCCCTGTTCATAACTGCATGTATTGTAAAAGCATGGAAGCTGTACATTCACACCAAATCAACCCTCCATTTACCCACGGACATTTTAATCTGTTTCCTTAAAAGGACAGGTGCTGATAAAGATTTGAAACAGAGACTGAATTAAGAAAATGACAGGAAAAAAGGATCCCTGCTGCTACAAAACAGCACTCTCACTGGGACTGTATTTCTTGAATATTCTCCTTCAAGGAGAAGAGTGTATCGTATTTTCTATTTAGCCAAGGAAGGCGACAGACTGAAATCAGAGTTGTTAAAACCAAGGCAGGTAGTGTGAAATCTAAAGAAGCAGATAATTGAGAAATGAAAAAGAGAAAAGGGGTTAAAATTCTTTTTCATCTTTAGAAAATCAGCACATTATTCTAACTGAGCTAACATGTTCAACTGTACTGCAGAATTACAAGGAAGCTGAAAACAAAGGTTTCATTTAAAAGTCTACCCTTTTACAAGAGATAACCTCCTGCACAGATGTGAAGTCAAGTCACATCTGATTAAGTTCACTTCTCCTGTGACAGTGGACAACACTTTTGGAATCAAAGTAGAAAGAGAAACCTTGATCATGGATCAGTCAGTGTCCTGCATATTGCTCAGATCAAAATTCAGTATAGGAAAGTTGCACAGGTAGATATTCATTACAATTATGCTAAAAACCATGAAGAAATAGATAATCCTCTTTTTTACCATAACCGAATAAAAATACTAACCCTTTATAACAGCAAGTTGTGAAATACTTTCAAACATCACTGATTTTCCACCATTTATTTTCTTTTATCACAGGACATGTTTAAAATAAATCATTGTCAATATTGTTTAAGAAGGTACCTCCTCTTGATGTCTGTCTTATCCATGATGCTTCTGCTTTGTGACATCACAATTAGCTGTCATGGAAATGAATATGAGATAATAAACAGAATACTTTCAGCCAATTCCTGATCCAATTAAACTAAGATTCCAGCTATTCACTTCAGTAACGCCAAAATTTCACCTTTTAACTTCCGCCAATGAAAACCCAGAGGGAATAGCTGAACAGAACATGGCATCCAGTTTTTATGCAACATTTGATAAATAAATTCAGCGGGAGGTTTGGCATTTGTTTTCATGGAAACATGGATGAACCTATTGGATGCAAATAAGCTGTGGGGACAGAAAAACATGCATTCATTGGAATATTTTGTAGAAAGTGTGTTTTTCACACAAAGTTTATTATTTTAGGAACTTATTAGTTGTCCCAGAAGCCAAATTAAAAGGAGTCATCTTACAAACAGGCAGAAAACTATTCTGTTTGCCTCTGAATTACACATCATCCTCTTTTATTCTGAATTTCTGGCAATGATGTGCTATGAGACTATATTAACTCTTTGTGCTTACCGAGGCAGCAAGGAAGAGTATGAGACTTTTGATCGTGTTAAAAGGTTATCTTTTAGCACACCATTTTGTAAGTTTGTCAAAATATGTGTGATCATTATTTTAAATTGAAAATAATAATGCAAAATTACTACATGCATATGATACACTAATCAGCATCTACCTCAGAATCGTAGCAAGAAAAAAAAAGTGATAGATAAGACAGAAAGCTGACACTATAAATATTTTTTAATCTGTTTCTACTCTGATACCTTAATATTGCTCATTTATCACAGAAAAGAAGAATGTGTGCTGACCTAGCACTGCAACTTTTTTGCAAATGCACAATAGCCAGCTACTAATGGCTTTGAATGCTATTAGTGCATTGTGGTGAGAATAAATGTATCAATGAGTTTTTAATGACTTTAAATGGGATGCCTCTGTGCAGCAGCAAGGACAGGCACAAACATAATACACTGTGTTTTATTAATAAAAGAGCAACCATTTTTCCCTCCATCAAGATGATCCCCCTCAGGCCTGACGTGCACTGTAGGTGATGGCTTTGCGACAAAAATAGAAAGACATTCTCTCAGTTCGAAAAGAATACTCCCTAGAAGGCATTACTTTCTTCCTCCGAAGCAAGCAGATTACTTTCGACTCTCACACAGCCCCAAACAGATAGCTCACATCTGAAAAGCACACCTCAAGAAAAACTTGAAACTTCCTGCCTAATGAATGATGGGCACACAGAAAGGCTAACAATGGCAGGTCGATCTCTACCTATTTGAACTGGGGACTTTAAAATATGTCCATTTCCATTTTCTTTTTTGATTATCTCTTATCATTTATTATCTTCTTTTAGTATTCTTAACTATACAGCATTTGTAAAACATCAGAACTGTTTGACAGCTTATCCATTAAAAGATTCGAGAAAAGAAAACTGAAATGTATTTCTGCAGGAGCTGATACTGTACAGCAGCAAAGTAGGTATAAAGCTTGTGATAACACTACAAGAGCTGGCAAGAGGCACTTCACACAATGAGGCAAATTCAGAGTTATTTTATTGTCCAGCATAACTTTACTGAATTCCCACACTTTATTTTTAGCACAGAATTAAAATTGCCCTCTCTATTTCTCCCCAGTGTTTCAAAGGAATTCAGTGAATGATGGAGTATCATCAGGATAGAGCATTTTAGTTCTTACAGCAGAGCAGAAGTTGGTAATTCCAGGAAGGCCAAACAGCAGCAGCAAGGTTGTTAACTTTTAGGGCTGTATTACCAAGAGCACTGTGCATTACTTCAGTGGAAATAAAAAAAAAAAAAAAAAGAAGGCATGCAAAGTAGAAAATGCAGTGGAACACAGTTCTGAAATAATAAGATTGGTATTGCATATCAAACAATTTATTCCCTTTTAGCAGTCAGTGGTAAAGAGACCAGACATGGCAACTCAGAGCTAAACATCTGATTTACAAGCTGAGGATCATTGCATGGTCTTCACATGTGGTTGTTCCTGATTAAATCCATGCAAATAAGACTTGTTCCTGTTTAGTTTAAATCACCTTTAAAGCTAGATTCCCCTGGATGCACTTGTTTGCCACCAACAATTCCTCTTTTTATCCTGCACTCTTCAGCATGGAGAAACGGGTGCAACCTGACTAGAAACTTACTGCTGCTCAGCAAGGATATTTCCTTGCTCTTAACCTAAATTCTGCCCATAGGGAGACTTCAGTTACACAGACATTGGAATGCAAGTCCCATGCTCCCTGATGCACTGTACACAAGGAGCTGTGAAGGTGCCAGACCTCATGTGCTCCATGTTCTCTGCAGTCTGGCCATTGAGGGTATTTTACAGATTCAGGCTGTAGCAAGATTTCACTCCAAAAAGGCCTCTACAGTCATGTCGGAGAGTGGCAGCAGTCCATGTTTATGCTTTGGTGAATTCAGCAGCAAATATACTTAGTTTCCAAGAAAAAGCATGTTTTGCCATTCACCCATCATACGAAGCCAAGTCTTTACTTACGGACTTTAAAAGCCACAAGTGACCTAGCTCCTTCCCATTCCTCATCAGTGGTAACAGTGTTTCCACAAGTTAAATTATGTCCACAATTACACCTATGCAACAAATAAATAAACACTTTTTGACACTTTGCCTTTGACAGTTTTACCAGGGTAAAAGCTACTGGAAGTCATATAATGTTGTCAATTGTTTTTTGGTTTTTGGGGTTTTTTTTTAATTCTTAATCCTAAAGCAATTGATAATGTATTTTAAATTCCAGCTCTAAGAATCACATGTTTTTGTTGCTGTCATTGTTTCGGAACAACTGCCTAAACTCCAGGTTGAGGAAAAACAGCTTCTGTTCCTTACAAATGTGGAAAATAGTTTGAAAAGATGACCCAACCCATTTCAGAGACTGAACAGATGCATATACAAAGACTAAAGATTGTTTCAAACACTCCTGGTTTTGTGGGGACCCAGTAAATTTTGGTTACTTGAGGTATGCAAGACTGCCTAAAAGGTAAGAAGTTAAAAAAAATTCTCAGATTCAGAACCTTCTTTCTTCTACTGAACTCATATTTTAATTTCCAGTTTTGCAGGCACTTAGGGATGACAGAGGGAGAAAAGAGACATTCCAGCTTGCTTAATGAGAAGCACAGAGCTCAATTGCCCTAGGTCCATATAATAAATTTAAATTTTATCTTTTTTTCTATTTTTTTTTTCCTAAAGTAATATTACACAGTTCCTGCTTCTCTTACCGCATGGGTAAAACACAGTAAAAACTTTTGTATGGGTAGTACAAAAATCTAACTTTCCTCACACCCTGTGCTGTTTGAGGAGAAAGAGAAGCAGCATGCAAGAGGGAAGAGGAAGAATGCACCTTATTCTCCTCCACTAAACAAGAGTATGGCTGCACTTACAAATAAGCCCTTCTTTTTTTATTATTATCTATGAAAGGTATTTCCACAATGTTTACCACTGAAATTTAATCTATGAGAACGGTTCTTTTTTGTGTGTGAAAGGCACTTTGAAAACTGTTATGAGAAAAATACAACAAAAGCAGGAAGTAGGCCTTAGCTCTTATGAAAGACAATCTCTCAGTCACTTCAAGGGGATAAGGTCAGGCCTCACCTTTATTCTCATGCATTTGCATTATTGACTTTATGAAACAAAGGCAAAGCCCTGTGTAAAGAACTCGTTGTGCAAACCAAGGATGCCTGCGTGATCCAGTGTCATTAGCGATGGCACCACATGCTGGCTGAGACGCTGCCTATTTGCACAGCATTCAGATACCACTTTGCTGTGGTATGCAAACCATTAAATGATAGGCCTACCACAGTGATGAAAACTCCTGCTTTACACTTGTATTCACTCACCTGTCGACACACTCACCACCTGGCACTCCGAAGTACAGGGTAGAGGCTTAGAAACAACTCCACCCCAAGCTCAGCCCCTGCCCAAAATCATGCCCTCAGATCATATCTCCTCACCTTTCCACACTCTCCTTTCTCCTGGAGGATATATCCCCAGGCTTCAGTTTGACAGTGTTTTAAGCTGTTCAATCCTTTGTGTGGGTGGAGTAAATTATATTACTGACTTGAAAAAAAATCAAAAAAAGGGTAGCCTTGTTAGTATAAAAAAGAATAAAGTGGTACATTTAATTTAGACTTTTTTTTTCCCCATATGGCAAATTTTGTTTGTTGTAAAATCACATATTTCATTACTGTTAAGTTATTTACAGTATTTCCGATCTATCCAACAAAATGGTACATGGTTTTAACTATTCTCTTTGAAGTGACTCTATATTAGTCATATAATCAATTTTTCTACTGATTAGGGAAGATGAGTCAGTACTGAATATTCTGGCTCCTCATACAATTGATTTTTTGTGCTTTTTCTTCCAATATTATTTTCTCCAACATAAATTTGCTGGTTAGTCTTTATTAGTATAAGTCATCTTCAGATGTGCTAGAGATTTCACACTACAGCTTCAAAGATCTTTTCTAGAAACTCCAGAGAACAAAGCAATTTTTCATACCTAATTCCATTCTTCTCTTCCCCACTGATGTAACTGTCAAAGAAAATCACAGTTGTGCTGACAATGCAATACAGAATGCACTCAGATCCATACAGACTGTTTCTGCAGAGGTCCAGAGTCCAAAGGTGAAAATTATTTATTATGCTAAACAACAGAACCAGACAAAAAAGAAAAATCTGCTGCTGAAGATCTCACTCCTTGTGGATAAGAATAATCAGGAGCAAAATCAACCTAGCTACAAGCAAGTACATCAGATGCCCAGTCTCTGCCAGGTTCCCTCCATGACAGCTGCCAGACACGGTGACAATGTCACCAGAAACCAGATGTTGGTACTGCCAGGTTTATTTCTGCTTTCAGACAGCAAGAGAGACACCACCAGCCACCTCCCCACACCCCTACAGCTCACAGCTAGCGGTGTCACTACCACCATAATGAATCTTCCACTGACATTTAGTCCAAAGCATTTTTTGTTTTGTTCTGTTTTGTTTAAAGGAAAAAACACAACTCACAAACAAACAGGAAAGTACATTAAACCAAGCACTTTCAATTTACATTATTTTTGGATCACTTCCTCAGCAGCCTGCCCATGGAAAGCTATCATTTTGCAAACTTTCAACTAAAATAGGAACAATATTCAATACCAACATGATGAAATGAATCAATCTGCCCATGGCTTAATTCACAAAGGCAAACTTTGTTTTCATAGTGGAAAATAAACTTCTGTACTTCAGTATCCATTTCTGCTGCAGAAGAGGGCAGAATTGGGTCAGTTTGATGTTTTTTTGGCATTCTACACTTTTCACAGGATAAAGCCTGACAAAGGGACAGGCTATCAAAACTGAGCCAGAAATGAATGGATTTACAGCAGTGTAGTAAAATCAAAATGTGACTCAATCTGGTTATTAGTCCATATAACTTACAGAATAAATGGGTCTTTGTAAAGTCTTAAACAAATTAATTTGCTTGCTTAGCAGACTTAGGGCTTGTTAAAAGCCCACAATGGAGCCTCATTGGTTTCAATGCTCTCTGGCTCATTGCTCCTTCCACACTGTTCAGTAGCTGGCCATATTTCTGTACTTCAGAAGTTTTCTTCTAACTTCAGGTAATTTCAGAACAACTATAGAACGGACTGAATATAGGATTGGTGGGGGGTAAAAACCTGAGTTAATCTATCTGGACAGATTAGTTCTACCACGTACCCCATGAAAGTTGGTCCAAACTAAAAATTGCCTTTTAGTCATCTGAGCTACAACTGAGCCATTACATGTCACATCCAGCACACAAACAACCAAAAGCTAATGAAATACAGTGCTGTACTTCAAACAAAAACAATAACTGACTTCTTAAAATTTAATCCAGAAATACAGTGAACTTATTTATCTCTTTTTTTGTTTTTTGGGTTGTTTTGGTTTGGTTTGGGTTCTTTTGGGTTAAATCCCATCTGATATGAGTCAATATCAAGCAAAGGTATACAGAGAAATCTCTGGCTGCTTAGTTGCTAAGTAAATCTGCTACTACAGGAAACTTGTTCACATCTTTAGCAGGTACAAACAAACACAACTGATGGGAAGAACACAATCAATAAAATAGTTTCCCAAAAATCCTAGGACTGTTTATCTTAAGATCAGATCTGAGTGATTTCAATTAGATGCAGATCTGTTCTGGTATTTCTCATCTTTGCCAGTTTGTCAGATAATTGCCTCCCAAGCAACACTGGTGATCAGGCTTTCTCAGTTCAACCTTTAACTCATTCTTCGACACACACACAGAGAAAAAAAAACAAAACACGCCATGGTACTTTGAGTTCTTTTTCAAAAAGACAAGTATGGATTGCAGCCTAAAAGGTGCTAGCTGTACTACACTCATCATTCAAACATATTTTTAAAACCAATACTGCAGCATAATAGAGAGTTTTCCAGATTTCCATTACCTGCTGCTGTGTTCTGTACACAACGGGGGAAAAATATGGTTGTGTGAAGTTCATTGCTGGATACAGATGAAAATTTTGATTAATAATGATTACTCATCCTGCATCTGCACTTTCTTACCATAAGCCATTATGCTCATGTCTCATAAGGTAAGCACACATGAGCCAGAATTACAGCTAATTTACATGAAAAAGAAAAACAAAACAAAACCAAAAAACAACCTATTTTTCACCTTCCATATGTGGTATATTTTTATATGCTTCCTTGAATCAGAACCACAGGCCACTGAGAAACACCACTATGCCTTAAGAAAGCCATAGTGTGTTACTCCAGAATTACAACAGATGTTTGACACTTGGCTTTTACACAAGAGGAGTGAGGATGCATTCTGTTTATAAAAGTCTATGGAAGGTTTGGGGATCTATCTGGATTAAATGTACTGTGTAAATATGCAGTTATCATTGGTACACTTCTGCCTTAGATAAACCCCTGGCAAAGTGGAACCTATGAAAACTGTTTAACTTTCTGTAATTAAAACAATATTAGAATAGTCACGTTTCACCATGAAAAAATATTACTGGAGACAAAAGAAGACCTGAACCATTTCTTGTAAGAGGCCTTTCACAGGAAAAACCAGGCCCATGAAAGCGAGATTTTTTTTTTTTTTTACTTCTGTGATACATTTCCTTTCATGAAGGTATGTTGCAAAACAAATGCTATTCTTCATTGTGTTCTAAAAATGTCTGCTTTAAACTATTTAAGCTATTTTAATTACTTGCTGTTTTATCAGCATAAATAAAATTTGCTTACTGACCCATATATTTCTTATCTAAGTGAACCGAGATACTTCTCCCAGATCATTTAGTGCAGGTTAGCCAGGCTTTGTGAGCAGCATATAATGATATGCAAACTAAAACCATAACTATGTCAATTTAAGGTCAAAAAGGCCTATTTGTGGCTATTATGGAAATCAGTTTAAATGTGAGGTGGCTAAACAATGCGTCTTTGCGTACTGGCTCAGCAAAAAAACACAAACAACCTGCCAACATCTGCTTTTTGAAGTGTCAGATAACATTATTTCCAGGATGACATCAAGGGCCTTCATTGGCTATGCATAAGGTCAGTGAATATTAACTTCATTTACACTTGGCTGAGAATTGGCTGGTGCCAACAATAGAGGTTTAGATCCTCTGCTGAGCAGGGTTAAAAACTGACAGAAAGCTGCCATTGAGGAAGATGGATGATCGTACTAGCTGACCCTATTCCTTCCTAAGTGTCACAGCTTCAGCCCCTTTTCTATCTCCGCAACAAAAGACCCTCTCTGAGCTTCCCAGTGGCCTTCAGCTTTATTGGTGCTAACAGGCCCAGACATTTTCATCGATTGGATTCTCTACCTCTTAAACACAAGAGCTTGCCCTCCCTGGCTAGCCAAACCTTGGCACAGATGTCTTTTTTTGTAATTGCTTCTCTGCTGTCTGTTGGGAAGGATGCAATCGGACAGGCGAACATCATGTCAACACGGAAAATGCTTCACCATTTATCTCAGTTTCCCAATGGCATTTTAAGGAAAGTGATACACTGTTTGCCTGGGGAGATTAACCCTTCAATGCCTCAATGTGTCTTTAAATGCAGAAAAAGAAGTTGGTGTAACATTGCTGTAATAAAATTGTAGTGCATTTGTCCTATGCATAGTTCACAAATGATGAACTCATTTTTTCAATCAAACTATTTGAAATACACATCTCTAAATGCACAGAAATCAGTTTAGTGTTGTTACTGTGTATGTTTCTATTTCAGATCCTCAAGGGGCTTTTCAGTCAAGTTCAAAGCATACGTTTCATAAATAATCAGGCCTAAATAGTTAATAATGTAAACATCTGTGGTATTTCCAGTCTAAATCTGAGGCCACAAACTTAATAAAAATCGCAAAAATACACTAGGTGCTTAAATGGATTAGAACACATCTATTGCATTGAATGAAAACAATCAGACGTCTTTTAACATTTGAATGACAGAACGACTGGAGAAAGGACACAAAGGAAACATAACAGAACTGTATAGAATGCTTTAGGTTGAACGAAAACAAAACTGATTCTCTTTTATCTTTAGTTTTTTAAACATCTGCTACTGGACATTGCTGGCAAAAGAGTGACGGATTTGACAAGCCACTTGTTTGATCCAATACAGCAATTCCTGTCTTTCTGCATACACCATGGAAACACTCAGCCTCCTATCATAATTTATATATTTTTCCAGATTCTGGGCTGTGCTGCATGTGCTCTGTGCCAGACTGATTGTGCAAAGCCGCCCTTGAAGGCATTATAGCTAGCCAGAGGACTGGTCTCCCACCGAGGTGCAATCAACAGGATTATAATAACACTTGCTCTGCCTAACATAGGTTTATAGCCAGAAGCAAAAGAGCACAGATTAAACTCCCCTATTAAAACCCATGGCTCAAGTTATCTAGCACAGACTGGCACAACTCTCAGGACTAAGGATGATGTAAAAACCATGCATATAAAAGCTGATGAAAAAAAATGGGCAGGGGGCACTAAAACTGATTTTTTACAGAGCTATGGGTTTTGTACTAAATATGATAGAGAAATTCTTTTATATATTAAGGCAGAAATGCTAAACACAGGGGAGGGCACAAAGGTGGGGCAAAAAAAAAAAAATAAACCAAGCTGTTAGTCCAACCTATAAAACTGAATCAAAGTATCAGCCACCAAAAAATACTTCTCTGCCATGACACAGTGTGGCAGGATGGATCAAATAATTTCAGTTTTCCAATAACGCTTGTAGTTATAATTGAGGAATGTGATTGAGAGGAGTGGTGGGGTCATCAAGTAAAAAGGCATTTTCTGGTGAGGGAGAGGGAAACTAGTCATGATCAAAAAGGAAGTTATAGTTATATATATTAGTTATATATATTAGTATATAGTTATATATATTATATATAGTTATATTATATTTTATATATATATATATATAGTTATATATATTAGTTATAAAAACAGTAGAAAAGAAAACTTGGTCATAATTCAGCCATAAAGTGAAAAGTTGTACTGTGAAAAACATATGTGTGAAAGTAGCTGAAGTTATTTTTGAAAATACAGTAATATCTATATTTATTGGAATTGAATGTTTATTGCATATAGCCTACCACAATATAAAATAATGCAACTGTGTGACTGCATACCAAGACTCATGATGACTATTTTTTTTCCTTTTTTTTTTTTACACTACTAGTAGGGAATAGTGTCACAGTAATGAGGAAAACACATATTTTTCGTATTTGTAGTAAGTCCTATTAAACGAACTGCTTTTAGCAAGTGCTGCATGACTGGGTCCTTGCTCTTTGTGTTTATAACAGATGGTTATGACATGGGGCCGATTCCTGTTTTTCTTAGTCTCATAAATAGTCCCAAAGGACTTTTTTTTGTTGTTGTTTTTAATAAACCAATCAAGATTTTATGCAAGGGAAAACTAGCAGTTTTGCAACAAAAACATTTGTGGTCCTCTTTTCCACTGAGTAACAGGAGGGAGCTCTGCCTCTTCAGCACGTCCTGCCAGCCCCAAAGGCAGTGTTAAGGAACTCCAACTGCAGGTGGTTGGAAGGAAAAGTGAGAGGGAGAACTGGCATGTAAGTATGAAATGATGACAGCTCTCAACAGATTTCCCCAATATGTTTCAGAAACCACTATCAGGGATGGAGATTGGCAAGGGATCCCCAGCAGCACACTACTTCCATCTGGACTGGGTGGAACTCTGGTGTCTCCCAAAGCAGATAGCTACAGGGATTTTTAAAGAGGACAAGACAGATCCATTTGTTAACCTACAGAGATGTGTAATATAGTTCAGGTTTTTTTTACCCATGGCTCTAGTCAGAAAATATTCTCCTTTATTCTCCTTTTTTTATCACCTTAATGAATAGCCTTCCATCTCTTTTAGTTAACAAATCCAAGTCAACCATGATAGCATATTCATAAAATTAAAATGAATAAAAATTATGAGAAATAAGTATCTGTGAAGCAGTTGCTTATCATACACTGAAGCTGACCAGCCTGTTCATCTATACAGGAAACTGTCACCACTCTATATTTGCTATACTGTCAATAAACCACCATTCTGCGTTTCTTTAGCTAACTGCCAGCACTGTTGTATGATCAGGTGCCCACCACAACAAGCAGGAGGATCTGAGCAACTGTTTCCATGGTGCATAGGCTACCTAGCCTAGGGCAATGTAATTTGTATGTAACACACAAAGGGCTTGTAATAGCCTCCTTGAAAAGGAGGTGTGAGGTTGCCACAAGTTCAGTCTTCATTTCACTGAGTATAAATACACTACTGACTCAGGGAACTGGAGACAACTGGTATGACCACGGATATTTAAAAGTCACTTCTGAAGAAGACTGTAGAGATTGCAAGATTGAAAAGTCTCTTCCATATCTGCATTTCAGTGTAACACTAATTAGGGTTTCAGAATTTTCTTCCTCCTAAAGAAGAAATTACATTAGTATATATCCATTAGGTATGTATAGCATCTTATAAAGCAATACCCAAAAATATTGTTTCAACCTGAATGCTTAAGCACCTTAGCTACTCATAGCTAGAAACAGCATGATGGCACTGCCCGTATTTCCCAGACCAAACTAGACTCTTCTTCACTGATGACCATGGTGCTAAAAATCTAAGGTTTAACTTACAAATCAAGTGAAACTAGGATACATGGAAGGATATCCTCCTTTTAGACAGAAAAACAGCCTAAGCAAAAGATCTTTTTGTGTATGTTGAGCTGATCTGTAATGTTTTTCTGTGTCCAGATGACCTGAGCATCCTGTTTGTGCGTAGTCCCAGAATACGTCCATCAATCAATGTCAACATTCTTCCAAGCTCCACTTTGACTGGCAACTGACAGTTATCTCATGAATGTTAATTAATAATGAATACCCTTGTCACCACTTAAATACACAAAATGTCTTCAAAAGACGGAATTTTAAAAATGGGGTTTGTTCTGTGAGAACAGGGGTTGTATTTTCATTTAGTCCTTGTATTAAGAAGACAAATAAAATTCCTCATGTAGAGATTGCACATCATTTGCACTATCAACCTGTGCTTTATTTTTCTGAAAAACATTCATCTCTACTTGTGCCTTGAAATTTTGAATCTTATGTTCCTGGATACATGATTTTTACAACAGTAATACAGAATACAGTGACTGTGTAGCTCTACGTATGACAGAAAATCTTTAAGACAGAAGATCAAAAGTAGGAATATCATTGTCTCCTCCTCTGTCACACTCACCTAGGAAAAAGAAAAAGTGTGGTTTTAAAAGATGTTATTTCTCTCCTTTGTTTATTGGCATTATTCACTACCAATTCCACTGACAAGACTTTTTTCAATAATAGGCCAAATAGAGACTTATTTCAGCTAACAAGCTAAAGCAGACAAAAAATCATACACTTCATAAACCCAAATAATTCCCCCTTTAAATCAGAAAATTAAGTAATATACAAGTAACAATAAGTGAAAGTGTACAAAAGACATGGTCACGGATCACAGATTGAATATTCTATTCAAGCTGCACTGGGAGACATGATTTTCAGCCCTGTTTATGATTTTAAGCACATGATAGTTTCACACTTCCCAGCAGAAGGCTGCAGATTAAATCTGGCTGAGAATTCCATAGGTGAGATAATTAGGTGACAATGTGGAGCCTTGGGATTTGCTAACAGTTAAAACAATGTCTGTTTCCCTTAGGAATCATTTGGGTGGACTTTATCAGTACTTTTTTTTTTTTTTTCTACTTAGTGTCAATAAAACTGCTTACATTTTGAAAGTTGCCCATTTGTCTCTGTAAACATATTGTCATTACGCTATCAGGACAAACAATATCATGATTATAATATACTCAATAAAAGAAATAATGAATGCTAATTTTTATTAAGGAGCTACTGGTACAGAACAAAACTTAAAAAAAATGGGACAAAAATGAAAATGGACAGTTGTCTAATTTATTTACTGCTCACATAAGAAAAGAAAAAATATGTTGACATTTTTGAAACACGAGAAATCAAACATCTGAGATTCAATGTTTGATTTCAGCTAAGAGACTATATCATGGGCCTGATCCACCACAGCAAGTAGGAATACCTTCTCTTCAATAGGATTCCAATCGCATTCCAAAATTATCTCTATGCAGCAATTAAAAATGAAATACCAAATATGACCTTAAAAAAAAAAGTTTTGTGCAATCTTTTGCTGCCTAATTAGATTTTCTTATTTGATATTTTAAGACTTCAAATGACACCATATGGTCTAATGGAAACAAGAAAAAAAATCAGTACATCTCCATTTGCTTTGACATACAAACAAGTCCCCCTTATAAACAAATGAAAAATCAGTAGAATGTTTTCTCCAGTTCTCTTATTCACCTCAAAAATATATACATATATATATAGTGCAAATTTCTTGATCAAGACAAAAATATGTTAACATTCTGAAACATGAGACCTCAAGCATCCAAGATTAAATCCTTCCTATCTTTATATATATATATGTGTGTGTGTGTGTGTGTGATTTATATATTCAATATATATATATAAGAAAGCTCAGAACTTAAGAGACTGGAACCCATCACTCCATATGAATGGTTCTAACTGCTAGGCTGTATGAGCAAGTTTCAGCAGGGGCTAATAAAACCTTCTAACAGTGACTGCATGTTGGTTAATAGACATGCCCTATTTGAAGCAAGAGATCCAAGTTCAAATTCTCCTCAGCAAGAAAAATAATTGACCTAAATCTGAAAAACCTGAGTTGAATGAAATAATGTAAATATGATCAGTGATCACAGCCACACGTTGTCCACTCAGACCATGTTCCACAGAAAAATTTTTGAATGTGTAACTTGGCCCAGCCTCCTCAGTTCTGAACCATTTGGCACACAAACTGCCAAACGTTTAGGAATACAATAAATTTTGCTTATAGAATTTCAATTGCCAACATTCTTTAAGCATTTTCATGATAACTAAGCAAGAGCTCAAAGATTTTAAACTACAGATTTAATGAGATTCTCAACATCAGCTATGTCCCTCTGTGGACACAAATGGAATGATTCAAATAGAAATCACATTGACATTCATGAAATGTATCATTTGTTCTCAAAATATAGCCATACAATAGTTTAGTGTAAAAAAAAAAAAAAAAAAAAGGAAAAAAGGTACATTCAGGAAGTTCTTCAAAGAATACTATGTTTACTACTCATAAATGAAGATTATCTAGTAAGCTGGGAAACTGAGGGATTTGGAGGGCTGGAGGCCACAGGCAGTACTAATTTTTCAGGTGGAGTGGATCAGATCATTAACCCAACTCTTGATGTAGACAACTCTTGATGGTCTACTAGAACTGGATGGAGAACTCTGACATCCTGCCCCAAGGATTAGACTTCTATAGAGAAATATGTACATATAAACTGTACATGTACATGTACATGTACAGCAGGTCACATGCATACGGCTACATGAGGCAACCGTATTAGTCACCCGACAGAAGATCTCTAAGTACCACTTTCAAGGGCCACCCTAGTTCAATCCACTGTGTTCAATCTACTGGAGAAATGAACACCAGACATCTAGGCTGGGTGATATTCCACATTCACTAAATGTAAGGAAAGAATAATAAGAAGTTATAGCCACTAATTTTGCTGGAGATTATACATCTCATGTACAATCAGTGGAATTTTTGAGTCCTTTTCAGCTCCTCTGTACACATTTATACCAACACAATACCTGCAATTCAGAAAAGTACATCTAATCAAACATGCATTTAAATATTTCATCAGCATAAAAGTTTTAGGTTTATGTATATGCTTACAGTTACTTAAAACTTTAGCACTTTTCTCAGTAGAAAAATATTAACACATGATGTTATCTCATCGAGTTAACGGGTTTCTTGTCATTAAGGTATAGGGATTATGCCTCAGCCCATATTCCTACAGATAATTTTGTGTTAAGCATTACTTCCTTAAACAGTTATAACTTGCTTACTGAAAAGAGCCCTATTTTTTACACTTTCTACAGCATGTTTATTTATGGTAATACATACTATCAGATTTTTTTATTTTTTTTTTCCAAAATGAAAAATTCAGTAGCCAACAGCAAGCCAGGGCTCTAGGCTTGCACTACTTTCTCAAAATGGAACCCTTAAGTTATTTTGCAAGTATAGCAAGAAATAATCTTTGCGGTTATGCGTATTAAATACATTGCAAAACAATAGCAGTAATTATATTTCTTAAACATGTACTTCCTTCTCATCCATCAATCACACACATTTGAGGTATGTCAGGTGTCAGAAAATACTAACAATTAGTTAGACTTTTATTAGAAAAATGCTTGATATCATTATTGCAGGAGAACCATGTCTTGCCAAGAGTCACATGTAAATAATCCAAACCACAAAAATGAAGAAGTTGAAGTATCAATTTACCTTGAGTAAAAAACCCTCATGTTTCTTACAGATGTGAGCAACTTTATCCTCCTTAGGATAGGCAGCAGGGCCACCCAGATGAATAAAGTTATATGGGTACATGCATTGACAGGATCAAGACTCAAGAAGTATAATAACTGAACCTAATACTTATGCCACACAAGTTTTATACTTGGTTGCCTTTACTACTCTGAATTAAAAAGTAGTTTAATATTAAGCAAAGCTCCCAAAAATGCACATAGCTTTTAAGAAACACTTTTTTCTATGAGGAAAATCTCTTCTTAATGGAGAAAAAAAAAAAAAGACATATGGAAAAAAGCGTTAAATACTGAACAGTCACTCTCCAGTATGTTGGCATGTTGTGTTTATTAGGGAGACTTGATGAAATCAGAAACAGTCATTAATGGAAAAGTACACAAGAATATTACTTAACCAGATACACCAGACATACTGCTGATATATCTGAGAACAAGAAATGAAATACGAGATTCTCACAGAAAATAAAGTTTCTTCTGTGAACTATTAACGAGGATACTATTCACTTTCACATATAACATTTATTTTTCATTCATGTTAGGGGCAAGAGAACTCACTGTGACAGATACAGGCAACAAAGATTAGGAAGTACACAGGGATAAAAGCTTTTCTTAGTAAGGAGAAGTCGGTCCATAAAAATGTCTTAAATATATTTGCTATTGCTGCTGTTTTCTCAATAATGCAAGGCTACAGAAGAGATTAGATACATCATCCTGTAAAGAGAGGTTACTTTTTATGCAATTTAATAGGGCTAATGCTGAATTAAACAGTGAACCTGCCTTTTTTTTTTTTTTTTCCTGCTTGATGGCACAACATTCTGTGAAGTTTTACAGTAGAAAACATTTACATATTTTTCCTCTCATGTCAACAATGTTTGGCTTTTAATAAACTCCCCTGAACATACTTTTCTAAGTATTTTAATGAAATCTCATTAAATTGGTTTATTCTTAACTTGGTTCCAGTCTTAAATTTTTATCAACAAAGTAGTATGTGTACATATCAAGTATACTTCAAAAGATCCACCTTGTCTTTGCAGATATTAATTTGAATTTGTTTTACACATTTTCAATTTTAAAAGTGTTAATCTACAAGCTGTGTACAGCTCATTGTTTTTAATAGCTAAATTAGTACTGCAAGTAGAGCTGGCACAGTACAGGAAAAATACTGAGATTCAACGCTGAGAAGTCAAGGAGCAACAATTATTTTTTTTACCTAGTAGTTCAAGTGGTAATAAGCCTGATACTAACTGAAAACCCACATAAAGGGAGAACTATCTCCACAATTTCCCAAGTAAAAGCAGAAAGATATTCTCAAAGTTTTAACACTGCTTAATATAAATGAACTTTTTGGAGGACGAGGGAAAAATATTTTCATAACAGAGGAAGTTTGGGATGCAGCAAAATTCAAAAGTTAATCTAGTTAAGCAAACATTTTGCTATCATGATTTTTATTTTCTTTCAACTTCAGTACCAAATACGGATTTCTCTCTATGGTTGTCCCACTTCTTGAGGGAGAATCTCCGCTTCACTCTTTTGCTTAAAGCAGAGAACAATTTATATTTTGAACTGCAGTTTGCTTAAACAACTTTGAATAGCATTTAACTATCCATGTAATAGATGTCTTACAAATATATAAAATAGATTAGTTAAATACTTATTAACATGTTCCTCTTTTCTGTGATTGTTTCTTTCATTAAATGATCTCTACTTTCAGTTTCTCTGCAACCTACTAACTCTCCTTCTTTTCACTTCCTAGAACCTTGTTTACTGGCTGGGCAGGTCGGGTTGAGGAAGACATGGGCATGTTTTCTCTTTTGTTTTTTCTTATAAAGCTAGCAGCCGTATTTAATGGAAGGCATGTACATTTTATATTCCCCTAACAAGGATTATATCTGTCACTTCTCTTATTTGTACTCAAAAGCAAAATAATATTTAAATTTATAATATCTAAATGTATTTTTAGTGGCTTAATTATCAGAGGATAACAGAAATTCTGGATCAAAAAACCACCAAATAACCAAAACAAAACAAGCAAAAAAAAAATTCCCAGTAATACAGTCACTTTTTCATCTAGGAAATTCTTCTTTTGTACTTAGAGAGTGACAACAAAGCTCTTGCATACCTATTGCACCTTTCACAAGAGATTTTTGGGCAGAAAACTTTGTTTCAGAAGCAAGATGTATGGTTTTAGGCAACAGACTCGAAACAATTAGATTCCATTTCTAAATACCAACTAAAGCTTCATTTAGAACAAACAGAAGATAGACTTTATGGCTAAGGAGTTAACAGCCCAGCTGTTGAGCAGCCGTAGCTAATTCAGCAGTGGCATCCCAGATGCGTAAAAAGACAGCTTTAGTGCTTCCTCTGTAACTAAAGGAGAAATTACTAAGATTTTGTTAGATTTCATTGCTGGCTTTGTTTTGATTTCAAAATTTATGCACAGCACTGAAACTGACAAAAAAAAATGCAGCAAATTCAGTTATTAAAACAATGATATTCAGAAAACCTTTGGCAAAATACAAAAAAATAAAATTAATTCCTGGAGACAGAAGAATCTGAGAACAGGAATGGGGTGCAGAGTGGGGATGAAGAAAGGCTGGAGAAGGGATAGAGCTCTACATGCAACTACATTATCCAATAATTTTGCTTCTAGGATCTGGGCTTTTTATTGCCCATCTGCATGTGCTATTTCATTCCTGTCAGCTCTTCAGGACCAAAACAACTAGTTCGTTGGAAACTAAACCCATTAGTAGCTCTGCAGTTAGTTAATTTTAGGGATCACTCGGCATTATGGATGAGAACGAGCCATTTTTGATGGCCTCCACCACTTGATCATTTCAACTTAATATTGCCTTACTTCTCATACATATATTTATGTAACACTTGAGAGAGGATGCTGTATCACCAAAACTATGATGGTCTATAACCATACTAACCTAACTAATTTAGACATTTCAGGAAAAGGAACACTTTTTAGTGTATCTAAGAGCCAGAAGGAAAACCAGGGGAGACTGGAAACAAATGCTATGAAGCATGAAGGCAACAGTTTCTTCAGGTGACAACTAGGCCTGACCACTAAGAACACAAGCCATCTTGTATCATTTCATTTGGAAACCACTCTTCAAAGAGGATGCATTTAACAGCAGACATAGCTCCTTTCCCCTTCTCTCTGTTGACGCATCCAAAAGGCTGAAGGGCACGTACAAAGTAGGTCAAAGAAACCCAAATGACTTACGGAGACTGACAAATTTGTGAAAATCTTTCTCTTTATGAACACTAGACTGTTCTGAAGGAAAATAAAAGAAAAAAAAAAATATATATATATATATATAAAACCACATGTCTCTGACAAGAAGGGCAGTCAGAAGACTTCAGGGTGAAAGAAAGCAAAGACATTCAACTTTCTAGAAATTCCAAAGGGGGCTAGAAGCAGAAATCACAGCTCTGTATTTAATAGTAGAAACACCTTCAGTATTCTTGACCATCTAGCTACAAAGTCTTAGTTTCACCTTAAAAGTATTTTGTATATTTTTGAAACCTGCTAGGATCCTTTGGAAAGATACTTAAATGGTTTGGTTTTTTTAATCCAATAGTTCCTATGCAGCTGTATCTGAGACCTGATATCAGATCAACCTTTCTTCAAAATGGGATAAAAAAATTATTTAATGTGTTACATGATGAAAAGGGAAGAAGGTAGACACTTTCCTGTTAAACTTCCACTGGCTCCAGAGAAAATAACAAGACTCAGAGATACCCTCATTTTCTGCTCTGGTTCAATTTGCTGAGAATAATTACATTCTCTTCCCTAGAGTAATTTCGGAGGCAAATGAAAGAAAGGTAACTCTTCTTCAAAAAGGAAACCTTTAGAGTCTTGATGATATAAATGCCATTGAGAAAGTTTTCTATCATTTTGCCCCTTCTCCACAAAGCAAAATATTTCAAGTTGAAAATGCAGCATTGTCAATATACTCAAGCTTCAGGTCACCCACAGCTTTTGGAACATACTGTCTGCGCTAAACTCTACACCCAATTCACAATATGCACCAGTTGGGCTTCTTAGAAGCACAGTAACATATTTTTAACAACAACTTATTCACATTCACCTCTTCATTCATTGCCCTCTAGCAGTAAACTTGTGACACAAGAGCTCCTAAAAGTGGTGTAATATTAAAAAAAAAAAAAAAAGACAAGACACCCCTAAAAAAACACAACCACACCTAAGTTACCACAAATATGCCAAGCATAGGGCAAATTCAGTTTCTGGATGCACTGTCAAGTAATATTTCACAAATGCAAGGGATAAAAGTTCGTCCCAAGAAGAAAAAAAAAAAAAAGAAGGAACAGATGCAGCTTGCAGTCTGGCACAGTGTACAGCACATGACAAAGTTCGGAAAGAAAAGTCTGTAGCTCTCTTTTTACCTCACCAAGACAAAATGTACAAATAGCTATAATCCCCTCCCCATTTTGGGGCCAATAAAACAACTGTTAACGCATATGGTATTATAAAATGTTTAACAGTAAAGTGTGCCCATTTGGCTTTCCTGAGAAATCTGAATTTTTTGACTTAGTGCCAAATCATCTATGTAATTTCTCAGTTCAGTCATGTTAAGAGATGCTTCCTACCTTCTGAAATAGCACCCTACTACTCCGATTGAATAAATTTAATTCTCTCCCTCCCCATCTCCAACTAACATGAAACAGATGGAAAATACATTACACTAGAAGTTCTCAAAGAATTATTTTCTCCTTCAAATACCAATTACTGATCGCAGTGCAGTTCTCACATGCGCAACATATTGACTGGACTCCACTGTGAGAAAAATATTGAAGTTAGACCTATTGGGAGTCCACTACAGTTAGTGAGAAATTTACTGGGGTTTTGTGGTTGGGTTTTTTCTTTGCCAGAACAGATGCAATATGTGATGTCGGAAGAACCAAATATTTGTAAGTACCTTTCTGGTGCCTTTGCTAGGTACATTTCCATACAATCCTTTAAAATGTACGACTTACACATCTGAGCGCAGTGCCACACACACCTGAGCGCAGTGCCACACACCAGCAGATATAAAATCAACATTGAGGAGATTGTGCCCTTGCACGTAAGCAAAAGAATCTGCAATTCAAAGTTCAGAGGCTTATCTTGTTTTCTCATGTTTGTTTCACCCAGATTTAAGATTTTTTTTCTTTAAATGATGATTGTGAGCTCTCTGGAATTTGGCTCTCTTATGTATGTGTGTTATCACAATAGATCACTGAGGTGTCACGGACTCTTTGGCACCCCTGTAGTGAGAAGTAATCAATGTACAACCAAAACCAAGATTAATTCAGCTTGAAAGATCAAGCGCTGAAGACAAAACACATAGGAGCTGAGTTTCCAGGTTACGTGTTTCACCGTTCATGATTGTTTTCTTCCTTATCCTTCCCAGCATTACCAGTTACTTACATTCATACAACAACAACAACAACAACAACAAATCTGGCAACATACCCAGTGCAGAGTTGTGTATAAATCAAAATTCAATTGTTTTAGTATCTGAGCTCAATAAATTTAACACTCAGGAGAAGAGCTGTATGCAAAAGGAACACATTTTTCAATCACAGCCAGACAATCAAGCTAGTGTAACACGAATGAAAATCCCCACTGAGTCACAGGCTGAAGAGCTATTTGGAACTACAATGTGGCCATCTACTCCTACCTTTGCTGCAACACAGCCAGATAAGGTATTATTCTGTATCTTTAAAAGACCTTCCTATTGTGTTAAGTTAATTCAGCTGAGCTTTAGCAAGTGTGAGAGAGGAATCACAGACTTCTGCCCATCCTGTCAGAGCACAATGCTTTCTGCCATGAGTAGTCCCAAAGAAGTCACACAGCATGCCAGGTACAAAGTATTTCCAGAAGTGAGCCCTCAGACAGGGCTATAAAAGCTCTGGGTTAAGAAAGCACACGCCAACTTGCTTCTGCTTGATCTGTTACACAGCTTGACAGTAACAGATAGCCAGTTGCATCAGTGTCAATGTTCAGATAAGTTTCTCTCAATATCTGTCACAAAAACCAGACGCGGTATCAGTGTGCCAGCTGTATTATCGGTCACTACATAGTTGATCATACTTAATAACATCCTCAAGCGTAGACACGGCTAACAAGTATCACAGACAGCAATTACTATTGTGCGCCAGTCACCCAGATCGTTCTGACTCGGAGCTGCCAGCAACATGCATTCGGCGAGTGCCTGCCTCCCACCTTTTCCCTCGCAAATACATTAACTTGCCTCAATATGGAACCAGAGCTTGTTTTGAAACTCTTAACAGGATCACTGAAAGAAAAGAAGAAAAATACTATAAATGATCCTTTGGACTGCTTCCAGAGTAGCATTTTCTCCTAGTGATTGCTTTGGAAGCAAGCCAAAAATGGGAAGTATTCTTGCAAATGAGCACGCTACTATACTCAAGTACAAGTTATCATTTAATTCTTTTGTCAACATCAGTGCGGTTAGAAATTAAGAAGCCTGTTTAATAAACAGGTAGCTTGAATTCCAGTCACCAAACACCAATTTCTTCTCTATCTATCCCACCCATGCTCACGCAGCTCCTGTCCCTCACCCACTTCCCAACATACACTGCTTTCTTTTTTGCATACTTTCTCTCCTTTACCGAAACAGAAATAAAATTAATGTATTAATTGCATCAAACATGACTAAGTCTGTAATCAAGAGAAAGTTAACTAAGAAAAGGAAAAAAGTGACTCAGAAAAAAAAACATTAAAAAACCTCAAAACAGGCTTCTACGGGACACAGTGCTTAATATTTTTAACAGAGCTTTAATACAGTCTGCTGAAGGGTTTCGTGGGGGCAGTTTTTCATGTTACAGTTACTCCTAATGAGATCACCCTCCACAGTATATGAGCCCTGATCCCTCCCCAACAGAACAATGAAAGATTTATGCAGGGCTACAAAGGCCTGATCAACTCCACCCACTTCACCTTGTATCAAATTCCCTCATAAAAACTCCCAAAGAACACAATCACACAATCATGAGGTGTTTTGTGCGTGTGTGTTTTTTTTCTTTCTTTCTTTTTTTTTTTTTTTTAAACTTGAGGATAAATTATTAATAATGAGATACATTTATTTTTGTTTTAGGCTGCTCATAATTCTCTGTAAATTATTTTGAAGTCCTCACACAGACATCTCAGATTCAGTGACTGCTGCCAGCTTTCTTTTTGAGATTCTCTAGGTTTCTCCTCTTCACAGATTTGTGGTTGTTTTGGGGGTTTATTTGTTGTTTGTTTGGTGGTGTTTTGCTTGTTTGTTTGGTTTTTTCCCCCAGTTTTTGACTTACAGCATTTCTCACCAACAAATGTCTGCACATCTTACAATGAAGATATGGTAATATATAACTTTTGTCATCTTATGATAAAAATGGTAGACCTTGTGTTAAATGTGCATGAAAATACGCATCTTCAAACAAACTGCCTATTCTCTTGATTTTACTGTAAGCAAAGACAATGAAAAATGCTCTCTTACTCTAAGCAGAAGTATCTTGCACATGTAGCTGCAGTGACAGCAATACTGAGGTATTATTTTAAGAACATGGGTAACTGAACCAGTCTGAATTAGAAAGAACAACTCAGTAGTCTCTGATTTGCTAGTATTTTTGGGAAGCCAAAAGTTTAGAGTTAGTTTTATGTAAAAAGAAATTGTAGAAAGGAAAACATTCTTTACTCTGGAAACTTGATATTGTTTGAAAGATCTAAAATGATAATCTTTTGTCTGAATTTATACACACTTACAAACCTCAAACTCAGTTTTTATTGTGTATTTTTCCCATTACTAACCACGCCTTTTTCTTCTTCAGTTTTAGTTTCCTTATAATCCTGTCACAGATCACATGAAAGAAAAAATTGTTTAACTACTCATATCCAAGATTATTAATAGAATATTCTGTGGTAGGTATGACTTGCTGAGCAAGAATTACAAGGAACATAACCTTAACCAGTTTAAAATGTTAATCTTGAATCTATATCTATAGTTCATACAACTTCAAACTTTCTTGTTTAAATTTTAAAATGCAGAATGAACTGCTGATCTCCCTATCAAGAAAAGCTGACTGCTTTGGATTAGCCATTGTGCAGTTTACAGATCGAGGATCCAAAAATTTTTAAAGCAGACTGATGATGTATTTATCTTGAAAAAAAAAAAAAATAAGCTGATAGAACATGACCTATAATGTACAATTAGAACAAGTTGCACGTTTACTTACGTTCACACGTGTCTCCTTTTTGCTGGTATCCCGCTTTGCAGATACATTTTCCAATAGGCACTAACCATTCTCCTTCTGCGCTGCAGTGCATCTTCGGCGAGTTCTCCGCCTCCTCTTCTGCACTGCTGACACAAGTTCCTCGCACTTCAACTAAGGAGGAAAACTCTGAGCCAGTCACTGTGTCAGGAAAAATAGCTAAGTTCTCAATGATGGACCAGCACTTCTTGTAGTAGACTTTGACAGAGACCAAAGCAATGCAGGCCCCTACATCCTGAAATGCAAGATAGAATCCTTTTTTGGACAAAGGTCCAATTTCTCTGACCTCTGTGTTAAGTTTCATTTTTCTCTCCCCAAGATCACCCTGGGTAAAACTTTCATCTGCTGCAATAGTGTCTATTTTTACATATTGGTTTTCTCGGATATTCCTGCCAGTGTCGTAGTCTGTTTCATAATAATACAAGTTAAAAGTTTCTTTACAAGTCCCCAGAACTCCAGGAAGACTGTTACAATCCCTCAGAGTGAATTTCAGTTCTACAAAAATCCTTTGTGCATTGCTTTTTGCAATCCAGTTAGTCCGCAGCCAGTTGTTTTGGTTTGATTCCATCACCTGGCATACCTGGTATGTTCGTATAGGAGTGTAGTTTTCGTCCAGTCCACTAATTTCTTCCCACTAAAACAATAACAAACAGTTAGTAATACAAAACAAGTATGCCACCAGATGTAACTATTGAGTATTTTAAAAGGTTTCATACAAGTCTCCTCATTTTTTACAATATGGCTTCATAAAAGTAAGTTATTGTTAAAATACTTGTAAGGACCCAAATGAAGAAAACACATATTAACTCAGCTGCAGGCTCTCGCTCCCTCCACATCTTTCCCACATATAAACAACTGCTAAAAATAATTTCCATATCACTGGCACAGTTGTAAAAGGGAAGCTTCAGAGAAGGCTGTCCCACGTACCAAGTTCCGATTACACACTGGGCTCTCCCACATTTTATTAAGGGCATGACAGTTTTGGGTAAGCAAAGACCAAAAAGAGGGAGGCAGCTTCACTTCCAGAGAAACCTAAAATCAGTGAAGCCTTAGAAACTGAAATTGCCTAGTGTTACAGTACATAAAACTTGTGTACATAAAACTTCCAGTTAAACTTTCAGTTGTAAAGAAAGCATAGGACCGGGACCTGAAACTTTTGAGTCATACAGTTTTAACTCCTGTATGGTGAACCTGGCATAGAGAGAGAGAGGGCAAATGAAAAGAGACAACATTAAAAATGTGAAAGCAAGAAAATATTTTGGATATTCCCTTTTTTTCAGTCTACCTTCTCTTCTACTTACAAACCAAAGAAGGTAAGCAGGAGCTCCTCACTCCACATTTTGTTCAGTGGCTGCATCCATGTTAAAAGGAGTGAACTTCATTTAGTTAGGAGTTCAAATGAACCATGAGATTACATACATAACTAAGACTGAAAGTTCACTAGTTCAAAGCCTGGGTTTTGTTGTTGTTCCCTCTTCAGGATACCAACTATTAAACAAACTGGTAAACATGTAACAATCTCAAAGTCTTCAACAGCCTTTGGTGGCATGGAAGTTTGCATCTCTGCCAACAGCAAACCTTCAACAAAAATCAACCAGGTGGATCTGCCCCGGTGCAACCAACACAATATCTGTCTCTCAGCTTTTTCCACCTTTCTTATAACATTTTTTTCACTACAGAAACCACAGCTATAATAAATTAGAGGGGTTTTTATTGTGCTATCCTCACCTGATGATACAGGCAACCATGACTTCTCCATATGGCACTTAGCCCCCTGGCCCTGTGTCAATAATGCACTTAAGCTCACGCTTAAGATCAATAACAGTACTTACAAGCTTAATGGTAAGCGTGTGCTTAAGTGCTTTGTGGGACTAGCATGCTCCGCACCTCTGCAGGATGGAGCACTCACTGACATTCCTTATATCAGCAACCAAGCATGGAAGGCATTGGTTTCCCAGCCTAGGGGCCATGCAATGTGCAGTACTTTGCAAGCCCATTCAACAGCAAATGAGATCATTTTAATGTTGATCTACTGCTCCAAGAAAAAGCAGATGTGGCTGAACTGATGCTGGAAGTTATCATCACAAAATATATCATGGCTGCAGATGTTGAAATGCACAGAAGTTGTAAATATCAAAGCACATTTCAAAGACCCACAGTTAATATAGATGTGCTATGTATGGTATTATATTTGCATATGGTACTAAATGATTGAATTATATTTTTAAATGCTCATTGAGTTAACTGAACTGATTGTATAGGGAACTGTGTTAATCTCAGAACAGAAGAAAGTCTATCTTCATAATAGATTTATTAGATCTGAATGAGTAAGATCCCTCACCCCCCCCCCCCCGCCCCCCCCCCAAAGAATTAGTACAAAGAAGGAAAAGGAAAAAGGGACCCTGGACTGAGGTTTTTGTCTCTGCCATATTGAAAATTTAAAATTAAAAAAAAAAGGCTACAATTTTACTGGTTTTTATTTTCTGTTTCACATCAGGCACTGTTGCGGTTTTGGTTCTGTTTTTTTGTTTGTTCTTTCTGAGTTCATTTGGTTTTTTGTTAGTTTTATTTTTATGTTATGTAAGCAGTCAATCCTCCCTCAAAACAACAGGCCAGATTCTGCAACGAGATATTTCAGTTCAACGACGTATCATATCTTTGAAATGAAAGTAACTCTAACACCATGCACAACAGAATCTGACTCCTCACATTTTGATGTGGTCTGCTCCATCAAAACCAATCTCCAAAGCCCCACATCCCCCCCCCCCCCCAAAAAAAAAAAATCATACTACAACACAAATGAGCCTTCTTGGAGTCAAAAGCTCATTACATGAGCCTAGCTACTATGAGAGAGTTTGATATGCTATAGTCAAGGACTACAATACAAAACACTAAATTCAGATAAGAAATCCTGCTTTACCTTATTCCTAGCATTAAACACCAAAGTCTACCTTTCCATATTTTGCCAAAGCTATGAAGTATGATTTTCTTAAAAAATTAAGGAAATATGACTTATGATTCAACTATGTAACCACAAAACTATTTTTTCAAGTACTCCATTGGAGGTATACCTGTTTCTCTGCAGAAAAACAAAACAAAACAAAACAAACACCAGCACTACAGGATGTTTTCACCTAGCAATCTGAGGTCATATTTCATTAATGTCTCTTTAAAATGATCAATTCCATAACAGCTTTTACAGCAAGAAAATTCTACTTTTCTTTGTCCTGCAGCAACATTTGGTGATAGACATGTAATTCCATTTGAATGTGTCCTGTTCTATTGGTTTCAATATATGGTATTTTAACTTCTTGGTTATCTTAACGATATTTGAGATCATTGTTAGATGTAACATTTGCAGTTGAATGAGGCATTTAATGAGTGTCTGGCTGATATATTCCATACTGTGATAATGCAGTAGTTTGTCTTAAGAAGATTTTCTGTGTTTATTCCCATGAAGTCTTTATTGCCCAGCAGAAAATTCAGTAAGGAAAATCAGAAAAACATTTATTTTCAAAATTATACTATTAAAATGTTACTTTTATGTTAATTTGCAGGCAACTATTCCTGAATATTTTTGTGCATAGGAACCAAGCCATTAGTTTTGATTTACTTTTAATTCCTTATTGAATTGGCTTCTACTTCTGAAAGTCGCCTTTTACTGCTTGTTGAATTTGACTCTACTTTCATCTTTCTGTACGCTGACATGTGTAACATGTGTTGACATGTCTTTCATTATCTACAGGTTAGCCTAATATAATTGCCACCAAGCTAATCTTTCAAATACCTCTGGTAAAGGCTTCAATCAGTGTAAAACACTAATGCCAAAGTTATTAGCCATCATACGTGTTGAGCTCGCATTATATTTTTTGTGAAGTCCTTAGATTCGTTTCCAGTTTATGCTTGTATTGATTTTACAATCTTGCTTTTAAAGAAAGACACTTTCATATTTTCATTCTTCTTATTTAAAGGATTTGTTACACTTTTCTATCCCCACTCACACTTCACGGTCTTCTGGCTCCAGATTTCTTAATGCACTGAAGATTAAGGGCCTGATCCCCCAAGTTGTTCATGCAAGGAACTGCAATGGATTCTGCAAGACTGCTTACAAGAGTAAGAACTGTCCGTATAATTTATGATTTGTCAGACTGAGCTAAGGTAGGACTGAGCTAAGGTAGGACAATACACCCTTTATATGTTTCTGAAAGTGTTGTATCTCAAGGCTTGGGGAAGAAGGGTTTTTATGCCACTTTTAGTTCAGTCTGAAAGGAACATTTCTCAACTTTACATATATAATAAATAAGACAATAACACCGAGGTTTCTAAATTCCTTATTATTTATAATTATGTACTTTACAAACGCGCATTTCAAGGAGCGCCATGAGATTAATTTGTAAGCAAGCTGGAGGTGGCCTTAACCACATAATTCGTGCCTGGTTCCAGATATCACGCTCCTCGAGAGTTGGGGATGTTTCAAGTTTGGAATGTCATTTCAAACACATCTGCAGTATAAATGTTTTTATTTTAGAGCACTTCAATCTGTGCTATTCAATTACAAAGAAAACATCGTAAACAAATTTATGATCACCCATTATACCAAAAATGAAAAACATATTTTTAGAAAGTTTCCACAGAGAAGTTAATTCTGCTGTTTCTAAAGGAAGAAGGAAAAAGTGATTTAAAATACTGTGTTATAAATATACAGAGCTTTCTGGTACAGCACAAAGAATTACACTACAAAACATAAAGCTACCAAGAACACTTAGGTGAATTTCTAAAGTGACTCTTACTTTTAATTAGCTTGTACATTTTTATATTGTAACCTTAGGAATGCTTCTTTCCATTCTAAAAATGACAAAGCCATAAACACTTGGTACAATTACTGAGAGAAATATGAGGGCGAGCTAGTTTAAAGTGAGCCTTTCAATTGCTTTCGTAAAATAACTACTCTTCCTTAGGAAGTTAATTTCTGTCTGGAGTACTTACCCCATTGGGAGGAGAGGAAATCCATTCCAACTCTGTCTGTTGTGCTTTAGAGTCCAGCAATATTACTAAAAAAAAAGAAAAAAAATCCACTGTTTGTTAAAAAAAAAGTGGGAATATAGAAACACATAACAAAGTTGGAATACAAAATTTGATGAAAATAATACATTTTTAATACAAATTAATAGTTTTTTCTTCATATTATTAAAAAATTACCTGCAACCACAACTACGTGTTTATTTGTAAATAGATTATTAAATTATTATGTAGCATCCACATATAAGCAGATATTCACTAATCTTAACAATTTCACTGCTTAAATCAAATTGTATTGTTTTTCTTAGTGCTGTAAAGTGTTACTAATCAGTCATTAAGATGCATGCTTCCTTCACCTTTGTCATAAGGACATTTCCCATATGCAGGTTATTATAAAGAGCTTAAAACAAATAAATACACACCAATATTTCAACACTTTTCCAAACTGATTTAGACAGGACTAGCCTATACTTTACCAGGAGATGCACTGCAAAATCAATTATCTATCTGAGTTTGTAAGAAAAAGATATGTCCCTTAGGTAGTAAAACGGTAACTCTATAAACAAATAACAATCAAGAATATAGAAAATAAGAGACTCTGCAATTACCTCATACTTTTCGTACACAAAATTCTACATACACTATATCAGACTAGTTCACTTTATGGTAATGGCTTACTAAAATCTTAATGTCACTCTGGTGACATTTCTATAAAAAAAGACATCAGTTCTAGTAGCACTGCAATTGTTTTCAGCTAAATGTAACCCTGTCTCCAAAAGTGGTTAATCACAGCCTAATAAAACAAATCTTAACATATTTTACAGCACATATTGGAGATTATATTACTGATGTTCTGTTACCTCCAAACATGTATTTCTATATATGTCTTATATTTCAGTTATAGCTATAAGCTTCTTTCTTAGTGTATCACTCTAAGTTTCTGTAAGACTTCCAAATGGTACATATGCTAATCTGTAACAAAAAAAAAAAAAAAAATAAAAAACCTTAAATAATCTTCTGCAATACCTTCTTTCAAACAGTCAAAGGTGTAGAGTGATCAATCACATATCTAGGTTTGGTACACTTCGAAGATTCCTTCTTCAAAGCTGCACATTTAACTTCATACTTCCATTTGATTAAATGAAAAGTAGCATTTTTAATTTAAATCTATTCAGTATATTTTTGGCTATAAAGCTATTTATAACTTTGTACACTAACATTTAAGTACTGATACTTCATTGCATGATTTAAGGCTTGAAGCAACTTTTGTCGCGTCTTTTAAAATGGTTATAATTCTTGCTTCAGCCCTTTGTCCTAGTAGAATTTAACACAAAATTTCAGTGAATTACTAGAAAGATGACGTGACCTTAAAAATTATGTAGAAATTCATAGAGTAATATCTGGAATGTTAGGTGAACACAAAACGGTAGCTTCCAGGCCTGAATTTCAGTAGTAAAGTGGAGCTACTCAATAAAGAAGTTAGTCGCTCTCTAGAAAGATTATCTGCTTATTTCATTAAGCTTGGATTCAAGGGGCTTTACTTTGTAACACTTTCTATAGAAAAGCAGGTGGTGTATGTGGTGGTTTGTTAAACCAGAACATTTATAATGGTCCTGGGAAAAAAAGGTACCACGAAAAATTTAACTATTTCGGCACCAGCACAACGTCCCATGGCTGCGAATCGTACTTATTATTTGGCAGCAATTCTCCATCAGATAGTAACGGCCGGACCCATCCCAGAAAGAAAAGACAATCAGCAAACAAACACAAAACCCTGCTCTGCAAACACCCCTTGCAAAGAAAACGTTGCCTCTCCGTGTGGCACCGAAAGTGACTGGAGAAGAGCTTTCCAGGCCAGCGGCGGGTGCGCTGCTCCCAGCCCGGACCGCGCAGCGCTGGGACGCGATATGAGGGAAGCTCGGGGACCGTGCCGCGCTCCGCGTACCCCACTGGCAGCCGCGCACACATGCGCAGCCTCCAGGGTGCCGGCGCTCCGCGGGGGCGCAGTGGGCCGCGCTCCATGTGCGGGGGAGGCGCCGCTCGGGGCTCCTTTCGCTGTGGCGGCGGGACAGGGAGCGAAAGGAGGCGTAAAAACGGAGGGCGAAGGGCGGGAGAGCGGCCGTAGGGCGCCGTGCAGGCGGGGAGCAGCGGTCTCTCGCCTCCGCGGGAATGCAAACCACGCACCCCGCCCCGAGAGATGCGCGGGCTGCGCAAAGGTGGCCGTGCTTCCGCGCGGGACTTGGTGACCGAGCACCATTGCTACCGCGGTCGCTCCCGCCACACCCCGCCAGCTGCCGATTTGGGGAGGGACCGTCCGGGACAGCAGCCTCGGGACGGAGCCCCGAGGGTTCGTAAACCACTGGGCGAAGGGATAGGACGTCCTACCCGGGGAGAGCGGGCCGTAGCGCACCCGCGTCTGCGCTCGCCTCGAGGGTCCCAGCCGCGGCGCTGGCTGAGGGCTCCGCAGGTAACGCGGCCACCCCCTGTCTTGGAGAGCCAGGCGGACCCTGCCCTGCTCTTCTCCAGCATCTCACCGCGGCTTTTATTTAGCTACAGAACGGGAACTCGGAAAACTTTTCAGCCTCTCATCCCCTCAACCTCTCTTCCGTACCCAGCGGGGAACGGTAGGAAACTGCGAAGGGCTGCTGCTGCCCCCCGCCCTTCGGCGAGGCCGGAGGTGAAGCTGAAAAGTTACTTTTTTTTTTTTTTTTTTTTTCCCTTCCTCGTTCCTTCTTCAGCGGGAGTTCTCTCCGCTTGCAGCAGGTAGCCGCTATCAATCCCTGTCTGCCGCTCGCCCCCTCCTGACCCTCCTTTGGCTAGGTTGATTTTCTCCAAACATACACAAACACGTCTACGCTTATATGTATAGTTGCCTATATATACACATCCATATACGCATTACACACACAAACAGGAGGCAAATGACCGCCGGGAGGAACCGGCGCAGCCCCGATCGCGGCGCAATCTGCGGGACAGAGCGGGGCATGCAGCCCGCACCCTCCCTGCCTGCCCCCCTGCCTGGCCGGCCCTTCTCTGCTCCCCAGTCCACGGCCACACTCCCCGTGTGGTGTTCTCTGTGCTTTACAGCCTCTCCAGATAAACTTTCGAAATTCTGCCACAGAAAGGCTCTCTCCTCTAACCTCGCCATCGCCTTCTTCTCTTAATGGCAGAAGACATTTTAATTGAAGGATTTTTTTAAGCTCCAGTCACAAGCTCTAAATGGTATTTTACTGCATGCCAACGGTTTGATGAAAAATATTGATGTATTCAGCTGAGTGGGTAAAGCCCCCAAACGCATACATATGCGGAGACACCGAAATAGATCTCGAGTCCCCCTTCCCTGTCGTTGTCCCCCCCGCCCCGAAGATGGAGACGGACCTTTGCCTTTGGCTGTCAAACGCGAGCAGGGCGCTCCTTTAAATCATTCCGGATTTTCTCAGCGTGAGAAAAGAGATTCTCAAATGGACTTTGTGAATTGATTTTATACACCTCCATCAGTCTCTGATAGAAAACTGCTTGTTTTCTCTCTGTGCGTGGGGGAAACAAATGTCCAGGGTTCGCCTTACACAGATACCAGTGTTGGATTGATGGGAGTCGGGAAGCCTCGTTGTGATACGCAGATCGCGTAAAACATCCATCCCCAAACCTCTCCCTCTCTCCAGCCATGCCGGGAGAGAGCACACACGTTGCAGAGACACGACGCCAGGATGTATGTACCCTCTAAATGCATGTCCAGCCTAGGTGCCCGGGAGGTGCAAATCTGAACCCCGATGCTCCTTCCCACCGTCTGTGCACGGCCCCGCGGGACCGGAGCGCCGCAGGCCCCCGGAAGGCAGTGGTGAGGAGCTGCCCCGCAGCCTCAGCCTCACGCCATGCCGTGACTCCCACGAAACGTCCCGAGCCCTAAAACTCAGTCCTCAGCCCCTGCAGCCCCCGCCCGGGGAGCAGCGAGGTAACCCCCCCTTCCCGCACCTCGTCAGGAGGGTTAAGGCTGCCACAGGAGAGCGAGGCTCCCCTGCACAGATCCTCGGCCGGGGACTGTCTCCCCAGCTCCATGGCTTTTCATCACGTGCAAACGTCTCGCAAACCTCATTCCTGAGAGCAAAGGCAGTTGTCCCGGTCTCTCACACATACACACGCACACCCTCAGTGAATGCCTTGCTCTTTCCTCCCTCCCATCTCAACTAAAAAAATGTCTTTTCTTTTTCTTTTAAGGGGTTCTGACAAGGAGCTCGCAGTGGCAGGCAGGTCCTCAGCTAAGCCACCACACAGAGTTCGTGTGCAAAAGCAATAAATAAGCCCAAACTTTTGTTTTCCGCATCACCTTACCTTCTTTTGCAGCCTGTGCTTCCCCCGTGTGTGCAAAGCGGAACAGCCAGATGGAGCACAAAATAATCCAAGAAGGGAGCCTACTTTGGAAAACCATGGTGCAGGAGCGGGGTGATTTTATATTTCTAGCTATATATTTCTAGACACTGCCGCTGCCGCCGCTTGGTGGGTGCTAGAGGACGGTGGAGAATTTGCTCTGCTAGTCTCTGGCTCGGCGCTCCCTCCCTCCCGGCTGTCTTTCTCCTCCTCCTTCTCCTCCACCCCCTCCTCCGCGCCGCTACCCGGCTCCCGCACCAGGCCGGCCGCTCGCCAGCCCCGACTGCAGCCCGGCCGCCCGCACCGCGCTCCGGTAATATCAAATAGGGCGAGGGGGCGGGACCGCAGCGACACGGCGGCCCGTCCCTCAACCTGACTGACGGCCGCCGTTGGCCAAACAGCAACGAACCTCAGCGCCCGGCGGGCCGAGTCGGCTCCTGAGTCGTCCCGGCTGGGAGGGCGGGGTCGGCGGTGCCGCCCAATGAGCGCGCGGGGGCTGTCGGCTTGCCGCCGGTGCCGGGGAGCCGCTGACTGTGAGCGGGGCGACGGCGGCGGGACGGAGAGGCTGAGCCGGGACAGGGACACTGGGCCCGGCCAGCACCCGGGGGCTGCCCCACACGCCTGGATGTGGCTGGCCGGCTGGCTTGTTCTCTTAGCGAGTGGGGCGACCGGCGCTTGATGCTCTCGGCCCGTGCCGCCCCGCTGGGGTAGAGAGCGAGGGGATCCCGGCTGGGGCCCAGCCCGACCCGCCACCGGCGGGTCCCGGCTTTGCCTCCGGCGCCGTGCCCGGCCGTGTCCCAGCCGAGCGCGCACCGGGGCTGCTGCTACCGAAAGGGGAAACTTCGTTAGGAGCTGCGGGATGGTGCCCCGAGACACTCCCCTGCCAAAAGTCAAGTTCCTCAGGGCTGACATCACTTGGGCTCCCTTCCCTTTGTTTCATTTGGGTTTTCTGTCCCCCGTCTCCGATTTTCTCCAGATGTGAAGAACAGGGTAATGACAATTCAGGTCGTATTTGGGAGGATAAGAAGCGATTGCTCCCTCCGCCCCCCGTCGTGTGTAACCTGAAGCGAGGGTAATCAGCTAACAATGAGACAATTTAAATAGAAGGGCGAGGGGAAAAAAAAAAAAAAAAAAAAAAAAAAAAAGCGCAAAACCCCAGGGAGAGACGAACTTGCCAAATCCCTTTTGTCAGCGCTCACCCTACGGGCGGGCCCAGCAGCGCTTTTTCCGGGGACCCATTACCCATTATGCCCCCACCCCTCCGTTTTCCCTTGCCCAAACCTAGCCTTGCTCCTTCAATGAATGAAAACAACAGAACGACACAAAAAACTTACCGTTCCCTGAGCGAGGCTGCGGAGCGAAGCCCGCTGCGACGGGCACCGTGTCTCCGCCGGACTCGGTGGGAGCGCTCCTCTCCCCGGCCGCGGCGGGACAGGGGCCGGGGCCGGGACCGCGCAGCCCCCTCAGCGGGAGGCGGCGGCCCCGGCTGCGCTCCCCGCTCCGCGCCCCCTGCGGAGCCCCTGCCTGGCCCCTGCCTCTAACTCTGCCCTGAGCACCTTCCCGGGGCTGGCGCTGTGCGGCTCGGAGCTGGTTTTGTACAGCTCTATTAAAAGTGCATCGCGGTGTCCTTTCGGAGAATAGAAATGCGATGTAAACGGAATAAGTGATTGTTGTCTCGCACGCAGGCTAAGGCAGCGAAGCGCGGGGGGTGTATTTGCAATTCGCTGGCAAGATTTTGCGAGAATCCTAAACAATCCTTGCGCAAATGGGGACTCTGATACAGAAAATGTCATGCCATAAATGGAAATTTAAATTGGGGGGGGAGAGTTGTTTATGGGAACTTTAGGTAGATACGGCAAAATTTGAATTAATATTATTAATAATATCCTCAGCACTGTCGGATAAACAGCCACCATACTCCGGGCTTTGAGCATTTTCGCTGTGGTCTCTTCGTTTCAGCTGAGAATGGTGTGGAGGTAGCCTCAAAGATGCACTGCATTCATTTCACTTGCTGAATAATTAATACTCATGTCTTAGAATATGACAGTTTTTGCGTTTCATTCAGAATGCTCTTTTGATACTCTGCATACCATGATAAGTGTAGGCAAAGTACACGCTCTTGATTCTCTTGTCCTCTCTCATCTCTCATTCCCATCCTCATATGTGCACAGTCAGAGAGGGGAGCTGAACCGAACAGTGAGTTTGCTTGTCTTCTTTTAAAAACACTATTTTGTTTTGAATACTGACATGGAGGTATTGTGTAACTTCTTTGCAAGTTTTCATAAGTAAAGTTAGTTTTAATGTGGCATATGTTGTAGCAGTGAGTAAAGCAGATGTAGGAAGTCCTTAACTCACTTAGTCCTCTCTGATTTCCTAGCATAAAGTGCAGGCATTTCACTGCAACGTCATTAACCCACCCCAAAAATTTAACCTGCAGAATGTATTAATAAAGTTATTTGTATTGAGACTTTGAACAACTATCTTCATGAAAACACAGGAACTTACTAAATGAACAAATTGACAACAAAAATGCTCAAATGGTTATATAGTGTTAGGCCAGACACTTATTTTCTTCATCACCTGCATTTATACAGGCTATATTGTACTATATTATACAATCTAATATTGTATGTGTATAATATCTGTATATGATCTGTACACATATAAGGATACTTAAAATTATGTGAATGTATTCACCCCAGAAAGTATAGATGTGCACATGACTGAGTGTATAAAGAAATAGGAGATTAAAAATAAAAAGTGTGTATTTATCTTCCTAATCAACTAATTTTAAATACCTTGTCTTCGTGATATTCCTAAAATAAGCTAAAGATGACATATTATAGGTAATTGCTTTTTTAGCAAATTTGGGTTTTTTCCTCTTCCTCTGCTTCCTTGTGGTGTTCTCTAATAACTGTATTCTGTAGGATGCACAGCCTGTATTGCATCTCATCCAGCTGAGAGTTGGATCCTCCGTGAACAAAAACAGAAAAGAGAAATATTATAACTGAACCACAATCTTCAAGCTAAATGGACTACAACTTTCAGACTTGGTATCACATTCCCTGAGAGTAGAGAAAAAAAACCAAAACAACAACCACAAAAATAACAAACAAACAAACAAAACAACAACAACAACAAAACAATTAAAAAACAGACAAACAAACAAGCAAACTGGGAACGTCATTCAACTGAATATACCACAGTTTAGGCATCATCAAAGTGAATGGTTAACTGTAACAAAACAATGTAATCAAAGATACTAAGGCTGTTTTTTTTTTTCTTTATTCTGTTTTGTCCTTTTTTCTTACTCGAATCTGTAGGCCAGATTCTGCATTTATTTAAAGTTGTGTGTAGTGAGAATGGCTTTCTTGTTATACCTGGCTTCTCTTTTATTGATATCAGTGTGATACTAGCCGAGCTTCCTTATACTGAATTGCAATGGTCTAAGCAGATTTTGGAGAAATATTTAAAGAATTTTCTCTGTAAAATTGGCTAACTCTATCTTCACCACATAAATCAATATGAAATTGTGATACAAGAAATATGGGATGAATTCTAAGGCTATACAAGCATATGTAAGGAAATGAGCTTGGTTTGAAAGTAGTTATAAAATTCTGTTTTCACAAATCTCTTTTTGAAGGATTCCAATATTCTTTCCTGTGCAGGGATGAAGCAAAATTTCAATAGCTTCAAAAAATTCTTGAAGTTTAGCCTTAGACATAGTTAATGAAAATTATATTGAGTCTTGGTTCTGTCCACACAATGAACAATCCTTAAAACTGGTTTTGACCAAAAACATGTGAAATATATTTTACAGTAGTAAAAATAGACACTAAGCTTCAGTAATACAAGAAGATTTTTTTTTTAAACTCTGAACTGAGTTATTTATAGTCATAATCTAAGCAATCCCTTTACTTGTGTACTAGATTTTCTATGAAATATGTACACATGTTTGTAAAAGTTTTGTCATTTTTTGTAGAATTTTTAATATAAAAATGCAATGGCTTCATGGCTTTTAAGTAATATGCGTATAATACATCATTTTGCATTTAATCTTCCAGATGTAATGGCATGTACATTCCAAACCCAGATCAGAGATGACTGTTCTGTACAGTGTCAATTTCAGATCTTCTCGTGGATTTGTAAGTCAAAGTAGCTCTATTATAGTAAAGAAAGGAATATATTAAATTAATATTACTGGTTCATAAAGAAATTGTAGAGAATTTGGACTGGCTTGTTTGAAAAGCATACTCATATGAAAAGTCCTTTCTATTGTTGAAATTGTTTTTTAGACTATTTTAGCGCAAATCAAAAACGGTGTTATAAAGCTTCACACTTTGAAGTCTTCACATGCATCAGAATGGTCATAACAATTCATTGCCAATTTTCTCTCAGGGGGTTTAAGGTGCTAAATAGATATTTAACTTCTGATTTTCAAATCTATGAATCTTCAATACACTTGAAAAACACTGTCCAGAAATAGAGATGAGGTGGTGTACCATGTTGCTATGTAATGGAAATGAAATATATTCTATAGAACAAGACAAATTCACATTAAATACATAGGTGAACATGAAATGCCTCTGCCTTTACCAAGGAACAGCATCAAAGAGTTCCACGAGGTCCAAAAAAATGCTGCATCTGGGTCCTGTAAGACTGCTTCTCCTGATAAATCTGAATTTGAAAACGGTTTTACTGAGGAGCAAGAGCCACTGGAATATATACTACCTCTGTGTTGATCACTCCTCAGAGTCTGTTACTACATCTTATTGTGCTGCAGACCTTCCCCTGGGAAGCCCGAGCAGAGCAAGCCAGTGCCATCATCCTGCAACACCATGTGGGAATATTCAGAAAGGAGATAATTTCCATGGCTTATTTATGAATGCCTTTCTGCCCAGGTGCATCAAGAAGTAACTGCACACATAAGCACATTCTTTACTTCAATACCCTATAAGTTTCAGATTTTCTAGGATGTTTGTCATACTGAAAATTGCACACAGAAGAGTCTGATTGTAAGGGTAACTAATTCTTAGTTTGTTAATTAGTTGTAAGTGGTAGATAAACTCTAGCAATATGCTCCAGTGAGGCTGGTATCTTCCTGTTCTCCTTGAGTACAAGTGACATCTGATCACTTCCATCTGTGACAGTCTTAGATTCTTCTTTCAGCCCAGCTGAGGTGAAAAATCAGACCCAGTAGATTTCCTGTTTCCATATATTACCTCCTCTTACAGTCAGACTCTATCTCTCAGTTTCCTTATATTTCTGTGAAAGAGCAGGGAAGAGAAGAAAAAAAAATACAAAATCTCTCAGTCTCCCTTCTGTGTTAGGAGGTAGGAGGGGGAAGGATAAAAGAACAGATGCAATAACCCTTTTTTAGTTCTGAAAGAGAAACTACAGATTGCAATGGCAGGAGTTCCAGTGCTTTCACCTCTAGATCCAGGAAGTGTAGTGATGTGGAGCATCACTACTGACAGGAAAGCTGCCAGTGTGCATGGGAGAAAGTGTTCCTTGAAGCAGAATAATTTAAGAATTGCATTCCTCAGGAGTACAACCCTCTGCAGATTTTCCTCTTTGCCATCTTTCACATATTCTTATACTCTGTCAAGTTGCTATATGCGTATAGTACCACTTCTGTAGATTTATCTCCTCTCAAAAGTGATCTCTCATCATCCACTGCAGGTAAACCAGATTCCTAACAATTGATACACATATCAATTTAGGGTAGATTTTTTTTCTTATATATACTAAGATAGCTGGTGCTTAGCAGATATGTTAAATCACAATACCTTACATATTTTATTTTATTTCCTTCAAATGTGGAAGTTCATGTGTTAGGGAGTTTTGTGGGTAAATAATGATGTATTCAGAACACATTTACTTTTGGCTTCAATTTGCCAACTGTAGTTTCAGGATGTGATTTCTCTGGTATTTACTGTAGTGTGACAAAGGTTAATAGAAGTACCTAACAAACTGTTTTTATACAGTCAACTCTGGTTTATCTAGAGTAATAATCTTGTAACACAAATGCACGAATGATGGAAATCCTCTGTAAAATTAAGCTACATGACTGTATAATGAAGAAGAAAGGTTTTGCTATGTTTGACCCTAAAGGGCAAGCTAACACCTGCCTGGATCAGTAAATGCAGACTGAGAAATAAACCACAATATTGCAACATTGCCTCTGAACCCCTCCTGTCCCTCATGCAACCAGATTAGCTCTCTGTGTCCCCACAATAATGTGCACCACAAAATGGATAATTTCACCCCAGTCACCACTGACTGGGTTCTTTCTATTATTATTATTATTATTATTGTTATTGTTATCATTGTTATTTCATGTACATTTATCAACTAATTTCTTAGTTGTCTCATGTCTAAAGCCTCTGTTCAGATAACGCTTTCCTCCTGTAAGCAGTTCCATTGATCTAGGTGAGAGTTAGGTGCTACTCTAGCTGAATGAGAGTGACACTCTTAGGTAAACACTAAGTATCTTTAAAGCTCCTTCAGATGGAAAACACTTCATTTCAAGAAATCCTTTATTTGTTCTTTTGTACATGTTTTTCTTGAGGAGGTAATTTGAACTGTAAGCAATAAGGAGAGTTAACTGACATGGTGGGGAGTGCTTTATTTTGTACATGATTTTTGTTGGTGTGTTTTTTTGTTTGTTAGTTCTTTTTGTTCTTGTTTTTTGGTTGGTTGGCTGGTTTCTGTTTGTTTTGCTGGGTGTTTTTTTGTCTTTTTTTTCAGTGGTGTTCTTGGGTTTTGACACTGGTTTTGTTTTTGTTTGGTTGAGCTTGTTTTGTTTGGTTTTATTTGATTTGTTTTCTTTTTCCAATGATGGCACAATAAGCAGTTGTCACTGAGCTGTAGTGTTGCCAGTGATGTCTAGGTCTTTCCCTTAAATGGTTGCAATAAATTTAAAGCCCTTCAATGTGATTGAATACTTTTTTTTCCTTTCTTCTTTCTAGTGAATAAGATGGCAGCTATCTACAGTAATTCATCTGTCATTGCGTTGCCCAGCTGCTTAGAGAAAGGGTTTCTAATCCACTGCATAACCTTCCTTAATGCTGGCTAACCTGAATAACCTTTTGCCACATAACTGTCTACAACTTCTACAATAAGTAATAAATATATTAAACTGTGCTACTCATAGTACATATCTTGGAGCACCCTATAATTTGCCTGGTTTTATGATGAAATCAACCATTTATTTGTTAATGCACTTTGTTTTCCATCTCATAGCCAGACACCTTTTAGGAGACTCAGTTGACTATCTTGTATCATTTTATTTGAATTTTTATTTTTTTCCCTTTTTAGTAATACTATCCAAAACATTAAAATGGAAGGCAACTGTAATGCATGAATTAACTATGTCCCTTTGCTTTTAAATATTGTTATTTGTCACATTTTTAAATATAAGCAAATATTCAAATAACACTACAAGAAGGGAAATTAATTAGTACAGCTGGCAGACTCAACCTTAGAAGCAAAAAAAATCAGATTTATGCTGTTCGTGAGGTAATAAGATTTTGTATTTTTTTCTACATCTTTTATTAGTCCAGAAGCTACCAGGGAAATTTCTATAATCGCTGTATTACAGTAGTAAGCCCAACAGTAAGAAATCAACTTACCTAATTGAACTTCCAGTTTTAAGAAAGAAAAAAGAAAAGTGCCCAACACCAGGGCATCTGCCAAGGACATTTCAGCAGAAATTAGCTTCCTGAATTCTAAGAGAAAAACTCCACACAATTTTTTTCCTTCTTCAGTGTTAACATGTATCTTCTTAATCATCCCATATGGGTGGTGGGAGTTTGTTTTTCCCCCAAATGGGCACAGAGTTCTCAATGAATGTTGCTACCGAAAGGAAAAAAAAAAAAAAAAAAGAGCCACTGAAAAACCCCACAACAAACACAAACCAAAATAACAACACCACCAAAACCACCAAAAACTCCCACCTATTAAAATTTATGGTCAAGGGGCATGGCAGGCTGAGAGAGCATTAACTCACCTTTGTGTCATTCTGATTTGGTAAGCTGAAAATGTCTTCAGTGTATCCAAAAGTGCTCTGGAGGCCTGTAAAATTATGACACACTCCTAAGGCTGCCTGGCGCACTGCAGGACCAATTTCAGTCTCTGCCGTCTGCTGCCCTGTCCCATCCCATCCTTCCTTCCCCCAGCTTGCCCCTAGCTTTGTCCCTTGCCATGATTTGCAAGGCAGTGCTTTAAAAGCTGCCTTCCAGCATGCCTGCGCAAAGGCTTTCCTCTCTCAGACAGAAACATTGATTGTAGGGTTTAATGCTATTCCAGCCTCTTTGTCCTGCCATAAAATGTGCCTTGCATATAACCAGCTGTAGCATAATTAAGCTAGATTTTAGGTGCTTAATCAGGCTCAGCAAAATAACAGTTTGTCACATTCCTTCCAGCTGAAATCAGTACATAGTTATAAGTCTACACTGCCTCTACTGTACCTGTGAGTAACTGCTGTCAGCTGGCAAGAGCTTCATATGAATTCGGATTCACTAGATTAATTTAAGATACTTTTCCTTCAAAACAAGTACTGTACTGTATCTCTTCAGACTGAGACTTTTCAGTACATTTATTTGTCAAATATGCATATGTATGTGTCTACATACATAATTTCCTCATAAATTCAGTAGTCGTAGATAAATGGAATGTAGAGATAATATAGTTTCATGCACGCAGTACTGTGTACAGAGGGCCAGTCCGTTATCTCCTGTGAAATGACATAATTGCAACAACATTATGCTAGTTGGGGCTTGTTGGCAAGAATTCATGCCAGTTACATAATTAATTGCAGCATATTCTAACCTACTGAAGTCTATGCATATTTCTAGGCATGGCTTGTACAGTCCCAGTGATTTCTGCTTACAAATTCCCTTTATACATGCCCTCAGATTCCCCCTGGATATGCTCCTGTCACCGTGTCACTTTGAGAATCACTGCTTCAGTTCTTCTATCTATACAGTTCTCATAGAAGTCAGTGTGGGATTCAGATGCACACAGGTAATAAGGCTGGATGCTGGGCAAAGCATGGTAGATTCTGAGCTCTTCTAACAGTCCTCTGCACATCCTTCTGATTACTAAGTTCTGTGAGCCTCAGCCTGACCTGATATGAGCCCCTAGAGTTAGTATCGTTATGCACCTGCTAAGATTTCTACCTTAAGATGAGCTGTACCATTTAAATATTTCAAATTGTGTTTGTATATATATATATATATATATGAAAATATATAATATCGAGTATCTGGGTAATAGTAGAGGGGTTTTTTGTTTTGTTTTGTTTTGTTTTTTTTGTTTCTTTGTTTGTTTGTTTTTGGTTTTTTAATAAGAATTCTGTAGGTTTTTGTGGGAATGGAGAACTCTCCACCTTTTCTCCAAGTAGCCTGCCACCAGGCTGGTTTTGTTAGGAGACCGGGGCTTGTTGCTGATGATATCTGCCATGCAGTCAAGACAGTAACCCACCGTGGGATTGCAGATGTTAGAATGTCTTCTTCTGCACATCCTCATTGAGATATTGTACCAACTGTCCCTGTGAAATACCCTCTCTTGCCCAAAGGCATGGCCGGTCTACATGACTCCACTTGCTCACTGTTCTGGCTCTGTTTCAAGACTGTGCAGGAGAAATGAAAGGAGTAAGGAAAGATGAAGAGTACAGTTTGTATTATCTATGCCTTATCTTCTTTTCTCACCCTCAGTTTTGCTATTCATATGGACTTAGTGAATTCTCAGAAAAGTGTAACTTTGATTTCAAAGGTGTCTGTATCCAAATGATGGAAAGCCAGAAGAGTTCATAAGGAGGCTAAAATAACAAGATTGTTTAAAAATGACGTTTGCTTATGGTTTGAACTGTTGTGTCTCTCTACCATGCAGATATTTGTGATAACCCCACTTAGCTGGCAGTTAGGTCACATTAATCAGGCTACTTCTATAGCTGCTTCTTTCTATCTGCAACTTCATATAATTCTCCAAAGGAATTCTGCAGTTGTGGACAGTGTAGAGACAGGACTGATTTGGCAGTGCTTTGCTCAGCTGTGTTAAGTTGTTTTGCTATATGGAAAGAATTTAATTAGCCCACACCAAAGTTACATCACCTTCAGTGGCAGGTAAAACTGGCATGTAACACTATGAGCTGAATCAATATAAACTGATATAAAACTCTGCAAAACTAGATTTCAATGGACTGCTTAATGCAGCTCAGAAAAGCAAATCCCAGCACAATATAGCATGCAAAGTGAAATAAATGAATGAAAACTGCATGATTAAATGCTTTCATCTGGAAATTTCGTTGCAATATTCAGAATCTCTACAAATTCTTCTAATTCATCATACTCTTTGTTTATTACTAATAAATTAATGTGCTGATGGAAGGAATTCATTACCCTTTCTACACACTTCACTAGTTGCAGGTCATTTATTAATCTGTGTTATCTGGTAAGACTAAAACCAGCTGTAATTACATTGTTAAACATTGATTAATAAGCAGCCCACATCACTAATATACGCAAGAAGCAAGATAAAAAATCTTTTTAAAGATTTAGAGCAAAATTTTAACATTCCTTTGGGAATAAGGAAATCTGGATCTTCATCAATATTCATTTTTGTAGGATTCCATTTGCTTGTATAGCTCTATCTCTAAACACCTTTTGGAAACAGATTAACAAGCAAATTCAATTACACTAGAGTAAACGAACTGCATTCACAAAATGGTATTAATGCACTAAGTGAAACATTTAGAATGAAACATTTTTTTTTTAAACAGTCTTCAGCTAACCATTCTTTTTTTTGTTTTGTGTTCTTAGTTCAATCATAATTAAGTACACATCTATTTTAAACCCATTTATATTTCACAGATTTAAAAACAATTGAGCAATTTGAAACACATTATTAAAAATACTGTAGATTTCTAGACCCTGCTTTTGTAGGCTTTCAATAAAATCTGTTTGATTGAAGTGACACACAGCAAATTATTACATGTAAGAAACTTTGATTATAATTAACAGCAAATAAACAGAATGTTTCTGGCACTTGACAAAATTGGGGAACTTATTTTTGTGATATAGCTCTATGGAAATAAAGCAGATGGAAAGAAGATGCCTTTAGAAAAGATGTTTTAAGATGGTCCTCAGTTAATCATAAATGACAAATCTTATTATAGCAGCACTATTGCTAAGGGTCTGTCAGTATTTCCATTACAAACCTATATTTCAAAGATTTATAAATGGGCTATAAAAATTAAGTCTGGGATGAAATTTGGTGTTCATACTGTTCACTGTGGGATCACATTTTCCTCATAAAACTTAAAAATCCACTTTACCTTTTTGAGTAGGACAACTGCAAAGGAACTGAAAGTAAGATGTTTGGGATGACTTGTGTGTTTGTATAACTTTTAAAAATGACACTTCTTTTGAGGAAGATCAGAAGCTTGTTTTGAGACCCATTAGTACATACTCTCTACTGAAGGATGTTAGAGGTGATTCACTAGTTCTTTTCTACTCTTCCCTACCTGTGAGACAGAACTACCCACAACATATATCCTTTGATAGGACAAGGGGTAGTGGTTTTAAACTAAAAGAGGATAGATTTGGACTAGATATAAGGAAGACATTTTTTACAATGAGGGTAGTGAGGAACAGGAACAGATGGCCCAGAGAGGTGGTAGATACCTCATCCCTGGAAACATTCAAGGTCAAGTTGGACAGGGCTCTGAGCAGCCTGATATAGTTAAGATGTCCCTATTACTTGCAGGGCGGTTGGACTAGATGATCTTTAAAGGTACCTTCCAACCCAAATTATTCTGTGATTCTATGATATGGAGAACACAATAAGGAGATCCCAGTTCTCTGGGATCTGACAGTGTTTTTTAGCCACTTTGCCCAAGTCTGCCTTGGTAAGCTGTGTCTGTGACTGTTGTCTGGCACTGTTTGTCTCGTAGAGGAGTTTCTCTATCCCAGCTGGCTGAACCACCAAACCAGGCAGCTTCACGAAGCCTGTCCATGGGGAACTGCACGTGCCCATGCCCAGAATTGTTTAGGAAAGTGCTACATAGTCTGGCCAGATTCTGCTATAATAGTGCAAATAACCAGTGTTTGGCAAGATTCCCTAGCGCTGTTTTATTTCCTAATATATATGTAGACTTTGAGGCCATTCAAACTGATGAGACAGCTAGAGATTGATTTGGACTGAACTGAAATCTGCAATCAGGGTGAAGTTTGCCAGTACCAAATGGGGGAATCCAGCTTCAGAGAGCCAGACTTTCAAGTTGTCAAAGATCATGTTACCTCTAGAGCTGGCAGCCTTGAATGACCAATGCATAGACATATGCTGATCTCTGCACATCATATACCTAAAAAATTCCTGGTATATTAACAGGCAAAGACACTGTTCCAGAAAAGCTACAATATTCATCTGGCTGTCCTGGATATGCTTTCATAAGAGAAGAATAAGATACTTTTTCATCCACTACTGCTGAAAAATCGTGTTCTTTTTGTAGTAGCAGCCTTGGGATAGGCTCACACTAGAGATCATTGCCTGCTACCCAGCAAATCAACCTGCAAATGAACCTACCAACTGCTGCAAGTGAACCTGGTGTCCTTTCAGTGCCTGAATAAGGGACTGGCCCATGAAATATATGCCTGCACTGATACGACACCTGCTTCCACTAAACACACCCCTCACTTCCTTTCATATGGCAGGCTTGGCTGGCTGACGAGAAATAGGAACCCTACAGCCAAAATTCAAGCTGAAGTACCAAGAAACTAGATTTGAATAAGTGGTAAAAAGAAAAAGAGAAGAATGCTTACAGAAGGAAAGTATTGAACAGACACTAGCATTATTATTGATGACATTATTATTATTATGCTGAAAATTACAATCCTGTTGTTTTTGTAAAAGACAGAAGACATGAAGAACAAAATGTATGATCTTGTGTTTTTCTTTATTTAGGAAACAACATTTGTGAACGCTGAAGTCTAGGCTGATAGCTTGTTTCATCTGGACAGTTGATGCTTAAGATTTTGTGGAGAAATAGAAAAAAACCCTCTGTTTTATTTAGAAGTTACTTAATATTTCAGTTTCTCTGCAGGTGGAGAATAATTATGTTGTGTTATTTTTTTCTTATTTTGTCTTTATGCAACATTGGTCATGCTGAAGGCAGTAGAAACTGTCTAAAATATGATGTTATCATCTGAGAATATAAAAAATAAATCTAAAGAGGTAAAAGCAAATAAAATGGTAATAAGGGGAAGTGGGTCAAGTGAGCAGACTAATAAATATATAAAATAATTATCTTTAGCAAGTATTCTCTTCTTTTCCAGGGATTTAAACAGTCATATTTTATTAATAAACTTACTGCATATCTGTAAAAATTAAACTTGTAATACAGGCCTGCCTGCAGTATGCAATGTGTCTCATCTATGTTTTGGGGGGTAACCAGAAACAGAGTGGTCAAACAGTGAATTTTCATAAACTTTCACAGGTTATTATATGCTAACTTGTGATTGTGGGTGATTTCTGAGACTAGAAGGTGTGATATGTGAAAAAAGTAAAGGTTATTTGTGCAGACCCTTACTGATTTCAAAAGCTATACATATTTTAACACAAACAAGTATTCTTAAAAAGAAGAATATTGCCCTTTGTTCTGTTTTTTCCACTGTGTTCATTATGGACTAGAATCAATACTGTGGAACTTAGGTGGCCAGGCACTAACTGATAGTATTGGCTAATAGAAGTAAATTCATAACATAATTGAGGTTCACAGACATCACTTCTGGCCAGAAAATTATAGATCAATCCAAACTTTAACAAAAGCAGTCCATGATTCATTAGTCAAAACATACCTAAATGTTTGCAGACTTGTTAACCAATAGTCTCATCAGTGGAAAAGGAATTACTAAGCAATGTTCCTCCTAAGCATTGCAGCTGCTTAATGACTCACATGCAAATGTTATCAAAAAGGTCATTTACCTCATTCTTTCACTGTAGAGTTCATTTGAATATTCTGCATTTGAATTACTCTTTTTTTTTTAATTAACCTAACGTGACTGGAGGTGTATTTTACATAGTAGTAGCATGTGAGTTGTCAGGGCTGGCCCAGTACTTCATGTTTGTGACAGTAAGTCTTTGGGAAAACAATAAGCACACTCAAAATATTGATGGAGAAATTGCTTCTTTCTTATAGACATACACAGAAAATTACAAAACCCTGGAGATTCAACACAGTTGGCCACATTTGATTGTGTTGTCCCCAGTCTGGTTGTATGAGTAGATGCTAAGTTGTGTTTTAATCTTTACTTGTATTATTTCTCAAGCTCACTGCCTCAAACTGAGAGCATCAATGAACATATTTCAATGGATTTCTTGACTGAAGTTAGGAGAAAATCTGGAATGAAAACAGTCCTACAGGGCTTGGGAAGATAAGAAAGCATGATACCAACTAGTAAGAATGTCTGGTTTCAGCTGATTTTGATGCATAACTAGCAGTCTGTGCTTGATTTGCTGCTCTTCTTCCTTATACACGCTTGTATGTATCTGTGGATACACTGTTGTACGCTGCAGGCTGGAGGCAGTTTAGAGAAGACAGAAGCTCTGATGTACCTTTGAAGAAAATACAGCAAATTCTCTGGTTGTGCCTTCTGTTGCACATTTTGAACAACAAAAAATGTTTGCATCAACACAGCTTTTACATGAGTCTCACCAGCCATGCAATGTAACTGAAAATGTTATGGTCTAAACTCTGATGGTTTGATTATCTCACATGGTCTGATTTTCTGGTAGTATCCGAGCTGGACCTCTGTAACAGACCATGGGACCTAAGCACAAACATAGCTTTTGTATCTCATGGTGGTATGTTCGTAGAGAATCTGGTACTCTGCAGGATTTTCTGTCTCCTAAGGCTGATGGTTGTGCATAAAAATGAAGCTTTTGTGTGTGCTGAAAATTCCACAGTTCTGGATTTCTCATATTTTTTTCAGGAAAAGTCGAAAGAAAAAATTACAATATTTTTATATTTGAAGTGTTTGTTTTCATGGTGGTGGTATTTTATTTTCTTTCAAAGAGAAATGAGAAAGATAAAATCAGATTTTTTTTTCCAGAGAACTACCTTAGGTAGAAACTGTTTATTTGCTTATTTATTAATATTTATAAATAAGTTTTTGTTTCAAAAAAATAAACCTAACCAACTCTAATTTCATATTGAACATTATGGGGAAAATACTGCAAAAAAATGGCTAAATAAGTATAGAGGTGATTTAAAGAGTAAAGCAACATAACCAAATACATACACAGCTTTTAGGTATGGCAGAAAACAAACAAAAATTATACTTCCATGCTAATAAATACAGTGTGTCATGGCCTATTCTTCACTCCTGAAATCAAGTGGCACAATGTGGTTTGCATGTCTTCTGTCCTAAAAGAGGATGGATTTACTGATTCGTGCAACCAGTCCCAGCTGCATTGTCACCCACCTGAGCTGGCGCCGGCTGTCCAAGCAGCCCCACCTCTGAGTCCCCATTGACAGTTATGGGTGGATGGAACGTAGGTGACCACAGGTCCTTGTTTAAAGCCATGCCCTGGCCCTGCTTAGTTTCTTAGTAAAGATGTGGCAAAGGGACTAGCTTTCTGGTAAAATTTGGATGTGAGCTTAATTTACCTGCTGGTCTTGATCCTTGGTGATTAGAGAGCTTTTCTCATGTTGGGGAGCCTCACTGCTGATGAATGGAGCACAGGAAAGAGTTTTTGGCTTGAAATAGGAGTGGTCTGTTCTGAATGATCATTTTTAATAGGGTGTGAATCACTGCCATGTCATCAAGAATATAGAAAAAATGCATGAGAAAATTCTGTCAATAGAATGCTATTTCCATGGACTATTTTGTATTATAACAAATTGTATTTGCTGTAATAAGTTACAAATGTAATTTATTACAAGTTAACATTGAGACTGAGACAAGTCATTAAAAATGTATAATACACACAATTTTGTTTCCCCTGATAAATGTGAAGTTTGCTAGGCTCAACTCCCCTCATTAGTATGTGACAGTGCCAGAAGACACTTTGATCCAAAAGGCTAGATATACATGCTGTATGCCATAAATGCATTTTAGTTTTAATAACTATCCAAGAGGTTCAGCATATTGCTTAATAAAAGATCAATGCCGTAATATGATTAACCACCCTGTGTTGCTTTCTTTCTGTTTCTGAGAAAAGATAGTTCAGGAGTTGCATGGCAGTGAATAGCAAAATGACTAATTGACAGGCAAAATGAAGGTTTCCCTAAAGGTTTTTTCCCCCTCTCCGCCCTCAGGGCTTTCTTTGTTGGTAGAATGCTGTTAACTCTTTTGTTTAGGTTCTCTTACCTTTAAGCAGGCCTGTGGAAGAGCTTTTCATATTTTTTAGCAGTAGATTTGCTTGCTGAGTAAATACAGCTGATGAAAGAAAAGCTGGTGATCCATAAAAGACCAGGCTGCAGGGATCCTCATTAATCTTCCAATAGTTTTTGCTGTCATTCCTCTTTAAAGTTCCTTGCCTTGTAAAGTGTTTGTGGAAAAAGTAGGAACACTTGTGCCTTCCACTAAGCAACGATTTCCAGCCATATCCCAACAAAAGCTTACACTCCCTTTCAGCTAGTTTTAACTTCAGCCATGTCACTGGGCAGAGTTCTCGGCTACGAAAGAGAAAACATCGTTTAACTGTTTTACAAAAGGAGGACAAAGAAGAAGACAAACAGTTTTCTTGTTGTCTACTGATGGTAATGTGACTATATCATCAAACAGAAAAACTAAGTGGGATACAATGATAAAAAAAAAAAATTTGAGTACATTCAACCTTAAATAAGAGACTGTCCCTTGCAAATCTTACAGAAAGAGTAAAACATGTGGCATGAAATTGAGAAAGTTAATATAATTAGCTGTGATGGATTATGGCAGGATCATGAGAACATTAGGATGGAGGCCTACAGTTTAGAAGGTATTCCAGATTTGGGATTGCTGAGCTAATGGTCACCAAGCAGGGCTCAAAGCATGGTCTGCTGAGGATGATTAAACTGACTTGTGTTCAGATTGTGCTTTCTATTAGCACCATCCAGAATTTTAGTCCATCTATCAGGTATGCCACCAGTCTTTTGACCAAGGAAGAAGTCATAGGGAATAATTCAAGCTCTTTCATGGAAAAGAGACAAGGAAATCAAAGGGTTTGAAAAGATCCTATTATTCAAAAGGTAAGAAAGAATACAAACCACCAAAATGCTACCAGTTTGCATTAAAAAAAAAAAAAGGAGAAAAAGAGACAGTATAGGAGTCCCGTTCAGCATTCCTGATGCAAAATATTTTGGTGTGAGCACCATTCAGAAAATAAAGAAAGTATCCTTATGGCAGAAGTGGTAATACTTGCTCTGGTAACCCTACTATTGAAGCTCTCTCTGGGACCTGGGAGGCCAAGGTTTTGATGTATTATCTCTTTGAACTGAAGTAGAAAAAGAGACCCTGTGAATAGTGGCAATCCATTGCTCTTCCTCCAGTCTCCCACTTTATGGCTTACTTGGTTTGTGTATAACACTGAAATTATCACCAAGGCACAAGCTAAAATTTAAGAGCAAGTTTCGTGTGGCTTAGTTTTAGACAGCTAAACAGTAGTAATTTTGTTTAAAACATCTTCCAAGATCCTTCTATAATCAATATCAGGTCAAAAAATCAGTCTTAAGACCTATCTAAGGATTAGTTTGATCTGTGAATCTTTCTTTGCTGATAGTAACAGAAGTTTAGATTATTACCTAAATCTATTCTTTACAGAAATATGGCAAAGCTGGGTGATACAAATCTCTGCTTGAGTGTCTCTTCTTCTAACAGGTCCTAGGCTTACTTTCATTTCTCTCTGTGGCCTCGTGAATAGCTTATTATTTACACAATGGGCAATACTTTAAACAAAAGCCATAGAAAAACAGAGCTCCAAGTGACTGAGAAACTTACATTCTTCTAGGACAATGGGCAAGAGGAAAACACTACTCAGTGCCCTAAAGGAAGTATTTGTGCTTCTAGAGTAAACTAAACATTAATTTGTCCCTGAAATTTGATTGTGATGTCACTGAATTAACCATACAAACTATCTATCATTATCCCTAATGCTATAAAATAAGGTTATATAATAAACATACCAACATAATCCTATGTACAAGAGTTGTTTACTAGATTTCTCTGCCTTTGGCAACATATATAATTATTATGATCTCTTCTATTGTTGGGCATTGAAGTGACATGGAAACTAAAATGCCACTTTTCCTATGAAAAAAAATAATCAGAGGAGTCAGGTGCAGCAATACATTTCAGGTTGTACAAGCAAGACCTCATCATCTACAGTCATGGCTCTGTGGCAGACTGACTTATTCAGTGTATAGGTCAGCCTTAGACAGACGGCTAGTCCCTGAGAAAGCCTTCAAAAGTGAGTTAAAGGACTGCCTGGGGCAAGCTCTCCTCATGGAAATGATTTCACCTCTTCCTCCATTCCTAAATTCCTAATTCCTGGAAACACCTGTTCCTTAACCTGGGGCTGCTTAGCTCAAGAGAGATATTTCAGCTTGTTTCTTTGTAGCCTTGACTTTGTAAATCTGTCTCTGCCTGTTGGGAAGAAATGGAGGAGCCTTCCCACCACGGAAGAAGGCATTGGCTCTCTGAGGTGAGAATTTGGGCTGCTTGTAAAGAACAAAACACACAGGCTCTGATTGTAATAGCAAGTTGTTCTCACAATGCCAATAACATTAATCCTGTACCATAATAAACAAGTCCAGATACTAGCATTAACTGCTATTTGCAACAATTATTATTATTGTAGAGCAGGACCTCCATGATAAAGCACTGCATGATCATAAGTGAAAGCCTGTGCCTCAAAGACCTATAGTCCAGAGCCAAGGAACAGCAAGTAAAACCCACTGGAGTAATTGGTTTCATTTGAAAGGAATGAATGGACTCAGAAAATCAAGTATGTTAACATAATCCAGTTGCTAACAACCAGTCAAGGTTTAGGAAAGAGCTAACACAGCCTTGATTTATATGGTAAAAATCGCCAGTGCAATAAGGCCTTTACATGATTTAAAGCTCTTTGAACCAGAAAAGGAAACAAACAAACAGAACAAACCAAGAAACTTCTGTTGTGTTTTAACCCCAGCCAGCAACCACACAGCCACTTGCTCACTCTGCCCTGGTGGGATAAGGGAGGGAAACAGAAGGGTAGAAGTGAGAAAACTCCTGGGTTAAGATAAAAGCAGTTTAATAAGTAAAGCAAAAGCCATGCACACAAGCAAAGCAAAACAAGAAATTCATTCACTACTTCCCACAGGCAGTCAGGTGTTCCGCCTTCTCCAGGAAAGCCAGGCTCCATCATATGTAACCATTCCTTGGGAAGACAAACAGCAAAACTTTGAACATCACTCCTTCTCCCTCTTCTTCCCCCAGCTTTATATGCTGATCATGACATCATATGGTGTGCAATATCCCTTTGGTCACTTGGAGTCAGCTGTCCCAGCAGTGTCTCCTCACAACTCCTTGTGCACCCTCAGCCTACTCACTGCTGGGGTGCCGTGGGGAGCAGAAAAGGCCTTTACTCTGTGTATGCACTGCTCATCAGTAACTAAAACATCCCTGTATTATTAACACTTGTTTCCAGCACAAATCCAAAACATAGCCCTATGCTAGCTACTATGAAGAAAATTAATTCTATCCCAGCCAAAACCAGGCGAACTCCAAACAACAAAAAATAACCCAACCCCAAACAACAACAACAAAAATGAAAATAATGTCCTTTTTTACTGTTTGTTCTCAGATGCACCAAATAGGACCTACAGGAAATTAAGGCTAAGTGTTATGCTGTGTGAACAGGACTAGTCTACAAGTAGCCTCATTCTCTCATGGTGGAAAACATAGTACTACCTCTGCTGGTGAATTTTGAATTAATCAGTGTGATAATTCTTATTTTCCTGTTTTAAAAAGACACAAATGAAAATAGAGATGGAACAATAAAAGTTGGGTGTAATAGATATTTTAGAGGTGCGTCTTCACAAGATGTTTTCAAGAGGATCAGTCATTCTTAATATCACAATTTCTGCTACAGACTCTCATTAGCTACTCCAAGATCTTGTGTGATTGATTTGGCCAGGTCCATCTTCTTTATTGCTCTGAGGCTAGGCTAAAACATCTAGGCTGTTTCACTTCTGCTGCCATTGTGATTGCTCTCAGGATTGAAAAGCAGAAAGGACAAGATTGAGAAAAGGAAAGACAGCAATAAAAAAAATCTGAGGAAAACAGAGAAATGTGCTGAAAGGATGAAAGAGGATGAATATTTTTTTTTCTGTGTTTGTAAGTGTGTGGACCACTGGTCTGGTGTCCCTAATGTGGACATTCTGCTTGTTTGTTGTTGTTGTTGTTTGTTTTGTTTGCTTGTTTTTTTTTTTTGTTGTTTTTTTTTTTTTGTTTAGTTGTTGTGTTTTTGTTTGTTTGTTTGTTTTTCCCAGGCTCAATACTGAACCCATCCAACACAGCAGGAACACATTTTGTTTTCAGGACTTTGAGAAGTGAGGTTACAGATGGAATGTACTGTCCCAGACTATCTCATTCAATATTTACATCCCTTCTTTGCAATAATAGTTTTAGTTCATTGATTTTTCAGTCTGATAATTTTTGTATTTAGTAAGGTGAAATTTCACATTGGTGCTGAGGTTTATCAAAATTCTTTTTCATTTGAATAACTTATTTTTTCCCCACTTTCGTACCACTTCCTTCAAGCAGTGAGTATATTATTCTATGAATTTTTGACCACTTCGCACAACTGAACTCACCATTAGGGAAAATGTTCAAACTTGGATTTTTACAACAGGATAATAAAGAAACAATAAGGCATATTTGTCAGCATTGCAGGCAGTTGGCTCAACACTAGCAGCTGGACAGTTAGGAAGTGTTTTGAAGGCATCAGGGAAAAGGAGAGTTTTAAGATTTAAAGGAAGATAGTGAATTAGGATTGCAGATGTTCACAAGGATACCTTTCCAAATGTGAGTAGAAAAAAAAACTAAAGAACTTGACAGAAAAAATAAATGCCTAAGATAAGCCATGGATGTTCCTTCCTTGAATGTGAAAGCAGGTAGCCAGAATTCAGTGCAAGGAAGAAGGGAAAGCCAAGAGAAAGACAGAAAGAGCTAAGTTGAGTTGGTCAAAGTGCCAGGCTATCAAAAAGGTCATTGCAAAACAATTTTGAATGCACTGAAAAAGAGAGATTACCTGTCTTAAAGCCTGGGAGAAGGATGTTATGCTAACTGAAATGCCAGATGACAGGAGCCAGCTGAAATAGATAAGATAGAAAAGGCTGCAACCAAGACATATTTCAATAGATTTAGACACAGTCTGGAAACAAAGATCTAGAGAAAAGTCTAAAGTGGCCTAAAAGTATCTATTAATCTTCATTAACTATTTAGGAAGTCTAAATGACTGCTCAGCTTTAATTGTTCTTACCCGTGTCTGTGATGGCTAGGTGATAGATCTGATTGACAGGTAAGTCTTTGATCACTTTTTTTCAACAGAAAGGAAAAAAATTGGGGAAATCTTTAAGAGGAAAAACAAGGTCCTATTTTAGCTACATGGAGTATGAGCTGATGACTAGATATCTTCAAGAATGCATGAGAGATGAAAGAGGATTTTGATTTGTACAGAAGACAAGTTTGGCCAAAGTAGAACTGTGATTTGTCATAGTAGAGTAAAATCAGTTTGCATCTGAAAATAAAATTACTTATAAAGAGAGAATGAAAGAGAAAAAGAAGGTAATATAGAACACAGTATGTAGATCAACCACACTGAGGTTCCTCCTTTGATGAATGTATTGAAAGGACAGTTGTTAGAAGCAGGAGAGGATCCAGGAAAGCATCATAGAAGCTAAATGAGACAAGATTCAAGGAAAGGTCGGTAATATCAAACGCAGCTGACACATTAAGGTAAAACAAGGTCTGGGAAAAAAAGGAGGAATTAGAACTGTAGGAAGAATTGTTTCACTGTACATAAGAAGAAATGGTGGGAAACTGACAGTTTAAGTTAGAGAGAGTTAAGTATTAAGAAAGATTTTATAAATAGTGATCAACTAATTCGAAAGTAGAAGAATGTGAGGTTTGTTTTTTTTTTTTTTTCTTTTTTCTTTGTAAAGTGGAAAGATTAATGTCTGTGTCATTAGGAGAAAAAAATGGAATGGGATTGGAGGGTACCTATGATTCAATGGTGAACAAAAGAAGGGTTTCTTCTGAGACAGGATGGTGGAACGAAGGGTAGGCAGGAAGTCATGCTGTATTTTATCAGATGATACTCTGTCTGGATACTGCTACATAATTATGTATATCTATTTTTCTCTTCAAGCACAGATGACCTTAAAACATTCTCTTGGGTTGTAACAATTTTCTCGTATGGTATCATGAAGTATTTTGGAGAAATTAAAAAAAAAGAGAAAAAAAATCTAACCTTTACTTCCTGCTTATATATATATATATATGTATATATATATATACGTAACAAATATCCAGGTAATTCTAAAGAAAAATATTTATTCATAGTAATGTGCTAAAACATTTCTCAGAGTGCTGTGGCTGCACTGAGAATGTATGTTACTGACACAAAAGTAGCTAGAAATATTGGAGTGGAGTATATATCTCTTTCATTTTCATTTATAACTTTATTGACCTCAGATTTATGTATTAGAAAACATTAAAGCACAGCAATGGTTAAGGAATTCTGCACAAATCAGGCTTTCCCCATGAGAAGCAATCCACACACCTATATTTCTGGGCTGCATTCTCATTCACTTTTGGAGCAAAGAAAGTATAGCAAAGTGCTCTTCAGGACTGGGAATGAATCCTGCCTCACCATCTGTTACTAATTTTGGAACTGAAGACCCCGTGCATTATTAAATCACTAAGTTAAAAAACTTGTGTTAAGCTGGTGTTAACTTAACCCACTACAGTCAGGAATGTTAAAGTTCAGACTAGATTTGGAACAGGGTATCAGGGGTGAATAGATTCTTAACTTTATATATAACCTTTCTTTGGGGCTTAAGATGTTATATTTTATAAATAATTGCTTCACACTGTTGTGAGTATTGAAGTGGTCTTGAATAGTATTATATTGTCTTTTCTGTAATGCCTTAGTACAATGAAGCAGCTAAACAGTGAATTATTGGTTGTGGGTATGCTCTCAGCTGTGTCTGATATATGGTGCTATCTGAGCTGTGTCCTTGTGATGTAATGGCTTTAAAAGGTCATCCATTGCTTTACACAGGTCACCTTTTTTGGCCCCGCACTACACACTTCATCTTTTCCTGAACATCTCAAAATGGCTGAGGAGATAACACTGCAGAAGATGACAATTTCAACTTTATTTGGTGAGAGCTCTGTAGTATGGCGATAGTCCAGAGTATTGCTTGGAACTGAATCCTTCATTCTGAAGTTCTCTTATTGTAAGTGAAGGTATACATTCAGCCTGAGTAATTTACAGGTTTACTTTCTTTTTCTGCAGGACTTCCTAGAAGAAGTACATCCAGAAAGAATTTGGCTTGCTGCACTTGAGCTATACAGATGGCCTGCATGTGTGCATAGAATCAGATGCATTGACCTGCCCATATGTAGCCAATATGTCTGTGGTGCTCCTCCAACTGAGCTGCCAGGCATCTGGAATTCTCAAAAAAAAATGTCCAAAATACTCGAATTCCACCTGGACACCATTTCCATGAGGAAAAAGAGGACACATCAGGAAAAACTTGGAGATATGGCAGCCCTGGTACTATGAGAATTTTTAACTATGAAAGCAGCCCATTGTATATTTTGTATTCTCTGTCTTGAGCTGGAAATGTAGCACACCTGTCAATGTGATTTTAGGGTAATTCTTTATTGTTTATCTTATCTCTTTTATCATGGACATTTAACGAATAGACAGTGGTTTTCTGCTACAATTCATCAGGTTTGCAAGCTTCTCTAATGTCAGTATTTTCTATAACATGGAGTTATATTCTTCATGCTCTTCCCAAGAGTCATTATTACATGTAGTATGAATGTGAATGCAAAATAATTTAAAATAGCTATAGGGGATCTATAGCTCCTACTTCAGTTACAAAGCAACCTCAGTGTACACTTTTCCACCATCAGTATCTTTTATGTTTTATATCCATGAAAAGCAATCACTACTTTTGTTACTTTGCAGCATTAAGGTAATGGCTCCTTTGAACATGGACACACTGTATTGTAATAATAGCACAGATTGCATATTATGAATCTGCAATACTCAATGCAAAGTAGATATCCCAATGGCAAGTAGCTTCTGAGAATGCGCAGTAGTTGTTTTAAAAACACAACATCTTGCCCAATTTAAATTACTTAAACTGATTATTCTACATTCCAGGCTAATTGTCTGCAAAATTTCATTATAAAAATCACAGCTGTTTTCTGGTGCATGTGTGCATGGGAATTTGTTTGTTTGGTTGGTTTTTATTCATTTGAGAAAAGACAAATATGTGTCTGAAACACAATTTTTTTTGTTCAGTTTTCAAAGCCATATTTAGTATAAAATGTTTAACACAGAATCAGTTTCAGCCTATTAAGCCTTGTACCCTAACATTCCATCCACACCACCTCTTTGCACAGACCTTGCAAACATGTTGCTATGGAATATGCAGCTATACATCAATGCCTGAACACACATATTGCTTCGAAGCATACTGACTCAATCCGGCCATAATTTTTATAAAAAATGGGCAATGTCTATTCTTATTTGCATTTAAAGAGCCTCAGATATGAATTAGAAAATCCAGTTGACATCAATGGAAGTACATGCACTAACACTAGCATATGGTCCTCAGTTTGTGGAAAACAAGTGTTCTGCCCACACTTTTTTTAAGACATACACACACACACAGGGCCTATGCTTTATACTTCCACCAGCTGCAAAATGTTAGAAATTTAATTAGCAAATGTCTTTATATATATATATATATATATATATATATTCTTTTTTTTAAAATCTAGATTTCTACTCAGTTGGATTTAGTTGTGTTGTAACTGAGCATTCAGAGAGAGTCATAACTAATATTTGCATGGACTAAACTGCTGACAGAGATGTAAATTTGCTAGAGAAAAATATGACTGATGCCTTAAAATACTAGTTCTGTTTCTTGTATAGACATGGGTAAAAGTTGCTGCTTACTTAAATGCCATTAGCTGCAATAGCAATAATGGTGATCATGGTATGTGACCGAGATAAGTCTGGGGAGTCGTGCCTTATATAGTAATTGCATCCCATCAATGAATCACTTATTTCTGTTCCATCTCTGCAACTGCAGGCAGTGTCAGCTCCCTCCATAAAAGGCTAAGAGTATTCACACTGCAACTGCAGTTACCACTCACCCAGTGACTGGAGAGGATATTCTGGTAGACACTATTTAGTGACTTTTCAAAAACACCTGCGTGACTCAGAAGTTTGAAAGTGGCTTAGACACTTAAGAAAGTCAATAGAAATTATGCACCTCAGAGCCAGATTTTTAAAGGCTACTATCTTCCATTGATTACAGGAATTAGGAACCTAAATACCTTTACAAATCTGGCACAAGAGGCTAAATCACATTTGAAAGTCAATAAGAATTAGACTCCTAAGTGCCTAAATCAAATGAAAAAAAGACGTGTTTTAGGAGTGAGAATCTTTATAATTGTATTCCCACTAGTGTAACTGCAAATTATGGGTTCAATTATTCCACTTAGGCACAGCTCAGAGGAAGAAAGTGGTATGAAGTTGCAATGCCCCAGAGGAAACCAACTGTTCCTAAACTCTTCTAGGAGATGCAACATACTGCTTCATGAATTTTTGTCTTGTGAGAGAAAGAGATGATGGTTTTGTTTTAAGCTGTTTTCTTTAGACCATCAGGATAAAGACTAATGATTCTATTGGCCTTTATTTCTATTTATAAAATGATGCAATTAAAAAAATATACTGTTTAATATGTCTTACAGGTCTGAAAACTGATATAATACTTAACAAAAATAGGGCAAGATATTTTCCTTGAGTCTAATGACTTACAATGTAGGGACGAAATAATATAATTATTTGAACGCTGATGTGTGTGCTCCAATCAGGTAGATTAGTTGGACTGAGAAGTAACATTTTACTCAGTAGAAGTGCTCACTATGAACAAATGTGGCAAAATACGGCCATGAGTAAACAGAGACAAATAAGAAAACGGATCAAACAAAAACACACAAAAGTGAACAAAAGAAAAAATACCAACAAGAAGGTAAAAAATATTTTTGACAATGCCTTGAAAAGCAAATAAATATATATTGCTATCACAGATTTATTTTGTTTATAATTTTACCATAATTACATAAAAGAGTCAGCCCACCACTATCAAAAGGACAGTGATTATATGCAAAGATTATCTCTCTTCACATTAATCAAGGAGTTAACAGTGATTGAGATGATTTGGGAAAAGGCTAGAATGAAAAGGGAGTAATTATTCAGAGAAGGGAAGAAAATCAACAGGAAACATCATGTATTGCAAAAACGAATAAGAAGACTCCAAAATGAATACCACATTCACTTCCAGCATTATCCCATCTAGGGGGGAAAAACAAAAATCCATCTGAGCTATTAGTACCACAGTACCACATGCAATAAATTAACTACTTTTTAACTCCTCATTTGGAAGACAAATTATGGGAACTGAGGAGGGTATATAAAGAAAAACATGTAAAGGGTGCCTACAAAATCATACATGGTATAGCAAAAGTAAATCAGGAGTAAATCAGGATCGCCAGCTTGAACCCCTACCAGTCCAAGTGGGCCATTTGTGCTTGTGTTGCCCAAAAAGGTCAGACCTGCACGTGGAGCAACTCCTGTGGTGAAGGAAAGCTCTTTTCTAAAGAACTAGTCAATGAAAGCAGTGAGATTAGAGCTACCGCATTCAGTGATCACGCAGACAAGTTCTTTCCTCTCACTGAATTGAACAAGGTATATTATTTTTCCAAAGGCACTTTGAAGAGCACCAACAAGCAATATACAGCTGTTAAGAATGACTATGAGACTACATTCACTAGTGAGACTTCAGTTGTGCCCTGTGATGATGCTCAGCATCTTCCATCTGTCCAGTTTGACTTTGTGTCCATCTCTGACTTTGAGAACACACCCAAAGACTCAATTGTTAATGTAATTGGAGTTTGCAAGAGCTATGAAGATGTCATTAAAATTATCATGAAAGTGAACAATAGGGAGGTATCAAAGAGGAATGTGCATCTGACGGATTCACCAAGTCTCACAACGCAGCAACTAGGGACAATCCAATGAAATTATTAGAAAACAAAAATACAACAAAGAAAAAGGAAGATTGATTGTTTTCCATACAAAATATTGTTAAATTGCATTACTTTTTGCTATATACTCTTGTAGAGGTGAAGTGTAGCCTTGGCCAAAATAGGGTTAAGACAAATTAATGAAGATTATGGCAAGTGATAGCTTTAATCCTGTTAGGAAAGATGTTAGATCTGAAAATCCCTAATTTTGATGACTGCCAGAATTAAGGTAGAAGAAGCAACTTAAGGAGAAAAGGTGAAAATAAGAGCACCAGAAGAATGATTATGTATATATTATTCTTACATTCTTCCCTTAACATAAATTAGCACCTGGTGATCCTATTGAGTCTTTTTCTTACAGACAGGTTCATGTCCGATGAAAAGGTCTTTCCATGAAACCCATGTCCTGTTGCCAAAGGGAATACAGAGAAAAAAAAATACTGGAATGAGCAAAATCAGCATGGGGGAAATAATAAATAGAAAAGGGAGGAAGGTAACTATTAAAAGGCCACAAACATAAGGGCAGGGAAACAGCAGGAGACACCAAGCAGAGTCCCTCAACTCATCAGTCTTTGAAAGTATCATCCAAGGAGTAGATGGGCACTGCTTGCTGATGTGATGTGTTGAGATATGACAGGACAAGGCAACAGAAATAGTCTGCAGTTGTTCCCTTTCCCCATGCAGTTTTATTCTCTTGATTCCAAGAATGGTCAGGGTCACCAGGAGGGTGATGAGGATGTGCCAGACCATGATGGGGTCTCAAGTCTCACAGGTATAAATAAAAGGAAAAGAAGAAAAAGGTAATATCAGTAAAGAGTTATTGAGGTGGAAGAGGGACTTTAGCTGATGTGTATGGTGTATATTTGCACCTGAATCTCCTTCTCTCTGCAGGAAACACAGGAGATGCCAAGAACTGCTCCGTGTCCATGAATATGTCCACATGTGGACAATTTTCCATTTAGTATTCACAGTGAAATGGGGAGCATGCTTCCCCACAGACATTTTTTGACAACTCGATAGTTAGAGAGCCTGTCAATTAGTGTCTGGATGGGGCACAAAAGTGAAGAAACAGAGTGAAGTGATTGTGTGTGTCATGAAGGGTTTTCACAGAACAGTTAGGAGACTGGGTAGCTACACATCGTGACACTTGCTCGTGTGGGGTTGTGATGTGCTCATTCTATCTGATAGGGTATATAAGGCCAGAAACCCAATGAGGAAACCTGTGTAGCCAAGATTCAGGCATGACTGGAGTCTACCTCTTACAAGGTTTTTCTGGAGGAGGGTGAGATTGAGAGATTCAAGCTGGTCTTCCTCTTCTTGAGCAGAGGACAGGTAGTATGGGGCCATGCGTATCTACTGACTGTAGTCCAGTAGGTCTCCAATCTTGCCAATCTCAATTCTTCTACATGGCAAGAGGATGTCTACTGCTCACACAGGTAGGTAAGGGTAGTGCAGCATAAGTTCAATAAGATTCTCCTCTTTGGTGGCAATAGGGAACATAGGTCCTCCAAAGAACTTTTAGGCATATGTTGTTGCAAACAATGTCAGTTAGATAAAGCTTCACTCTAAACGTGGCAGTCATATATTTGCTTGAAGTCCTCTCATCGTGCTTTACTTTTATAAAGTAAGTCCAGGTTTCCTTTATAGCCAGTGTAGGGAGAGGCACCTTGGCTGCTTACTTTTTAATGCTAGTGTGTATGAACCTAGACCCCTCTGAGAAGACTGTGTAGGAGGAAGGAGTTCTTGGCATATCAAACATTGAGGGAAAAAAGTTCTTATTGCCTGACTTGGTGCTGATCTGCTATAAGGGTAGCTTTCGTAATGGAGGCTCTAGCTGTCAGACTGTAGTCATAAAAATAAGCTTTCTTCTATGTTTGGTATAAAGAAACATTTAATACCCTTTCAGGCTCCTCTTTTGCAGGTTATGGAACAATAGACAATTTAAACTCTATTTGTATTGCTCTACTAACACAATAAAGCCACCCTCTGAGAATTTCTAGTATTGCAATACTTCCACGGTGAGTACTGCATTTCCCATACAAAATAAATCAGAAGTCATGTAATGCTGCAACAGAGTCCTGTCAATACCAGTTAAGAATCCAAGAGGATTTATGAGGTGCCAGCCTTCTGATTCTGCAACACAAGGTAGCTCAAATAACCCTGAAGTTTGATTTAAAAGCAGTGACCCTCAAAGTTTGCTGCTTAAATATTATAAAAACTTGCTGCTAATTATCAGGGCCATTACTGTCAACAAATCATGGTTTAGAAAACTGAGCCTGAGACTGTCTACTATTCTATTCATATGTAGAAGATTTATAGTTGCAATTCACATCCTGGCAAATCCTTTCATCTGTAGAATGACAGGTGTGATTTAAGCATGTCACTTATCTATTAAGCTCAGTGAAATTCCAGAGCTGAATTCTTTCATATTTCTTTTAACAAGAGAAAGACATTTAAATATTTTTTTTTGTTACCCAGTGTAATGAGCTATCCACATTAATTGAGAAAATACTGCATGTAGATTTTGCAGTTGTAAATGGAAAAGTAATTAGTGTTTGAAAATCATATGGCTTCAGTCCTTGTAGTTTTAAATACTTAATTGAGTGTTGATCTTGCAAACATTTGTGTATGTGAGCACTGTGATTAAAGTTAACAATGCATCTACAGCTTTGTAGATTGGAACTTTTTGTGATATATCCAAGCACTTCTTTTTGTAGATTATGAGATACATACAAAGAAAGTTAGTTTGTAGAATCAATTGCTTTCAATAGCTGCTGGTTGAGAGATCTCAAGGTATAATCAGTCATGAAAGGACTTGTTTTCTTTCAGAAACTTGTAAGAGGAGGTTTGTAAGTTTTATTCCTAAATCATATGAGTATTTTCCTCTGTTCAGATTGCTCATGAAAGTTCCATTAAGCATCTGAATTTACCAGTTTTTAAATGTACTTATGTTTCTGATTAATATTCAATTTCTAACCTAAAAAGACAACCATAAAAGACATGAGAATTCTTTTTCCTTTGGGAATTGTAACGTGTCCCCCAAATAAATGACAACTTATTACTGAAGAACTTAATTGCTCTTTATCATTCATCCTATATGTTGCTTACAATAATATTTTTATTTCTATCATTATTTTGCTTTTCCATGTAGAGCAAACAAGATTTCAAATGGTATGGTATGGTATGGCATGGCATGGCATGGCATGGCATGGCATGGCATGGTATGGTATAACCAATCAGTCCGTTCTGTTATTCTATGGTACACAAGACTGCCATTGTATTCTGAATACCTTGATGTTTCTGTCAACTTGCTTTTTCTCCTCCCATATCATGACCTCTAAATAGTAGAAGCAATAAATTATATTCCTGATTGCAGGAAATGAGAATCATAAAAATTCTAAGGGAGCATAAGGATTTTTCAAGTACATGTTTATTCGCTTATTAAATCAGACTTTTCCATGACTTTTTTTTTTTTTTTTAAATGGATATGAAGAAATCATTCCTCATTTGATAAAATGCAAAAATATAACTTGTTCTTGAGAGAAGCTCAGTTCATGTCTTCCTCATAGAATCATTACTGTATTATGGATTAGCGGATTAGGGACTGTAATCAAGAGGCAAAAATTGTTAACATTACAGGAAAACATCTCTTCCTTTTGTTCTTGAAATACAGGATGTTTCAAAAATGATGGACCCAGTTTCAAAGCAGTAGTCATTTCAAATTGGGTGCATCTTTTTGAAGATCCAGCACCTTATAGAAGAAGTTTTGTAACCTTGCAGCTTTGCGTTAAATAGACTTCCGAAATTATGTGGTATTTATACATGTAATTCCCTTTAGTACTAATTAAAATATATAATCATGTGTGCAAGACTTTCCCATGTGCTACCTAGTGAACTGTCTATGATAGCAAGTTTCCAGTCTAGGGACAATAATATATGCATAGGACAGTGTGGAAAAAAGAAAAAAAAAAAAAAAAAAAAAAGAAGAAAAGAGAGAAAACATAATGAAACTATCAGAAAAAACAATGAATGGGATTTTTCTGGTTAATGATGAGAGAGCATATCGGGGTTTTTGGGAAGTGTTCAGTAGGTATTTAAAAAAATAGTATCTTTTACTATAGACAGTGGTATCATTAGCTTCTGTTGGGTAGCTATCAGAGGATTCTTGACAGGTCCAAACCACTGAAAGGTTGGACTAGATGATCTTTTGAGGTCCCTTCCAATCCCAAACATACTGTGAAACTGTGTGAAACTGTGAATTATTTTAGATACATATCCAACTTTCTTCACTTTTCACTCAGCAACTGCACCTGGTTGTGGCATTTGGATCCCTCTGGAGCCAGTTCAATACATGAAGTTTGCAGAGCACTAAGAAAGAGAGAAGGCTGAAACGAAGGAAAAAAAAGAGAGAGAAAAGCAGTAAAGAAGGAAGGATGTAAAGAGAGAAAAAGAGAATGAGCAAGGGAAGGTCCTCTGAGAGTATATTTTCCTTTGCTGACTAGAGAAGGATCCAAACAATTGGCTAAAAATAGATAACTAATTAGTAGACAACTAAAAAGGCAGGAGATAAATTTCAGTCTTAGCGGAATAGTGTTCAAAACAGATGCAAGATAGGTGAGCTTACATCCATTATTTTGCCTTTCAATAGGCCACACGATCCTTTATTCTAGAGCTCCTTGTTCTATACAGCGAGGTAAAAAGATTTGTAATTGCCATGGGACACATAGTCCTGCAGAAAGATAATATACGGGCACACTATTTGAATCCTTCCCCATATCCTGAATCAAAATAACTTTGTCAAATGACAACATTACTTTTAACTTCCTTATGCAAAAATTTATTTTTCCTGTACTAGGGACCATCTTTACTTCTACACCACTACACTGTCTCTTCCTTTTCCTATAGCCCCCACTCACTTCTGTGGGCCTTCTCACAGGACTTGGGATACCCAGCCCAAACTGCCTCTTATCCCTGTCTGTCATCTACTCTTTCTTTTGAGACTACATGAAGCACTAATCTGCTTCTTTCCTGTGGATTAAATGTCCTGAAACAATTTATTTGTTTGTTTCTTTGTTTCTTTGTCTATTTATTTATTAGTGTGTAGTCATCTAGATTGCTCTGCCTCCATTCCACCTTCTCCAGTGGTGATATAAAGCTTTTCTCTGTGCATTTTGGCTGGAAATCTCTTTCACTATACCAGCTAATGCACTTCCTCCAGGGAGGCTTCCAGTAGCAATGAGATTCATAGGCAGTACTGTCTCTAGCCCTTCTACTGTGAACAGCTCTGACTTCTTCACAAAAGACACATATCTGTCTGATGGTGCCAGGATTCCCAAACCCTGCAGCAAAGGAATTATTTTCCTTTTAACCCCACATAATATGCCTGTTTTCTGACACTGATTGGTGTTTTCATTGAGTTAAATGGCAGTTGTTTACATTGTGAACTTGAAGTAAAACCTTTACAAAATATTCATCTCAGATTTCTATCTCAATCCTTAAATTTAATCCAAAATGTTATGTTTAGTTCTGGTTAATATGCAAAGATAGTTAAGCCATGTAGCATTTACAGAATCAGTTTAACTTAACATTTATTAAATTTGCATATTTTACTGGTTTACAAACTTCTCTACCTGAGACTTTCTTCCAAATTTGCTGAAACTGCTGCTTAGGAAAACTGCTCCTTTTTCTCTCCCTTTTTTCTGCACTTTTTTTGAGGAGTAGCTGGAACTGAAAATAGTACTCTATAGTGCACTGATGTACTGCTAAGCAATGCAGCATAATTGCCTAGCTTGTTTAACATGACACTCATAATAATACAACCCAGATAGCATTTACGGTATTTGAAATATGTCATGTTGTTGACTCATTTAATTCATCATCTGCTAAAGTACCTAGATCCTTCTCTCTAACTGCAAACTTAGTGATTCTTATGTTTTATATGAATGCATCTGGTTGTTTCTTCTTGTCAGGAATACTTCATGTAATCTCATTGGATTCTGTATTCTTTTTCAGGAGTTATATCCCATTTTTCAGCATTGTAGCTATTTTTTATTATCTGCAGAGTGTCATACCCAAAACCCCTGGTCATGGTTATCAGGCTTCTGCCATACCCTGCTTCTGCTATTTACATCTGTCTTGTACCAACATGATATTTTGATTACATTCAGCAGTGTATTTATCTACAAATGCAATTAACATATTCCCAACTTTAGCCTCCAAGTCATTAATGAAAATATTGAATGAAATTGAAGCCAGAATATATCTCTGAGAGACCCATCTTAATATCTCCTGCCAAGCTGATGCTGAGTCATTAATACCAAAGTGGAAGAATAATTTGTACTGACTAATTTACTGGATAAGTCTTTTTTTCATGTTTACTGATTGCAAGTGAGAAGATCATTTTAAAATGAATATTCCAGTTTTCATAAAAGAAGCTATGGTGAGAAATCCTTGATTACCACTTTTCTCTTGAGATAAAAGAAAATGAATGGCAATGTATGCTTTAAATTGTGTACACTGATGTTACTGTTTAGGAGCTGTATACACAGAAGAATCACAGAGGAAGAATCAAGCATGGGAATAATATCTGCTCTTCATTAATTCCTACTATGGATGTGCACAATGATTACTCTGCCTGGCACCAGCTACTCACTTTTCAAGATAGTGTAGCTACTACACGCATCATTACTCATAGTTCTCACTAATCCTGTGTCTATATTAGTGAATTATATGTGCATGAGAACAATTGTGGGTGCTGAGGCCAACTGGCATGATGCTGCCCACATCTTTGGTAGCAAACTCTCTTAGCTCCAGAACAGAGTGTTGTATGTAAACTGTTTATTGGAAATGAGCTAGCCTGTACAAGCTCATGAACCATCTCTGGGCATGGTCTGAACTGTGATGGTTGGCATGAGCCAAATTAGTGCTAAGGAACATTTAAGCATTTACTCATATAGACAATTGTGTTCCAGCATCTGGAAACACTCCCAGGCATGACTGAATTTAATACAACAGATACAGTCTAAAGGTCTACACTGAATGTTTGTGTGGCATGCTGATGTGTTTTAAATTTCCATCCAACTATGCTGTTAATTATTTCTCTTAACTTCCCTAACTGTCTACGTGTAGGTACATGTAGTGCTTACTTGGTTCTGTTCTCCAGCACAGATTTCAGCATTAATTTTACCTTGGAGCATAGCCTTAAGGAAAATCAGGTCATTTGATGGCAAATGACTCACTTCCCACTTCCCAGCCCATATCACTGCCTTTTCTTTTGAAGTCTTTTACTAAGCCTGGAGATAGAGGAGATCAGCTATTGTTAGAAGCATAAGAAACCCACTATGTACCAAATATTTTCTGGTGAATCTGGAAAGCAATTAGATATTTATGCTGCTGAAGAGAGGGGGATTGCTGTTGTCACTTCAAAGAGTGATTAATGGAAGTACCCCAAACCTGGTACAAACACCCTCAGTGTTTGTCCTCAGAATACTGAAAAGGCTGGTCCATTCTTAATCTTCATAAGAAAAATATTCCATATTTTAACTTGGTCCAACAAACCATGATAGATTAAATCAAGTTAAAATCCCATTTCAGTATATCTGTGATTGACATCCTGAACATCATTCTAGTTTGCATCCCTAATACTGTGTTATTTAATGTTTTAAGATATTGTCATAACTCACAGCAAGACATACACACACACACACAAACCCCTAATCTTGTACATTTTATTTGATGGTCATTGTTTACTAGTTTGTAAATGCAAACTCCTCCTCACAAAAAAAAAAAAGTGAGAGATACTGATGGGGTTCTATAAACTTTAAAAAAAAAAAAAAAAAAAAAAAAAAAAAAGAAAAAGAAAAAAGTTTTTGAAGGAAAAGGTTATTTAAGACATAGTGGACGTAGGAAAGCCTTATTTAATTTTAATTTTTTTCCTGTGAATTTTAGGCTTTCTTCTTGCCACCTTCTTTCCCTCCTCCTCAACTTCATTTAGGTGTTTTTTATTACATGCTATAGGTGGTTTGATGTTGTGCTTGTGATGATTGCTTGCCAATATACAGATGCTGAGTGGCCAGATGTCTGATTCCTGTCAAAGGAGGTAAAAGGATAAGTTGCATTTGCTTTTCCCTCAGGGGAGACAATAATTTGTGGGTTTTTCCTCTATCTAAATTCCAATTATCACATGAACTTTGAAAAGTTAAATTACTTATTCAATTGGTTAAAATTGGTGAGTGACTTCAGAAGTTATTTGTAGGACAGACAGCATGGTAGCATAACAATTACTGCACCAAGAAACCAGACTAAAATGATACATCTGGAATAGATATCAGAACTTCTGCTTATATATTAATCATATATTTTTTTATAGATTTCAGCAACATTCAGTTCATACACTACAATAATTTCCAACTAATCAACCTTAAATTTATCAGTTTTATGTGATCTGACACACAAATCTTGTTATACAATTATTTTAATGTTTTTCAGGATGCTTTACATTATTAGATCTCGACCTAGAAATATTTATGTAAAATGGCTCTAAGCCAGTAGTATGTCTTTTGTTTAATAAAAATGCACTGTGAACAGTTGAAGAGGTGTCTGTGTTTAATGGTGAATAAAACACTGACTGTTCCTTTCTGCAGCCAAGTTGCTGTCTAGCTTGAGGTGCTAAATAACAGAGAGTAAATTTCGTGGTCTCTGCTAAGCCTGAAAATGGAAACACCAGAGAAATTCCATGTACAAAGGGTTCCAGAGAAGAACATAGAAAATGGCTTAGTGTGTAAATAAAGTTAGAAGAGCAACAAGTCCAAAGGATATTCTAGGTGATCGAGGTTGTTGCCTCACAGGACAATTTAACTCAGGTGACTGAAGTGTCTTGGAGCACCGTGCCTTATCCTTGTCCCCATGGGTGCTGTGCCCATGGCTAGGATAGCTGGCTCCATCTGAAGCTGCTCCTGAATGCATTTACAGCTGGCCTTTTGCCTTACTATGCTAGTGGTAAGCTGTTCAAGGAATAACGTTAGAGTTGGACCAGTCTTACCAGCTGCAAGTGGCCACCTCTGCCAGAGGCAAGGTGAATAATAACAGCGAATTGCTGCTTCAGCCAGACAAGTTTAATCTACTTGTGCCCACATGTCAACATCTAGATGGAATGAGGTGAGATTCAAGGTGAAATTTAAGGTGACATGTTGAACAGTCTTCACTTGCATTGCTTGAATTTTGGGAGTGCAAAACACTTCCCTGATTACCTTTCCCAGTTAAAAGATGGCAAAGTGTTAAGCCCTGACAGCCTTAGGGGGTAGCCCCTTCAGATCGCAGGGCTCTGCTATTACAAAAGTCATTTTTGAGGCAGTGTGACTTCTTCAGCAAGTAATGACTATACACTTAGACAATCCTTTCTGAAATAAAGTTTATATATATGTTTGTCTAGCAGCATTAGTACGGTCCAAGAAACAATCTTCTACAACAAATTGAACTAAGTAAATAGAGTATTTCTGTTCTTGTAGCATGATCTAAATACCACTAAAATTGGTGACAGCTTCTGAAATTATAATGTCAGGCCTTGAATCAGATTCTTATTAAAGAGTTTCATAAGTTTTTGTGTGCTTAGTGTCCCCCTCTTCAAACAGAAATCCTGGTTACAGATTTCAGGCTAGTATTATGTTTTTAAAGCTGAAAGATTCCAAACAGAAGGGAAAGATTCTAGCTTGATTTGTGCATGTTTTCTATGCATGCATAGTGTATGCTTTCTGTATTGTGCAGATATTTTTCTCAACGTTCAGCCTTTGAAACAGGTTGGGTCTTTTTCAATTAATATGAGAAATGTTAGTATACCACCACTTTTCTGATTGATTTTTTTTTCATAATTCACCAAAAAAGGTGGGATGTTTTTTTTGTTTGTTTGTTTGCTTGTTTGTTTTTGTCTTATTATGGGCAAACTGTGACCCTACGCAAGGGGCGTTTTTCCATTTGCTTGTCTAGAACATGATACATTTCCAACCCAAGACCCAATCAGATCTGCAATGTAAGATTAAAAAGTTGTTGCTCTATAGATTTTGGCAGAATACAGAAAAAAGCACCATTTAAACAACTGACCAGTGTTTTCTCAGCTGGGAACTGTCTAGGGAGTGCAGGACAGAATTTAAGCCAGCAGGAGAAGGTAGGGGGTAAGAAGAATGAAACACACTTCATTCCTTCTCTTCAAGCATGCTTCCGCTCAAAGCTTGCTTCAGCTGGGGGCCAGGAAAAAAAGCTGGGTGGTAATGGGGGTTGCAGCTGGGAGACCCATCTCTCCATAGCTACCACTAGGTGAGAGGGAAAAGAAAGACATTTTGGAGTGAGACAAAAGAAATGAGAGACATGTAGTGTCTCAGACATGGGTGACAATGTTTTCAGAGCAGGAGATACAGAGATATTAGAAGGGAGAAAGTTGACAGGACAGAATGAGGAAATTAAGGAGCTTTACCCAAGTCCACTACTGACAGCAGCTCTACCAGGATACAACCGTGGTCCTCACTGCCTACCTCATGTTTTTCTGTTGGGATGTTTTCACAACAGCATCCAAATCTCCTTGGAGTTCTCTTTTCTTACCAGATTTCTTTGTAACTAATTGTAACTAAAGTGTCCTGACAAGAGCCTGTTGTTTCCATGGGGCTGGAGGCTTGGCCAACTGTCACCTATTTTATGCCAGAGGAGAATTCATCTTCTCAAATCCTCCCAGCCTCTACTTCCAAAGCTGCAGTTAAAGTGTCTGAAGAGGAACTGAAGTGAGGTTTGATGCCCCTGCATATCTTTTCAGATGATATGTAAACTTGAAAAAACATTTTCTATCAAAACTGGAATAAAGCAGATCCCACGATCTGCATGTTTACCAAACTCTCCAGCGTTATCTTTCTAAACACTTATTTATCGCAGGAACAGTAGGGAGCTCTAGCTCAATGTAAGATTTTATGGCACTTGAAAGGACACTTAATCAGTGACTCTTTTGTAATTTAATTTTATTATACTTAAAGATACTATAAATACAGATTTAGGGACTGAAACTGCAAGTCTTTAGTCATGCAAATAACCCCATTGCACTCAAAAATACTATTTCTGTGATTACAGAATGAGCTCTTAGGTTATTGGGAAGCTGCACAGCTGTTAATCAGACAATATCATATTCATAATAGCTATTCAGAAAAAGAATCTATAACTGTGTGAAGAGGAAAAGAAAAAAATATTCAAACGGTAGGTGTTTATGAGAAAAAAATCATGTAGTAAAAACATTTATTTTATTACCACATATAAATAAATTTTGGTGTATGTCAATTGCCATTTGCATGCATATCTATCTTCGAATGAATTTTCATTTTTTCAAGTAAGAATTCCTATACAGATTCAAACAGCCTACTTGTGTTTAATCATCTATAAGAGGAACTTTCTTTTGTCCAGGATATAGAACTTTATTTTTAGTGCTTGCCTGTCAGTAAAGCCTGGTCCACACTAAAGAGTTATTGTAGCACCAGTGCCAGTCTTGGTAGCTGGCATGATTATAGTGCCAGTCTTGGTAACTAGTGTGGCTACAATGGCAGAGGCTCTTCTGTAGACAGTACTCAGATATGTAACTTTTGGCTAAATGCTCTTTAAGTGATGTCTTTAGCACAGTCAGTGAACTGGTTAGTGAGGTTTCAAAATTCTTCTTCTTACATGCAAAAAAAAAGGTTTCCTTTACCATAATTCACTCTTTTAATACAGAATATGTGGAAGACCAAAATATATATTAATTTGATTAATTTTTAGCTGCATAGAAGTTAGACACTTACACGTATGTAGCTTGCACATAGCTTGGCAAACCATGGAAGAGCAGGTTGTGGGCCTTACCACTGGCATACAATCATCTATAGCATCCAGCAGAAAGCACAGATCCTGGCAATTTTTTACCATGCCTACTGTTGCTTTCCCAGACAATATCCAGGTACTGCTGATGGACAGCCTAGGCCATTCTGGTAGCAGTTTGGGTGCAACCCTCCCTGTTTTGGCAGGCAAGGGCTTGTGTGTAGTTGAATGGAGGACTCAAAACTATGCCATCCTGGTTGGGCTCAGGCCAGAAAACAGTCCATGTCCTGTTTTGTTTTTTTTTTTTTTTACTGATATCCATGTAGTCTTAACCTCATCCAGTCTTTCTGTCTCATCTCAACAGAGGCAGAGACAGGCATTGCCAGTAGGTGGTTCAAGCTGACTTAATATCACTGTCTTAATTAGAAAGATTACATGACCCATTGACTTTAGAAAGATCTTTATTGACTAAGTTAGAGAAGATGATACTTTAGTCAAAATTCAGTGAACTAAATCCTAGGGGGCTGATTCCCTGGTGAAGACAGACCATGAAGGAAGAGGAGTGTTTTCCAGCAGAAATCTCATTTGCAGCAGTCTAGGAGCTACAGAATGAAGATGATGTGCCAAAGGAGACACTCATGCTGCAATGTGCTATAGAGATACTGCAAGGTTTTGTGGGAATCTGTGAGGTATTTGAAATATGAGAGATAATTAATAGGCTTGGAGGAAATCAAAATAAGTAAGTATCTATGTCTAGATAATTGTATATTATTAAGGCTCCCATCTATACGGTAAGCTGGCATATTTAAAATACCATTTGGACATATTTTCATGAAGTTTTAACTGCAACTAGCTTGCACTGTCCTTAGGCATGAATAAGATTATGTCCTAGGTGAAGTATGGCTCTTGAAAAAGTAAAATCCAACACATCATTTCAGTTTCTTGTCATTTTGTGGTGTTAGAAGTGGATTGTTGTGTGGAAATGTTCATGTTTCCAATGGGACATTGAACTTGCTTCTTACTTTTGAAAGCCCCAAATATCAAACTACTGAGGCACTAAATTGAACACGTCACATTTCACCTGCACTACATTATCTCTAACATTAACATGTGTTAATCCACACCACAAGCCCTTGTATAGAGGACTCACAGCATATGAGGTTCCTGTTGTTTGTACACTCTCTCTGGGGCTATTCCCTTCTGTATTCATAATTCACCTGTCAGACTTAAAGGACAGACTTCTCAAATCACCTGACAACAGTGAATGACTGGTAAGTAGGCATATTGCTTGTAATTCATGCAAAAGTGTTTTTATGGTGACAGCAAATCTTTACGTGTCCTTTCTGAAGGAGCATCATTGACATGAAACCATCAAGATTTGTGGATGCCTCTGTGCACAGTGATTGACAAAGTGCTTGTGCTGCTATTAGTAAATGTAGTACCTCAATGGTTGCACAGATATTACCAAAAATACATTATATTATGACATATTGCTGTCCACTCTTAAAGCTATGATGTGCCTGGCAATTACAGGATAGCAACTAAGTTGTTTCCTCCCCAAGTAATATAATTAAGAGTTATTTCTCATAGATGACACTCAACTCCAGGCTAGGGGTGGTGACAGGACACCTTGTACAATGTGGAAAGTCATCATAACGGCTGGGATTCACTTTAGAACTAGCACACATCGGATAGTTAAAATATTCAGGAGGGTAAAATATGCAGTCCTTGCTAGGCATGTATTTAATTGCACAATGGAGCCTCCAACCTACTGTGAAGGCCATGAACCCACAGTGCACACTACTAATCCAGACAGCAACTTTTGAAGCAGTTTGTAGCAGTAACAATTCTGTATCTTCATAGTAGCTGGAAAGAATATGGAGTCGCTTAAAAATATTTTGTAGTAAGATAAATTAAGGAGGTAAGAGTTCTACACAAGCTACCTATGTACTTAGCAAAAATGAAGCTGGAACAAAAATTCAGTTGGAATACCTGAATTAACTCCTTTGAGATATAAGAACATGCTCATAGCTGATTTCTACATTCAACATACTAGAGCAATCACTAGGGCTTTTTTTGCCTATGGTTTGAAGTTTAAACTGTGTAAATTCATACTAGGAACAAGACAAAGATTTTAACAGTGATAGTGGCAGAGTAATCAATGGAGTAACTGACTAGTGCACAGACTTTCTCAATTTTATGGTAGATGCTATGTGACTCTGAATTTTCAAAGAAAGGCTTTTTTAAACTGTGGTTGAGAAGTTGCTGAGCTTTTATAGTCAAGTGACAGGTTTCTTTTCTGTTGCAGTATGTTACTATATATAAATTTATTTTTCTGCAAATACTATAATATATGTGTTCTGAGAACCAGCTTTAAATGGCCCTATTTAGCCTTGCTGACCATTAACACTTTTCAGACTACAGTTATTATCTGCTGTCTAGTTCAAAAATTATTTCATAGAAGACTCTTACCTTAAGACCAGTTTGGGTAATCTCAATGGTTCTTTATGATATCATAATCTGTGAATATCAGTGTTGAGGACAAGAAAGGCTAGGATAAAGTTCAAGACCATAATCAGGGGGCAGTTGTTAATTCACCTTCTTTCCAAGAAAACGATGTCCTAATCAATGATCCCTTAGTGTAAATGATAACAAAATTTCCTACCCCTGAGCTAATGGATTTGATCCACTTGAAAGGCAGATGAACAGCTATGTAAAGGATGTCTGAACATACAGAATAGAAAGAGTCTTGGAAAATGGATCAGTTGGAAAGGAAATTAATTTGGACAAATGAACAAAGAATTCTGATAATTTCCATGTACTGAAAAGTAGATGGACACACTTTAGGGTGAAGCAGCTACTTTCATTCATGAAGAGTCCCCATGAAGAATCAGTGCAAAGCAAGAACCAAGCAGTAAACACGAATAAAAATCGTCTGTTTTCTTTCAGTTTGCAACTCAAAAGATAGTTTACTTAGTTTACTTCCTAAGGAATATTTTAAAGTTTTTGTTTTTCTCAGGAATTTTTGCTTTCTTAATAACACTGTTAAAGAAATAACTTTGTGTAAACTTTCTCAAAAAAATACCGAGGCAAAAAAATCCTAAGGTGAAATAATGAAATAAAAAAATGTTGTTTCTTTCATATTATTCTTGGCCTTAGGTCAGGGCTATATGTGAAGGTGTGAATTACATCGTTGACAGGTGAGAATCTAAAAGACAAATGTGGGTGGTTAAAAAGTAAGCTCATTGTAGTAAAAATAGTTTCATGAATAACATCTTTGAGTGCATGTGCAATAGTGGGTGGACAGACACATAACATTTCAGATCCACCATTGCAGCATGTGGATCAGTAAACTGTGTTTTCCATTTGTTTGGGTTTGATATCTAAGCATTTATTTCTGAAATATGAAGTCTCCTCCTAAAAATGTGTACAGGTGTTTATCAGCTTCAAGCTAGAAGAGCCTGAATTCTGCAATCATTTGAAGGTCTGTACACACACTATCTTTTATATTTAAAAAAAAAAATTATTGCATTTGATTTGGGTTTTTTCTATAAATTTTGTGCTAGCACTGTAAGAAAATACTCCCATACATACATACTCAATACATCTCAAGTTCATTGAGATAATAACACATAATGAAATGCATGTGAATCTTTGTTTAAATCATAGTGTCTTAAAGCACTTTGCAAACACCAATGAGAACATCTCAGAAACTTTCACTGCATTTTCACTGCATTTTATGGAGGTGGGAATGGAAAGTTCTAGTGCATTTAGCTGCAGCTGTTCAGGATATCCATCAGTGATTTGTACTAATACACTAATACACACGGTGAATGTCAGTGGCCATTGGATGTGTCCACTTCTGCCTGGTGCCTGGGTGAAATGGCAGCAACAGAAACCAGGGTGCATGGGCAAGGAGCAGGGGAAGATAAAGTAAGGTCCAGTAGGTCCCCTTGTATGGGTAACCAAAAGACTAGGGCTGTTCTGTATACCAGAAAAGATACCCATCCCACTGAATAGTGCCTCAAGCTGGCAATATGAAGAATTCTATCAATTTCTCCTAACTGAGGTTGAAGTCCAGGAGATTATATGAAGACTATTTTCCTCTTCCTTAATCTCACCATCTCCCTGAAGACAATACAAGTTTCAGCAGATTTGACCTAGATTTAGGCTGAGTTGCCATTCATAATATCTTAAGCCTCTCTTTTTCTAAGACATCCTACAGCCAGAGTTGTACTCTCAACAATATCAGATGCTTACTCTACCTTACCACCAGATGTCCTTGGACTCAGGTAACTGGAGGAGAAGAAGGGATTTGAATGTGTCCTGAGTACATAGCCAGAGGCCTCTTGTGTGGAATATTTTAAGTATGTTATAGAATTATTTATAGGTTATTTATAGAATATAGATATGTACAGGTCTTACTACTGTAAATAGCCAGGTCCCGAGCATGAACCCTTCAAAAGCATTATTAATCATCAGAACATAAAATAGTAGCATATTTTCATAGAACCTTAGCTTAGATAAGACAGCTGTGTCAACAACAACTAGATCCGCACATTATCAGTTTCATTGTAACAATCGACAGCAAATATATTGTCTTACACTTGGGCAACACTGATTTTGTATTCTGATGCACCTTGTAATTTACCTGTTCAGGGAATTATGTGTCACGTTTCTTTATTTGTGAGCATTCAGAAATGGTGGTAACAGATATATATTCTTTTGCTTCTCCGTTTCTTCATTTCTGAAGGGCAAAATGTGATGCCTGAAGCTTGAAAGTTCCATAAAAATCATCCAGGCGTGGCAAAAATTTATACTGGTGGTACAACATGCATATCTTCCCATACCTGCATGAAGCCAGAACACAGATTCATCAAAGCAGTTGATTTCTAACTACTTTATTAGTGACATAGAGTGAATAATTATGAAAATATCAACATTCGAACAAAAATGTTTTTTAAAAATGGTAACAAGTTGTTGCAGAGTGCTAGAACTGCCTAGCTGAAGAAGCAGCAGAAAATAAAATCCCAGAAGTAGTTTTGCATTAGAAATCAAATTACATTCTTCAGAACAAAGTAGTTAAGGTTTGAATCATTATTATATTTTATTTAGGGCCTTTCCCATTTTATTTCAGGTCATCTTCTGACCAGCTCTCCTACTTCTGTATTCTGTTTACATATTGAGTTAGTTGCAAAATATTTCTTGTTTTAAAGTGCTGAGTAGCATTGTTTTATGATGGACAACAGATGGGTTCTTCAGTTTTTATTTCCTTCTTTCACAGAGATACTGTGACCTAAGTTAACTAATATTCGTAAAGCAGTTAAAGATATTTTAATGAGAGTTACACAGCTAGCACAGAAATAAAACACTGTATCTGGTTCCCTCACATTTGCTGAAGTTCAGAACCATGTCGTGGGTGTGATGAGCACAGTTTGTGACTAGCAACAGCAATGAACATTTCCAAAGGGCAATTTATCCTCCCTATCTCAGAGACCCAATTTAGGACAGGATGTGTCATAAGATTATCTCCTCATCTCAATCTACTTCTCATCATTTATTGTAGGAAAACATATGGAACTATGCTAGAGTAGCCTGACTTCTTAATAGCTAGTGGTAGGTGAGCCAAATATGACATTATGTATTAAATCTGCATATTTTCACTGATTTTAATAGAGCAACACAGAATTGTGGAATCTAGAGTTTTTATCCAGCAGAAGGAAAATCTCAAATCAAAAATGGAAATGCACTTGGAAGTTGCAAGTCACAGCTTACCAGAATTTTAAAGGAAGATAAAAATATTTTTAGTCAGTAATTTAGCAGTAAGAAAATCTGGTCCATTAGTCAGCAAGTTGAAAAGCTAATAAGAAAAAACACTGAGAACACCAGAAGTGCCGTCATCCTTTGTACTTTTATCTCTCTTCTAAAGTTTAAGTGTGACATACAATTAACAATTGATGCCAATCATTTAATGGTGAAAATTCAAGTTATAACAGAAAAAAAATACATTGAAATCTTCTTAGATATATTAGAGCTTGCATGGAATTTGCCCTTAGGGAACTGGCTGAAATAATTTCAAACTAGCTAGTAGTCATTTTTGGGAAATGAAGAAGGACAACTGAAACAACAGAGAACTGGAAAAAGATATGATGCCTAACCTCAGGTGGTAAGATGAAATATGTATACTAAATTTAAGGCTTTGGAACAAAAATCAAACAATTTATTTGTAAGTGTTTAGAAGATAATAAGGCATTAAGTAACAGCCAACACAGATTTGCTAAGAACAATCATGTTAAATCAATACAATTTCCAACTAATCCTTGTGGAAGAGAGAAAAGTGAAATATGTAATTTTTCCTGGTTGCTCTAGGGTTCCTAACAGTTTTAGTTGACATAATGATCAAAGTAGGTTAAATTTGACATAGATGAAACTATAGTAAAGTGAACGGATAAAGCACCAGAAAAGTATAGTTTTGTGCTGTTCGCTATCAGAGTCTTTATGAAGCTGGGTTGTACAGATATCTGTTCTGGGTCTGATATCGTACTTAACAATAATTGGGAGTACATTTATTTAATGATAACAAGCTAGAAAAGTTACAAGTACTTTGTGGAGGTAAGGAGTAAAATTCAAAATGAGCATGACAAGCTATATATTTGCTTGAAAAATAGGAAACAAGGCAATGTAGTACATTTGGTAAGAAAAAACTGCACCTGCAAGATGTGGAATCATTGTCTAGATAGTTCTGCAGAATGTAATCTGGAAGATACTTTAATTCTTAAACTGATCATCAGTCACACGACTGCAAAAAAAAACCCGAACATTTTTCTGCGATACATAAATAGGAGAGTTATATGTAAGAAACAAAACAATCCTTCCACTGCCCACAAATAGTCTTAATTAGGCACAATCCAGAGGGTTGTGAGAATTATCAAAAGTTTAGAAAAGACAAGATTACAGGAAAAATATCTGAAAAGAGTGAATCATTAAGTCTTGAGGAGGAATGACAACAGACAAATGTGTAATAACATTGCGTAGGAAAATAGCCTGTTCCCTGTGTCCAAAGGTATTAAAAAATTATCTGAACAGTAGCAGAGGGAATTTAGCTTATATATCTTCAAGGATGGAGACTCCAGAACCTTGTCTCTGGTCAGCTTTTTCTGGTGTTTGACCACTCTCACAATATATTTTTTTCTTTTAAGTGGAATTTTCTGTATTTCAGTTTGTGCACTTTGACCTTCCCCTAGATGTTTAAGTTCTTTCAGTGGATATTTAAGGCTATAATTTGCTTCCTAAAATATAGTTTTCTTCAAGGAAATGCAAAAGCTTCCAGTACAGTGTAGGAAAGCAACCAAAGACAAAAGATCGACAGAACTTCATGACTTCATAATAAAGTATCCATGAAAAATCCTATTCCACAAAGTAAATTGAAAAATATTATGTGATATTTTAGTCCCATCTTTCCATTCAAAGTAATTGAGAGCCCAATACTTAATATAGTTTTCACTGGCTAGCAAATTTATACTTTAATATTCCTTTGATTTGTGAGTATGAAAACTTTATAATATCTCAAATTTAAAGTATAATAAGGGAGAGTATTCTTCTGTACATCATGAAATAACCTTTATTTTATTGTCAAATAAGATATTAAGCTATAAAGAATCTTGAAATGTGCATTATCTTCCCCTTGATAATAAAGTTTGTATTTTGTTTTTCTCAAACAATGTTCAACCAAAAAGTCCAATGAGAACGAAGAGCTGTTTTTTAGACTGAAGTAAAAGATAAGTGTATGCACAGATGCTCATTTCTGTTTACATTCTCATTCTTCCTTAAGAATGAAGCAAAACTTTAAAAGTATAAATCTGAAAATGTACAGTAATTTTTATCTGATTAACATGGGTTGTTAATTCGAAATGCAAATAATTTCAATTTTCACATCCATTATCCTTTCCTCCTTCAGAAAAACTTCATTTCTTTCTATATGTTTGTCTTTTTACAAGGATTGATGATCTGTCTCCTGGTTGCAACTAGCTGGAATACCTTGCCTCTTTGAACTCAATTTGTTTCATCTGAAGAAGAGAGAGAAATTAGGCAACATTTGGTGCCTCAGTTCTTTGCTGCATCTAATCCACCATTACCTGCCCATGTCCATTAGAAAGGCAGTGTAACTAGTGCTAATGATTAATAAACTAATATACTCTCTTGCATACAGAAGGCTTAGAGAAGAGCTAAGCAGTCAAAGATTTTGACAAGTTTAAGTGTTTCATCTACTGCTTTTTTACAGATGCCCTTTGTCTCAGTTGGGTACATACCCATGTACTTTAAATTGTGATATTTGAGGTGTGAGTCATAGATTTACTCTTATATTTCAAGTATGTAGTTATTATATTGTGAGTTTCTCAAAAAGAGGAAAAGAATAAAATGTATAGAACACTTGTACTTGAAATTAGATCTGTTCATCTAATGCCTCCTTGAATAATTTATTTTGAAAAAAAAATGTGAAATTCATCAGATGATCTGATTTGCAATGAATAACTCAATTACCTTGACATGACGTAGTATTGCATGAGGTTTGAGTTGAGTTGCCATAATAAGGCTACAGAGAGAAAAAAAAATGCTTAACTACCCACCTGCCAGTTCTTCAGGAAAGGAATGAATTTTGAAGTTTGCCTTCAGAAAAGGTGGTTACATGTCTGTAACAATTGCCCTGCGCATCAGAGTAAAAGAGTTTTCAGATTATTTCATTCTGTTTGTCTTCTGCATACTACCATGATAAGGACAACTTGTCTGATGAAAAACCTGACACCTCATATCACTAGTGGGCGTCTAACTCAGCAGCAGAAACAGATGGAGTCAGGGAAATCACAGCATCTGTCACATAGACAGCTATGAAATGCATAAACATTTTCTGTGAAGGTGAAAATTGGCAGATTATTCTTCAGGTTGTAATATAGAAAATAGGCTACAAAACTAGCTCCTGGATGAATCATTCTCACAGGTAAAGGTCACTAGTTTTCTCACCTACATGTACATTCATCCACTTCCAGATTCGGATTAAGTACAAGACAGTCAGTACTGACTAGAGTAGATAGATGTTGAGGAAGTGGATGGATAATGCTGTTAAGTCTAAAAACCAAAAGACTGAGATGGTTGGGTGTGTTGGAAGATGGAGACTGTCCAAAAGGTGCTTTTTTGGATACCGCCAACACTGAGGGCTTCTGATTGTGCTAGTGTTAAAGTAATTTCTAGGCTTTACCAGAAACAAGAGATGTTGGGTAGGGAACAGAGACTGTAGACTTCATGTCACAGAGAACCGCATAATCATTCTACCAAAATATGTAAATGTCAAACAAGATATGAGAGTTTATTTGTAAAATTCTGCTCCTGATGTCTACTATTTTGGGAGCTGACTCAACCCATGATTTTCAGTGTTTTGATACACTGGGATAACAGTATCTCCAGTGTTACACTGTCTTTCTAATGGACATGGGCAGGTAATGGTGAACAAAAAGTAATTCGAAGAAGACACCATGAATGTATCTGTCCAAATTGTCAGCTAGATTTGAAAACAAAATATTACATTGGAAAGAAAACAAAACAAGAAAATGAAATATATTAGAATGATGTTTGAAACCAGAACCACGTGGGGGCCCTGTCTGCAAATAAGCCAAATAACGTAGGAAGAAGTCACTTAATTTGGCTGAGGTGAATGAATTAACTGCCAGGAGTCAACACTGGTAAACAAGATAGAAAAACTGGAGAATGACTAGGGATTCAGCTGGTAATAAATAATTTTTCTTAGGTAAGGGGTAACCTAGTTGCTTTAGAATTCAAATCAAAGTGGGAACTTGTGGATTAACAAAATGTTAATTGTCAAATGCTGTATGTAATTGAAAACATAAAAATCACTTTATAGTTTCAGACATTTGCATATCACTGTCACTGAAAAATAGTGTCCTTCCCACAGAGAGCTAACATACTGAAACCAGTATGTTTTTTGTCATGACAGAATGCACAGTGTTAATTTCTACAGCCAACTGTCATGTTGTGCAGTGATCAGTGTGGTATCATAAAAACCATAATTATTTAATTGTCCTTCATCACTCCACCTCACAAGTCAAAAATGGCTTTCAGCTGTCTGTACAGCAGCATAAAGCTGGGGATCAGTCCTCTACGCCTTTGATACACTATGAAAAATTTTGAAAATAAGATACTTCAAAAGGAAAAAACATGAGGAGCTTGGTGATTTTTTTGTACTTTCCTTTAGTCCTTTAGAATGATCAGAAGTGTAATGTATAACTGAATTTGAGTCTAATAAAGTAAAAAAATCAGATGTCTGGCAGTCACTTACTACCAAACACCCCAGTTATTCTTCATGGAATTATCTGAGGTGTTAGCTCCATCTAAGAAGGAAAATTTGAAATATGGGATGTCTCCAAAGATTTAAATAATGTCACATCTGTAGGATAATTGTGATTACACCTTACTGCTTGTTGGCATCCAGTCTTACACTCTACCAACTGCTATTGAGTCTCTTACTTTAATATTTCTTTTACTGTTGTCAATTGAGACTGATTGTAGGAATATACCAGTGAAGTAACCCCAAATAGGGAATCTCAAGACAAAAGACTGGAGATAAATGCCTCACGGCAACAGCGTGCAAATGAAGAACTATTCCGGGAAGACATTACCTTGCCTCAGGATTAAATTCCCTTGGACTGGAAATGAAGTTTCTTGGTTTAAGGCAGATTTACCTCAGCTCAGTAGTCTTCATTATGTAGCCAGAACTGTGTTTTTGGTTTTGTTTTTTTTTTTTAAATTAGCTAGGAGTTCTCCATACTATCCTATTTATATGCTTATGCCCTTACTTTGCAAATTATATTTCTTGGTTTCCAAATATATCTTGTTATTTAATTAGCACTTCTGTATCCACTTCTGAAATGTCATTCTGAAGTTACATAAAATTCTCTGTACTCAGCATTTAAATGTTTCTTAAAAAAAAGACCATCAATATTCATTGTGAATGTTATTTCTTCATTGATAGTGTGAATATCATGTCTTTTTGCTTTTTGTAAATTAGCCTTTTATTCAAAATACATATTTTCTGCTTACTCATTCTTCAATCTCAAATATAATGGGATACAAAGATGTAGTCTATATTATATGAAATCAAGACTACATTTGTTTGGATGACCTTTCTAAAATGAAAATAATTCAAATAAGGAGTGTTTGTTGTCCTTTACTTTGTTTTGATAATTAATAGTTAACTAAAAAATAATGCAAAATCTGAGACCACTGAAAATATTGACTACTGAAAGAGCTGGTACAGTTTTCTTGGAATAAGTATCCTCTGCTTCTAAGTTTGCCAGAACCTGAAATAATTAAGTAGAAATGTAGTGTCTCCTCTAAAAGATGAACTGTAATTGAATAACGATCAGTTAGTAGGTGCTGAAAATATTGATATAGCTTTATGTTTAAACATTGACAATTCTTTCCCTGATATCTGAAAATTATGAAATCTCTGTAAGACTGCTAAGAACACTTCACATTTAAGAACAGTTTCTGAGCATTGTGGTCATCTTCCAGTAACCCTTACCCAATGGAGTTTGCTTTTTACTTGTAAGAATCAGTGAGTGCACATTGCAATACACTAGGTGGGAACATGGAAGGTTAAATCCAGCAGACGGGGAATTAAGCATGGGCTTTTTGTTACTAGACTGTATGATCTTTTTTCTAATACTCTTCTGCCTTTTCTTATCTTCTGATTTGGCACTTCAGTGCTGGAGTTCACTTAAAGCACTGTCATTATCTGAAGACTCTGATGCTTCTACATTCATCTTTAGAACTTCTGTATTGGTTGGTAGCTCTATTTCTCTTTCTGTAACTTTGAGACATATTCAGGAGTATGGCAGAACAAGGAAAAGAAGATATGCAAGCTCAGAAAGCAAAGGATATGCAGCCAGATGTCTGAAGTAGAATTTGACTCTATGAGTTATTAGACACATTGAAAACAACTTAAACTTCTAAAGAAAACCAAAACCCATAATTGTAACTCACAGAATGGTTGTGGTTGGAAGGGACTTCAGGATGTTCCTGGAGGCCATCGCCTTTCCTGGGCCAAGGAATCCTTTTCTAACCCATTGAATTAACTGTCTAAATGCATGGTGCCTCCCTATTTGATCTGAAATTTCTGCAACGGCTAGTTTTTTTGAACAGACTGAATACTTCAGGGATTGCTTCTACCAAGCTCAAGATCAGAGCATCCGGACACCTAGGAAGTCAAGGAAGGGAGCCAGGAGACCTGCTTGGTTAACATGGAACTTCTGGGCAAGCTCAAGTGGAAGAGGAGAGCTTACAGATCATGGAAGGAGGTGCTGGCCACTTGGGAAGAATAGAAGTCGGTTGTCAGAGGATGTAGGGGGGCAACTAGAAAAGCTAAGGTCTCCTTAGAATAAAACCTTGCGAGAAGAGTCAAGCACAACAGAAAGAGCTTCTTCAGATACATGGCAGATAAAACTAACACTACAGGCAACGTAGGCCCACTGGTGAATGGGGTGGGTGCCCTGGTGACAGAAGATACAGAGAAGGCAGAGTTACTGAATGCCTTCTTTGTTTCTATCTACTCTACCAGAAGCTTTCCTGAGAAGTCTCATACCCCTGAGGTATGAGATGGGCCCCAGAAGAAGTCAGGAAAATGGAGGAGCTGCCTTGGTTGATGAGGACTGTGTTAGGGAGCAATTAAGCAATCTGGACATCCATAAATCCATGGGTCTGGATAGGATGCACCCATGGGTACTGAGGGAGCTGGCTGAGGTCATTGCTAGACCACTCTCCATCATCTTTACTAAGTTGTGGGAAATGGGAGAGGTACCTGAGGACTGGAGAAAAGCAAATGTCACTCCAGTCTTCAAAAAGGGCAATAAGGAGGGCCCAGGTAACTATAGACTGGTCACCCTCACCTCCATCCCTGGAAAGGTGATGGAACAACTTATCCTTGGTGCCATCTCAAGGCATATCAAGGATGGGTCATTAGGGGCAGTGAACACAATTTCACTAAGGGGAAGTCATACTAACCAACCTCATTGCCTTTTATGAGGATGTAACGAGGTGGATAGATGATGGCAAAGCAGTGGATGTGGTCTCCCTTGATTTCAGTAAAGCATTTGACACGGTCTCCCACAGCATCCTTACTGCTAAACTGAGGAAGTGTGGTCTGAATGATAGGGTAGTGAGGTGGACTGCGAACTGGATGAAGGACAGAAGGCAGAGAGTCATGGTCAATGGGGCAGAGTCTAGTTGGAGGCCTGTATCTAGTGGAGTGCCTCAAGGGTCAGTACTGAGATCAGTACTATTCAATATATTTGTTAACAACTTGGATGAGGTAATAGAGTGCACTGTCAGCAAGTTTGCTGATGACACAAAATGGGGAGGAGCGGCTGACACACCAGAAGGCTGTGTTGCCATCTGACAAGACCTGGACAGGCTGGAGAGATGGGTGGGAACAATTTAATGAAATATAACAAGGGCAAGTGTAGAGTCTTGCATCTGGGCAGGAACAATCCCAGGTTCCAGTATAAGTTGGGGAATGACCTTTTAGAGAGCAGTGTAGGGGAAAGGGACTTGGGGGTCCTGGTGGACAGCAGGATGACCATGAGCCAGCACTGTGCCCTTGTGGCCAAGAAGGCCAATGGCATCCTGGGGTGTATTAGAAGGGGGGTGGTTAGTAGGTCGAGAAAGGTTCTCCTGCCCCTCTACTCTGCCCTGGTGAGACCACATCTGGAATATTGTGTCCAGTTCTGGGCCTCTCAGTTCAAGAAGGACAGGGAACTGCTGGAGAGAGTTTCCAGCACAGGGAAATAAAGATGATTAAGGGAGTGGAACATCTCCCTTATGAGGAAAGGCTGAGGGAGCTGGCTTCCTTGAGCTTGGAGGAGACTGAGGGGTGACCTCACGAATGTTTATGAATATGTAAAGAGTGAGTGTCATGAGAATGGAGTCAGGCTCTTCTCAGTGACAAGCAATGATAGGACAAGGGGAAATGGGTACAGACTGGAACACAGGAGGTTCCACTTAAATATGAAAATAAACTTCTTCACAGTTAGGGTGACAGAACACTGGAACAGGCTGCCCAGGGAGGTTGTGGAGTTTCCTTTTCTGGAGGCATTCAAAACCTGTCTGGACACCTTCCCATGTAACTTCATCTAGGTGCTCCTGCTCCAGTGAAGGGATTGGATTAGATGACTTTTCGAGGTGTCTTCCAGTCCCTAAGATTCTGCAATTCTGTGATTCATTCTTGTAGATGTGTACCTATCATTGCCTATGTCTCACTGGGATCCAGAGACTAAAAAGAATACTGCAGATGTCTTCTCATAGCATAATTGACTAGACCAGGCCCTTTGGAACAATGTTTGTTTTAATGGAAGTGATTGTCATATACTGAAAGATAACCACAACATTAGAATATATACACTTTTTTTTTTTTTTCACTGCCACATGATAAAAATTTACAGTAGTTAAAATATTTAAATTAACAGAAAAAAAATAAAAATGATTAGCAATGTTCTCATGCTTTCATGTGCTTGGAAAGACTTTATGTTAGAAATATTACTTCTCCTTATTTCCCTAGTCTGTTCCAGTCTGAGATTTTATCCAAGTTGAAGGCCCTAGCTGGGCTGCATACATTTTACCAGTTGAATGACAGGAAGCAGAGCACAGTGAATAACAGTCTTTCATTTCATTGTCAATATGTCTTTTTATGTCAGAATGATTTGAAAATGAAACAGTATTTCAAAAGATGAAAATTTCCACCTTTATTGGGGGAGAGCAAATGTAAAACTTTTCTATTTAGTTAATTCTATGTTTGGAAAGCATATTCCATTATAAAAAACAAAAACAAAATCAAAAACAAAACAAACAAGAGAAATCTTTTATTATTGTTTTTAATTAAGACTTCTGGTTTGGTAATTGAACAAACAAAAGAGACTATAATTGTGTGTAGATGGAAGCTAAAATGCTATACCAGGAAACTACCACTCTCAGGCTGGCTAATACTCACGCTCTTTCCCAGAACACCGATTACCGGACATTACTTGAGATAGCCTTTTGAGTTATATACCCTTTTCATCTGACCAGCTTAGCAATTTTTGCATCCTATTCATTTTCCTCTAAGGATATGACATTTTGCACACACCTAGAATGCAATGCAGTTTTCAGACTATATGTTGAGGGAAATTATACTTATTGAAAATGTATTTAAGTTGAAGATAAAAGCATTTTAAGCTGGTAATACTTTGCACACAAAGCTCTTGCCAACAGATCAGAAATTAAGAGACAGAAAAGAAGCTGGTTTGCAAACCTCACCCTCATGCAAGTGAGCCATTACTCACATGAATAATCACTGAGTTTTCACTCTCACTGCATCAGAGAGTTGCTTGTGAAAACTGATTATTTTGTAATAAGAAGACAGGGACACAGCGTAAACTTATTCTATAAGCATACCCTGAGTGTGAGATTTGTCATATGCTGATAAATGGAAATACTCTATTCATACAGTCTTACCTTAGTTCAGGTTTATTTTCACATGGCATTTAGCCACAAGGAATATAGTTTATTTGACATACTTGAGGCATTAAGGATCACATTCTAATTCCAGCTGAGAATTTCTGTGAATCTCAAAACATATGGCTTTGTGGTAGTGTTGGAAATTTTCAAGAAACATGGAAGTGTGTGTTTGAAGTTGAAATATGACCCATAACACTGTGTAGTACAGTAAAAAGGTTCTATTTTTTTTTTTTTTTTTGTAATGGTGCGTGCAGATGGACAGTTTTATATTTTTGTACTGGTTAACTGATTACAAACTGTATTTCAGAATAATGATCTCAGCCAGATATCTGTGAACACCTTCTTCCTTTAGATACTTTCTTAACATCATTCACAAGAATATTTGTGGAGTATGACATAGGACACATATTTTAATTTTCTGCAGGAACATAAAGCCTATTGCAAGAAATGTATTTCTTCTCCTCTAAATACTCATGAGACACTGATTTTACATGGTTTTGAAAGAGACATTGTACAATGGGGTGAAAGTCAAGAGAAGAATGCAAGTGAGCAGGGGGAAATAAAGAGAGAGAGGATGTTTATGGATAAGCCTAGAGAGCAGTACCTGCTAAGCATAAAAGATCTATAGGAAATCAAGTTGTGATTGTAGGGTATCTGTGCAAGCAGTAGTTCCCATCCTTCCTTTACTCCTGGCAGCACAAACTCAAGAGCTTTGCTGCTAATGGTTTCTCCAGCATTTAACTTAAGTGACTGTCCCTAGGCTCACTCCTTCTTCATGCTGACAGCCTCTCAACCTGCTTAATACCAGCCTTGCTGCATTCATGAGGAGACACTCCTGGGGCCTTGTAACCTGCAATGTAAGCTCTGTTCCTATTCCTGCTTTTCTCAGGGCCTCAGTGCTTCCCTCTCTGTTCCTACATTTCCCTCCAAGCAGTGCAGCAGAAAGAGCTTTTGACTAATTCCATTAAAGCTATTGAAATAACTTACAGAAATGCAAATAAATGTAGGCAAATCACAGCAAAAGAGGTTTTCTTTCCCTTAAAGGGAGCATACTATTTTTATTAGTAGATTTATCATACTGTTTCTAGAAAAAATGATGATATTCAATTAGAAGAAGAATAGTTTTACCTAGATGCACAGTAAAGAACAAGGATTTCTTAATAAGCAACCACCTCTTGGGTGCTTTAAATTAGCAGTTAGTCCAGTCTCAGTGGAGGTCCTCTTACAGCCACACAACAGCCATGTTACTCTCTGATTTGTCCTAAAAACAGCTTAGTACCCCTCATGTTGCTTCATTATACCAGCTCTTCTTTTCTCCCTGTGTGCTAAAAAAGGACTTTTTTACTTCATGAATCATTCACATTGCAGCGTAATAATTCATGTAAGTCAGTTCATAGTCTTTTGTGCTTACACTAATTCAGAAAGATATGTTTAATTTTTCTTGAAACCTCTTCATTTCTGCTCTTGCAGAGTTCAATCTCACAGCACATGATGCTCATTTGGGTCTTCTTGCTGTTTCTTGGCCTTTAACACTGAAATAGTTTTCCCTAAGCTTTCCCCTTTTAGGTTTATCCCTGCACCTTAGGAATGCCCTGCCGTTCAGTTCTAAGATCACTTAACATTCTGATTATAACTGTTGTCTCAAATTTCTTTTTGCCAAGTTGATCTGGACTATTTCCAAACCAGTTTCTGTCATTTTCAAGCACTGAAGCTGTTGTCTAAAATACATCTAACAGCATCTTGCAACCTGTACCCTTTCTTTCTTCTTGTCCTCCCTGCTGTTTTTCAACATTCTTGCTCAATATTTCCTTAAACTGGATTTCTTTAACTCATTTGTCTTTTGACTTAATATCTCCAAGCATTCTTTATTATTTGTTTCTGGGGACTACTTTCTTCATTATGTATCACATTCTCCAAGCATCCTACACATTGCCAGTTTGCTTCTTTATATCTTTTTTTTAATGTTTGTTTTTGTTGTTTGTTTGTTTGTTTTTGTGTGTGTGGCACACAGGGTTTTCTCAGATAATGGTAATATTAAGAAAAGACCTCCCAATTTTATCCTGCTGATTTGCAGTTCATATTTTATGCTTTTTGTGTTTCATCCATTGTTCAAGACTGTATGGATTTATTGTATGGATTTAATTTCTAAATCGGTGATGTTCTCCTTTAACAGTTTCTTGTTCTTATCGATACCAATACTATCATTCTGTGACTGATACCTACAACAGAGGGACTGTTTTGTCTCTCATCTCTCTCTTAACCATGATCTATACTCGGAAGTTTTGCAAGCTGAATGATCTCAATTTAAAGTGTGGAATAAATTGCACACATCACAAAATGATACAGTCTAGACCTTCATAAAGCAAGACAAATATAATAACCAAAAGTTATTTTGTCCGAGTAATATATTTTCTTCAGGAAGTGACTATGACATTTTTTAAGAAAAGTTCTGTTGTGTGTTTGCTGAAAGCGATTGCCAGATTAGCTGTAGTATTGTATGATACCAGCAAATTCAGTACTGTCATGCATTTTGTATTAATATATCTAAATCTGATATTTTGGTTTATGTTCACCCAGTCCAAAAATTCTTGTTCAGACTATCATCTCCCATGAAGATATCTCCTATCTGTCCCTGGATAACTGTAATGTTCCATGGTGGCTCTTTTTTCAAATTTGTTTGTGGTTTGAATTTTTGTTCTGTTGAACCAAATTCAGTAATGTCATGGAAAGTATTTACTTAGTGGACCAGTGTCGATCAATCAAGCTGTGATTGACAACATAATTCAACTCAAACCAGCAGCCTGACACAGCACTCCTGCTCCTTCAGCCCCCATGCTTTGTGTGATCTCTGTATCTCTCAAGACTTGTTTTCCTTGCCAACTGCCATGTATAAAATTAGTCTGAGAAAAAATACAAACTCAACATCACACCAAGACAAAATAAAAGCACATGCCAACACAGAAGAATCGCAAACAAAAGGGATGAATGCTGTGGAGGAGATCAAGGTGGCTTTACAGGTTCGTCAACCAAGTTCAAGTTCAAAGGTCACTGCTTCTGTGATCATCATCACAGGGGAATTGGTCCCCAAAGAAACTCTGCAGTGAGATCACCTTATTGTAAATGTCAGTGGGCAATATGAGGAATAACAGTCAATCTGTTTAATAAGTAGCATGCTTTCCTTTCAAAGAGAAATTTACTTGAAGAGTTGTCTTAAAAGATGCTAGATATACTTCACAATCTGAGCTTTGGGAGTTTTTTTTTTTCAAAATTTCTCCTAAATTTCAACAGACACTGAACTGAAATAACAATCCAGTTAATAACAGTGATAGCAGGAGATCAGCTTCTGGTTTCCATTACCCATTTTTGTATTTTTGAAGTTTTCATTGTCAATATTTCCATGACTAAAGAAAAGCATTTCATAACAGTAAAAAAAAAATCGTGAAAATGCTTCCACTGTGCTTTACATGTTAAAAGTTTTAGAGCTTCATCTGCTGCTGGTAGTTGTGAGAAGAACCTTTCTCTCAAATAAATGGCAAAACACTTTTCTTCTGGAGTGAGATCATCTCCTTAAGATCTAAACAACCACCGGGAATTCAAAGGAGTCACAGATGTAGCATTTAGATGACGTAAAATTTTCCTAATTAGAGAAACAAACGTTAGATGCATATACTCAACAGCCTTCACTTTCTCTTTTCTGGAGAAGACATATAAAAGAAAATGCCTAATCTCTACTAACTCATGTGAATCTGTCCATGTTAAAAATGCAAACCCATGCTAAGCCCCATCAGATGACTAAGACACCAGGCTATGGAGGGAAGAATAATATCTTCTTAATCAGTGTAAAGAATTGCATGAAAAACAATGTGGTATGTACAAATATCCTTCATTGAAAAGGTTAATTAAACTTGATATACACAAAGGCTGATGTATTCTATACACATCTTTTAAATAAATAAAAGCAATTGCAATCTAATTTTCTGACTGTCTGAATTTCTTGCTATTAACTAAGTCACAAGAATAATGTAGGTGAGACATAAGAATTTATTAAACTAAAAACTTGAGAGCCCATTTATGTTTTTAACTGTATTTTCCAATGAAAGGACACTTCAGGAACATGCTCAATTGTGCATATATTTGTGCCTCCTTTCAGCAACTTTTTACTGAAAAACCTAGCTGTCAGTTGACTATTGTAATACCAGTTGCAATGTCAACTGAATTTGACAGAGGACTAGAGTTCTCAGAAGAAATAAATTCACAGCCAAAACTGAGAAGCAGAAATGAGAAAAACTACGTTAGGGATGGAGTGAAACAGGGAAGAATTCAGGTTTTGTGGAATAAGAGGAAAAAAATAAATTACTGGGACTGCTGGAGTAGCAGATGACAACCAGAATTCTGCAACTTTCCAGCTTTTTGTATCTGAGCTTTAAACCTACATAATCATACTCATAGAAACGTTGTAACCTTGTATCTTGTTTTCACTCCCTCTTTTGTAGTGCACATAGTCTACTAATAAATTGTTAACTTATTTAAATTTATAATTTGTATATAGGCATATTTTAAGGGTCAAACCTTGTCTTTAGATTCTATAAAACTATTTCTGTTTTCTACAGATAAGCTATTTTATTTCTGAACTTTATTAATTTTTCTTTTGCAAGTAAATTTTGTAACATTTTTGATGAAAATACATACAGGACACACTAGCAATATGAATTTTGTTTTGTTTTGTTCATTCTCACAAAACAGCAAACCATTCATTTTTCATACCTGAAAATGTTTAATCCTAATAAGTGATTAATATTTCCACAGAAAAAAAGGTCCCTAAGAACAACCATACATCTGGTAACAATAGAAAAACAGAGGGCATATATAACTCCAGTTGTAAAGAAATTTCTATGCTCAACAGAAGTTGGGCCTCAAGAAGCTCTATTCCATTTCCTTCCCAAGATTTAAATGATTAAATCTATGTAAATTCTGGCATATGTTTGCTCTATTTTTTTTTTTAAAGATGACCACTAATGGAAACTTGATAATATCACCAGGCAGTCTATTTTCTTCTTAATGACATGAGTTGTTTTTTTTTTTTTTTTTTACTAATGTATCACTTGATTTTTTTTCCTGTTGCATTTACTCCTTTTGACTGTGGAGACAGAAAACTGATTTTTCTTTTCTTTTCTCTTCTCTTTGCAGTGGCCTGTATCTGCACACACATACACAAGTATACTTACACGTAAATATGCATAACATTGTATAAATAGACATATATGCTTCTCTTCTCCCTTCTTATTTCACTTCCTAAGCCTTATCCTTGACTTAAGGTAAGCCAGGTCATTCAGTATTTCTTTTCAAAGTAGTTGTGATTTTTAGATTTATGTTTGTTTTTGTTTGTCTCCTCTGGCCAATATTTTACTTGAAATGAACTCCCAATACTCTGTGCAGTATTCTAGCTGGAGTTTTGCCAACTCTGAATAGGACTGTTTTGTACTTTTACTTACTTGTCATATCGACATACAATGGCTGCATTTTTTGCAACAAACCGACATTTTTGACACATGTTCAGACTAGGATCCCTTATAGTGTCCCCCTCTTTTTTTTTATTTTTTTCATTAACTGTTATCTACTGTTATCTCCTCAAGTTAGTTTTATTCTGTATTTGTGCAGCTGATTACTGCTGCCCTATTTGCTGTATATTGCACCTGTTCGTACTGTTCCTCACTAATTGATCCATATTTTTTCCTCTATTTATCATGAATACTTCAAATTCTCATCTTGCCTGGCAAAGAACTCTGATACTTGTGTCATCTGAAAATATATTCAAATATTAAGGAATTCATCAATCAGCATTAGGCTGAGGACAAAACCTGGACAATGTCACTTAATATATTCTTCTTGAAAGTGAATTAAGAGCTGCTCTTTCAGCATGGTAACCCAGTAATTTTGGTACAAATTTTAATTTCATTTAATATAGTGCATGTGCCCCTAGTTTGCTAATGAGAATGCAACATGTAGAGTGTAAAATCGATATGTCTACTGCTTCTCTCTTGCTATGGAGAAACTCCCAGCAGCTCTTCAATTTCTTCCAGTGCCCTGTGCCAGTGATCCCACACACTTGCACATGTCTCGGTTGCCTCAGTGGTCTCTAACCTTCCCTTCATGTATCCTAAGATATGATCCTACTTCCTAGATACTCAAATTTACTGTTCCAGCTGCCAGCTCACCCTTTCTCATTGAGCACCTCAGCCAATTGAGGGTTGTTTCTTAATCACTACCAGGATACGGAGGACCTGGGGGAAAGAATTACCCAAGGTCATGGAACAGCAATAAATTTTATGTGACCAGGATGAAAATGTTTAATTTCTCCATCTCCCCTTTAGTGAAAGACTGAAAGATCTTGAAAATGTGCTTTTCACAGACTAGATAACACATTAATGTGGACCCCTTGATGTAAGAAAATTCTCAACAATATGAGGATTCATTTAGAAAACATTTTTAAATATAGATGCACTAATAGTTGCCTCAGTGTATGCATCCCAAAACAATCAGAGAAGTGAACTCTCCATTTCTATTTAGCTGATTAGAATGTCAACTTTGAAGTCCAGTGATGACACATTGCTGTTGATATTTACTGCTTAGTCACTGTTCATGAAATGAGGGCAAAAGATAGGATTGAAACCACTTTCACCTGGAAACTCAGGATTCAAAGTATGGAAAAGAGCAGAGGAAATTACAAGAAGAGAGTAGAGGAAAAAAAAAAAAAAAAAAAAGAAGAGGCAACAAATAAATACAAAATTCAGCAAATGACAGGCATATTTTTTTCAGAGAATAACAAATGTGACAAGAAAACATTTGGACAATTAAATAAAAGCCTGAGAGTCCTATGGCAGCTTTTATGGCAGCTTTCTACTGGTGTCAGTGGGTTTTGTAGCTCCAGCACTGCAAACAGTACATAGTTCTGAATTTATACCTTCTGCAACAAATAATCCTATTTTGATATTGCCAAATACAATAAGCATGTGAATCTGGTGAGCCAGTTAGGTAAAAGAACAAGTGGACCTGACTTTTAAGTCAAGGTGTTTAAAAACAAGTGGTCATTTTGCTTCCTTGCTGCTTTTAGAGCCTGTGGGCTCAACCTAGGTCATGTTCCCATGCTCTGCAGCTATTGGGAGCCTGAGTGATTTTTCGCTGAAGGTGAAATTCTCACACAGATACTCGACTCCAGAAGGGGGAGCTTCAGCAGGCACAATCACAGTAAAGTCAGTTTGCAATGAAATATTTAAATATTTGCTCTCTTACAACAGATTTGATACTTTTTGTCACAGTGGAGGCAGAATTTGATCTGATCAGAACACAGGTAATGCTCTTTCTTCGGTCACCAAGCACTAATAATTATTATTTTTAAAAAATAAAACAAAAATGACAAGTAAATATAATCTTAAATCTTATTGAAAACAAATATCTCTAAACTTAGGCACATATTTCAATTAATTAGGCCTAATACTGTAACTTCTTGCATTGTTTTTGTAGTTTTCAGCATCAGTATCTGAAAATGAAGAACTGGCTACTTTCCGAGGAGGCTATGTAAGGAAAAAAATTATGACTTTTTGTTTATTGGTACCTTAAATAATGAATAGGGACTACAAGTTTAAATAGCTTCTAGGGCATTTTATTAATTTGAGATTCTCAGGAGGCCAGTATAAATGTACAGTTATAAGGAACAAATGTGTTAAATCTGAAAGAAAGCAGAAAAAATCTTGAAGACTGAAGAGGGCAAAGATACATTTATAATTAAGCCCTTGGTGAAATCCAGTAATAGGTTTTTGGGGCCAAAGTGCTGATTAAGAATACAGGACTCAAGAAAATAAATAGTGAATCACTTATTCCCAGACCAAAACATTTTGACTTCCTACATGTCCACCTCAGAGTAAAGATTGTCCTATAGCTTTCAGGGAACAAGACAACAGAAACATACAGAGCTCTTCTCTGAGATGCTTTGCACAAATCCTCTGACTTTGTTTGAAATCTTGAAAAGCTGGTAGTTGGTAGCTGAAGAATTATCTCACTCTAAAGCAACAACAGCAATGCAGTATGCCCTGGATGTGTCCCTCTCAGTTTGGATGTTGGAATCATTTAAGTGTTTACTACCTAAGTCGAGAATTTTCACAACTATGTCCTAGAGACATTTTGAAAACAAGAAGTTCAGACCTTGATTTGTCCCAAATTTTACCCTTCCTGGCCATCAGATCATTACCATTTAATAGCTAGTATTTTAGATATTGGATATATTAACAGTTGAGCATTTTCAAGGGTTCACCAGCAAGGCTTCCTGCTCTTTTTTTACCCCTACTACATAGAGGCAGAAGAATATAAAACTTGTCTACAAAGTATGTTTTGAAGAAGGTCATATCAGGCACATGGTGACTTGGTTCAGGGATTTAAGTTTTTTTTTTTAAATTGTGATGGACTCTAATACAAAGAAAGTATTCACTTAAAAACTCTGGCACTGATACAATTTACGATATATGCAATGGTTTAATTTACAATGCTTTCAAGCAATTCCCTTTTTATAGATATTGAAAACTAGCAATAAGTCAAGAAGTAGCACATTCCTAAGTAGTACTTCAAATCACAGCAGATCAGTTTTGGATATATTATGAAAAATTAGTAAATTAATAACAACATAAAGTAGAATTAAACAAAGAAAACATCTTAAGGGACTGAAAAAGTCTTTTATAAACTACATGGGGTACAGTCACTTCATCTGGAAAAGATAATTCTAGTCAAAGGTAAACATAAAATTGTTCTCTTTTTACATTTCTTTCGTCCTCATTGTACCTATTCATTATGTGTCCAAAATAAAGCCCAATAAAGTTGATGTTATTCTTTCTCTTTGTTTGAATGGTCTTTAGAACACAGTCTCCCTTCCACTTTCAACATACAACTATATCTGTATATTATTTGCTGTTATGATACAAAACATGTCCTTAGCTTTCTGCTTTAATTTCCAGATTCTTGATATTTTGGCACAATAAATTTAAGCCACTGGGCAATAGCCTTTTTTGTTGTTATTTTTTCAATGACTGCTTAGATATATGTATTGTCCCTTAGGATTCAGATTTTACACATTTTACATTCACCTGCATATTAAAAGGCCATTAATATTCTCTATTTTCTCCAAGTGAAACCAGTAGATTATCTTTGGCTTTCAGAAAGGTATCCGTTCAAAGACATAAGATAGTGCAGAACCTGCGACTTCCTCCTCTAGTTTGTTCTCTTGGTGCAAAATAGACACTGTTAAAACATGCCTATTTTCCATGCTTCTTACCGTAAGTCCATAGAGTCACTAAATAGATACTTTTAGGAAAAAAAAAAAAAAAAAAAGAATAGACAATCAGAATTGAGTGAGTAATCCAAAGATAATCATAGGAAACATGGCTCAGAAGTGTGTCACAATTTCAGAGTTCTCCAGATTCTATATAGTATATCCCCAGGCTTCATTCACTAACTCTCCCCATGCTTCAATATGCTTATATATGCATGCAAGAACTTTCTCAAAAATCTCGTACAAACTACTTGAATTTTGGTACAGTAGTACCACTTTTTAAATGTGTGATATTTCTGAAAATCCAAATTAAGCATTTTCTTTGACTGAGCAAGTTCATGGAAATGTATATTCAAAGGGGAAAAAAGGATCACACTGATTAAGCCATTAAAATCCATTAAGTTCAGTGTGATTCAGAACTCGAACTTGCACACGAGTGTGTGTTGTTTTCCTCGTATTAATGTTATCACAAAATGTATTTATATTTATTGTCAATGTGAGGCAATGTGAGGCACAGTTCCAGTGCCACTGTATTTTCCAGTCACTGTTTATTCTGTCAAACATTACCAGACATTATCCTTAAACTGAAAATAAAGTAAAAAAGTAAGGATGGCATTTGGAAGGAAGAAGGCATAAGTGTTTATTAGGCTTAGAATCAAAATATGACTGCCCATTTTGTCAAAGAGTACAAAACTATTATATAATACAGAATATCTGAAACATGTAACAGATGCATGTCTTAAAATCATGCAAAAAATCAGTAAGCATCAAATATTCTTTCAAATTAACTTCCCAAAATCAAAATGTTGATATTTTGAACATGTCTCACAAATGTCTTCACACATGTGCACACCCTCTTTCTCTATGATTTTACTGTAATTTTTATTCCATGAAAAGATTTCAATAACTTTTGTAGTAACTGTGGATGAAAAAAGAGGAAATAAAGAAACAATCTGTTTTGACTCCTATATTCTTTTAAAAATTACTTTTTACATTTTACCTAGTTTGCTTTTTGCACAGTAGTGAAGTAAGTTTCAGAAACACGCATGGAGTACACTAATTCTCAGAATCCATATTCCTGGAAAGTTAATATAAATGACAAACTTCTTACCCCTCTCTCACTTATTCCAGCCTCTGGCCTGTCAAACACTCACAGCTTATGGTGTTTAGACCCTGTTCAACATCTAAGCAACTTACACTGTAGAGTCTTTGTACTCTGTCAGCCCATGTGAGGTCAGAGGTCTAAAAAACTGTCCAGTTTGTTTGCCAGACTTTGATCATATGGCATTGGCGGAGGGAAACAAGATTTTTAATGTAGATAATTGTCATGTCTGTACTACTATGAGTAATAAGCTTTGGCCTGCACTAAGTGATAGTCCATATTCAAAGGTTTTGCAGATTGAGCATGCAACCAAAAAGCATGCATATGATACCAGTTATGTCCAAGGAAAAGGACTGTTTCCTCTCTCATATATAGGTGGACCTGCTGAAACAGTAAGAAAAGGGAGGCCTGGATGATTTAATGCATTTGACAGTGACTAACAGGCAAGGAATGAATGTCTGCATGCAAGATCCTACTTCCTATAATTCATCTGAAATAACTATCTAAAAATCACCTCAATATCCTGAAAAGCGCAGTAGTCGTGTATCATGACTGTTTAGACAAGAACTCTACAAAAGGTCTTAAATAATCTCCTGTATGCCCACAGAAAGAGTTTGCTAATGAACAGCTCCCCATATGTCATATCTAGTGCTTTGTATTAAGTCTACTCAAGATAATTTAGGTAATGCTTATTCAAAACTTCTTGGACACCCCGTTTTACATAAAATATGTTGAAATAAATGTAACAGAAAATCTTCAAAATATGACATTATTTTCCCTTCCATCATATCCTGTATCTCAAAACATTGCATCAGTTGCCTTAAATTGAACAAAAATATCTCTGCTGCCTGAAAAATGCTCATAAACTCTTTGAAATGGAAATTATGTTTTCTGGAAGGACAGTTTAGGTTAAAAGGCACATAACTGGGTAATAAATAACAGAAAGCAGAAAGCTGGATAAAGGTGGAACACTGAGGGTCTTAGAGTTATGTAAAAACAGTGGAAAGTGGACATAAAAGGCTGTCACATGAAAATGTCAGCCTGTTACAGCCACTTTACATCTTCTCTGCACTATTGCAAATAACTGATTTAGTACAGGACAAGAGGAGTTGAACCTCTATTATACAACCATCTGGAAAATAACCCTGAAAATTGATTCAACCTGATTCATCCTTTCTAATTCTATTTTTTTTCTTTTAATTTTTTTTTAAATATTTGCCTAAACAGTTAAAAGTTCTTTAGAGAAGGTCTTCACTTTCATTAGTTCAGAAACATTTCAATATAGACAATATACACTTCAATATTTCTGGAGGAGAACATTTTTTATCTTTGTTTGATAAAACATTTTTTAAGCTTATATGATATAAAAATAAAAACAACAAAACATACTGCAACTAAAGGGTGAATTTATGAAAACGAAATTTTCAATGAATCTGAAAATAATTCAAAAAATGTTATAAAAACATGCTAAATATTAATTGGTAATGCAGATTTACTAGCTGAACAAACTGCAATAATTTTTTTATAATGTTATCTTGTACTGTAAAATTTGGCCTGATCAGCTGCTTTACATGTAAAGAAGGATGAACACATGCACACACAGTTGGAGGTACTATTTATTTGATTTATACTTCTTCAATTTGATAAGGACAGTTTATGGTACATGATTGATGAGTGTGCAATTGTGCTCTCAGAAACGTTATGTTGATGATGATGAGTGTAGATGGCGCAAAAGGAAGGAAGGAAGGAAGGAAGGAAGGAAGGAAGGAAGGAAGGAAGGAAGGAAGGAAGGAAGGAAGGAAGGAAAGGGAGGGGAGTAGAGGGGAGGGAAGGGAAGGGAAGGGGAGGGGAGGGGAGGGAAGGGGAGGGGAGGGGAAGGAGACGAGAGGAGAGGAGAGGAGAGGAGAGGAAAGGAGAGGAGAGGAGAGGAGAGGAGAGGAGAGGAGAGGAGAGGAGAGGAGAGGAGAGGAGAGGAGAGGAGAGGAGAGGAACACGTCTTAGTTCTGCTGGATGACAGGAAATTCTCTTGAACACCCTTGCATTGTTATTGTTGAGCTCCACTGGAGGTACAACAGTTATGGCAACGTAACTCAATCCTACAAGAGCCAAGTGGATCAATTTACTGTTTCTACAGCTGCAGGGTATTAAATGCTGGCTGCACCCAGTTCTGTGATCATCAAACTGTTTTTAGCCATACACCAAGTCAAATGATAGATCTACTACTGGCAAAGCACTTCTCTTTCCTCTGGACTATTGGTTACTAATGAGTACACATCGTCTTGCTTTCCTATCTGCCCATCAACCATAAGTACCTCTTATTGACCATTACTAACTTCATTTAGACTTCTCTTTCTCACAACATGTAAACACAGTTACATACATGAAAGGTAATTTAATGTTTGGAAACCTTGCTAAGCTTTATTTTTGTTATTTTTTTTCTAAAGATTTTTCCTCTGAAACCTTCCAGATTTGATCAACGATGAGTTAAAAGGAAAATACTGGGCAGATATGCTGTGCTCTTAATAGGCATTAATGAAAAATGAAGCAAGCGACTGATGAACATGCTTAACCATTCTGTCTGACTGAAAAATTGCTGAAGAGTTATGCTGAATTTTAGGTGTCTTTCTCCTTTGTTATAAATTGCTAGAAGGGCCAAAAGCTGTCCTTTCAGTTATTAGCAACAATTCAGATTGTTCATTTGATAACCAATTACTTTGGGATTCACAACACCCTATTCATTCAGGGCAGTTCAGTGTAAAAAGCTGACAAGGAATCTAAAAAAGAGGTGGGATGGTCATTATTCAGCTGCATCCCATGCTTCATAAAACCATGTGAAAATACCTACAGCACTGGGATAAAAGCTGAAGATCCTCAGCTTTCTTGCTTTCATTGTTCTTGAATATATTGATAATTGAGCACACAGTTGATTGTGTGATTTTTTTCAGTTAACTGTTTGCATTAATGTGATTTCGCCAATTTCCATCATCCTTCTCTAAAGAATTTCTAGGAAAGAGCATGGAGGTTAGTGGGACAATTTTATAGCTTGCTGTTAGCGTGCCACCAGACCAGTGGAACTACAGAGAAAATGGCCCATTTTGAAATAATTATACAAAACTCACTTGGTACACAATTTCATTTACTCTTTAAAAATTTGAGACTGTGGTCAGATCTCATTTGTTTTCCACTTAATTTTCTATTTCATTATCAACCATGTGTTTTAATCTGCAAAAATGAAAAGGTAATATTTAGAAAAGAAACAGAGCAAGAATTACCCACAAAGGGAATTCCTGTAACATTTTATGTAAGTGTTCGCATTCATGTTTTATGATCCTAACGGAAGGCATTTGTCTAAATGAAAAAATATGTTCTAGTATGAGAAAGGAATTGAAATGAGGGACATCTGTATTTGCCAGTTTGGGGAATCTACATAAAGTTCATAAGTTCTTGGGGGAGTATTCATATCATAAAATCACCAGTGCACATAGAAGATGCTGCAACTGTCACTATTGTGGCACCTGCATCACAGATTAAGAAGCAGGTAATCATAGCCATCATCTGACTGCATTTATACTAGGAAAGATGACCATTTTGAACAAATTTGATGGCAACAATTAAATTTTCTTGGGGAAAGATTGGCATAGAAGAACGTAGCTATGTGAAGTGATTACAAGTTTTTGTCAGAAGTGAAGAGGATAAGGCCATACTGTGGTATTGAAAGAAAAGTCTAACTGCAAGATAAGCCAAGAAAAAATACATCTGTCTTGTAAAGCTGCGTAAAAACTTTAATGACAGGTAATGCTGTGAAGAGGAATCAACATCTGGAGAAGTAGAAACAATAAGTTATGGTTACCTGACTCTCTAAACTGAGCAGCCCAGAATTTTGAGAAAAGAATCATGGAAATTTATATGAAAATTAGTACTTTACCTATGAATTATTTGTTTGTTTGTTTGTTTGTTTGTTTTAGGTAAAAATACATTGTTCTCATCTTGTGTGATATGTGCCTATGAGGAATTTTGGCTGTCGTGTGCCCTTGGGTATTCAGGTGGAATAATCATAAAGGTGCAGTTCTGGGAAAGATCTGTTTATCTTTTTTTGTAAGCCTGGGGAAAGATGAATATATTTTTCTAGGCAGTGGTGTCTTGGGCAGTAAGATCACAGATTCATTTCTACAGAAGTCTCAGAGACATGGTCTTCACAGAATGGGTGTTGTAGGGAACTGGAGGAGAACCTGCACAGACCAAGAGAAACACAGGAGCATTTGAAGCACAGTGAAGGGGAATCTATACATATAACCTCGATAAAGACTTTTGTCTTGGCTGAGTGTGGAAGAGTGAATCTTACTACTAGTTCTCTAGAAATAAAAAGGTGTAGAATTTGGATTGGGAGAAATAGACAAGAAAATATTTTGATGGTACTTGAGGGGGCTGGTGTTATAACATATGGAGTCAAACATAGGTATTTCAGTGGCATGGAACTTTTAGAAATCTTCCATTTCCTATACACAGAATGCTTACCGAAGGCGTCTTGGGGATGCTTTTCTCCAGATCTATGGATACTACATAACAGACACGATGGTCTGGTGTCCCATGTAACAAAATTTATATTCCAGTATCCCTAGCTTCATCTATCAGGACTTAATAAATTGTTTGACAGTCAGGGTAACAAGATTTTCCTCAAGCAGTATGTAAGAAATAATGACCCATAGTCCCCTTTGAATAACTCAAAATTATGTCCTCTATTCCTGAGTGAGGAAGATCTCATGGGGAGACCTTTACAACTGAACTTGATTTAGCTGCCTGTGGGAGTGGATTTCCACTCATTCAAAATCCATTGCAGGGCCAGGGTCAGTTCTCAAACAGTGTTGGCTTAGATTTCTATAGGAAGAGAAGGGACTACAGGAATCAATGGCTACATCGGCATACTTGCTAATGGAATAGACGTTTATTACTTAGTGACAAGAGGCCATCCCTGCCACTCAATTTTGATGGCTTACAGAGCTGGATATCCAGACTTGCCCCCAGCAGCCCTTTGGCCCGTATCAGGTGTCAGTCTTCCAGACAATTCTCGGGCACAGTATGTGAGTTAGGACAGCCCACTAACTACTCCCAGTAGGGAGTCTGGAAGCAGCTACAGTATTTTGGAAGTCAGGAGGTTTTCATAGTGTGGATACAGGGCATATCATGTTAGCTAACATCAGTGCTAAAGAGTGTTTCTGGACAGTCTAACTTACATGTATAAACACAGCAAACAAGGACCTTTCTTCTGTGACCCCATGTCAGGCAATTTATTCTATAAACGAACTTTAAATTTCCACCCTCTAAAAATTAACTGATTGCTTGACTTCTCTGCTGCCTTGAAAAGGTGTTCTAGGATCCAGATTGGTTCCAAGAAACAGGGCTCATCTCTCACTTTCAGTTTATTTCATGTAGTTGGTTACTTTATATCAGCATTTTTTTGCCAGAAGTTATTTTCCATGTAATTGGTCTGTTTCCCTCCATTGTCTTTGTCTCTTTACACGTCTGGCATACGTATGCAGCAATAATACCTGCATTGTGACTATGGACGCAGATGAAGACTTAAGATGTTAGCACATATTTGCCTCTGGAAACTTGGCCTCTGTAACTGCCAGTTCTCAATGATAAAAATACAATATTGTCATGGTTTGTAAAAATAAACTCACTTTTTCTCTTATAGAATTGTATCATAGTCTCACTCTCTGTTTGTATATGCACTTTAAAAAGGTGGAATCACAATTTTTGTATTTTTTGAAACTTCTGAAAGTACATGACTGATATGCATCTGTTGTACACAGGAAAAAGAAAAAACAACTCACTGAATGTTATTATCAATTTATTTTATTTATATATTTAAGAGAAAAATAAATAGAGCATGGACAGTAGCTTTGCCCTCATGAAAATAAATTGATAAATGAAATCACACTTTTGGCTTACTGATAAATTCTGAAAAAAAATAATTATATATATATTTAATGCCATTTAGAAAGTATTAGAGACCAACATACTGGAGTTAAACAGACATATTTTGAAAAATAATGTACATTTTAAAATGAATTCAATCCTTTATTTGGATTACTATAACATATTGCATAGAATATTTGTGCAATATGTATACACACAGCCTACATATACAGCTCTTGAGAATTTAATAGAAATGTGTTTCTGATATGGAATTCTATTCAACAGCTGCAGTATAGAAAATTTCATAGTCCCTTTTCAATTCTCTAGGAATATTTCATAGGGTTTGATTATGTGAATACTGTATGCGTACAACTATTTATGAGTAGCAGTTTTATCTAGAATGTATTTCTTGTTTTGATATCAGCATAACTGAGAGCAGAATTTATCCCATTAATAAACAGAAATTGATAAAAGTGTGATAGCACTTCATTTTAAAATCTGAGTTCAGCCTACTTCTATATTGTAATTATCACAGATTAGGAATACAACGCAAAAGCTCTCTGCACAAGCTACATTTGCATATTGTATTTTACACAATCTTTTTCGCCTTTTTTTTTATTTATTTAACAAAAGCTTCCAAAAGAATACCATCAACCAATGAAATAAAGCCTAACTGACTGCTGTGGGATTTTTCACATTAGCGTTTTCTAGTGACTTTTGCTTCAGCTCTCCCAAGAGGGAAAGAAAATAAGATTGGCCTTTGCCACACTTGTGAAATTGTTATTCCATAGGGAGGGATGATCAAAACAGAGCTGATCAAACCAGCCCTTCTGGTTTCTCTCAGAATGTAACTGCAGTGATGCTTATTTTTAAAATGTGTCTCTCATCCATTCTCTTTTACAAAATTTAGAGTATCTGAGACCTGCAATGAAATGCATTTTACATTAGATACACCATCTAAACAATTCCTGGAGCAGGGAGAGATCTCAGCACTTCCAGTCCTAATTAACCTGTGGGTTTCCTCTTGTGGTATGACTCCAGCCTATTAAATCATGTATTTCTTACTGCAAAGTGGCACAAGTTCAATGGGACACACAGAAAGTGTCTTTCTCTTCCAGAAAATGGTATCCCATTAGCTACGGAAAGCTTCTGGGAGGTAGATGCAGTAGATTTGAATTCCTTCCAGCTGAAGCAAGAACGGAATCCAGTTCGTTCTCCAGTCCCTTAAAGAAAAAAGGTTTGTAGCAGAACCACCTCCTTTGGTGATACTTCAGAAAAATGTGGATTTTTAGAAGTCTCTATCTTGCTAATGTCTGTGAAGATAACATTCATAGAGAAATCCCTCATTTCTGGATTCCAGTGGGATGGAGGTAAAAAAGTTGTGCAGTATTTTACATGCAGATAGTGTGGAATTTCGGAGATCTAACAAATTTAATGTCAAATACAGACATATGACAAATGTAGATGCTACTGGTTACAGGATTGTTTAGGAAGAAGAAGATGAAGGGAACAGGGAAACATTTGTGAAATGAGCTTGAAGATAACTAAAAATCTACTTGTGCTCTGTTATTGAATGCCTGTGAGCCTTTTATTTACAGTAGTAGGTTCATCTCAGAACACAGGTACAGATGCTGAAAGAAGATCATCCATATTGTTAAAATGTTAGTACACTCTCTGGCACAATATCACTCTCTTCCAACTAGTGTGCTTGAAAATAGTTGTCAAGCATGCATTGGAAATTAGCACAGTGTAGGAACCATTTCAAAAAGGCAGTTTGAATGTTGTTAGCTTGTTTTTGATGGCAGGAGAGTTTAAGAGTAAGGATGCGCCAGTTGGCTTCAGTGTCAAAGAAAACCCTAGGCTCTGTTTAGTTTGCTAGTATAGATATAGTCCTATTGCTTCCAACATCTAAATCTAACCTAAATCTTACTGTATTTTGCAGAGAAGATGAAGGATGTTTTGGGATGCTGTCTCTTGTGATTTGGAAGTGATCTCACAAACTCCTATTCATATAAATTATTGTAACTCAAACTGATGTTCCACTGATGTTAACAAGCTGCCTATAAAGTCAGGACAAACACTTGTGAGTGAGATTTTGCAGAATCAGCACATGATGGGGCAAGTGCAAAATAAAATCTGATTCCTTAGTGGTATTGCATTATGCTTCCAGGGAAACTGAAATCCTAAATACCAAAGTACTCTGTCTCACCCTTGGGTTGTTTGTCCATGCATCAGTTGGTTCTGTGGCCTTCCCCAAATCAGCAGTCATTTGGACTTTGTTTTATTTGTATCCCCCCTTATATAGGCTGATGGTAAAAAACTGGTCCTGTAAAAGTGTTGCCTTTGTAAGAATAAGTACATTAATCCTCACTGTGCAGTAGGTATGGCGGCTTCTTCTTTTTACCCTTTTATCCTCAGTAACTTTCTCACATTTTCTACTTTCCTATCAAAGAGTTTCTTCCTTGAAGAAAAGGGAACATCATGTGCTATCTGTACTTTTCTTAAATAATAAAAGCTAAGAAACAAGGTGTTATCAATTATTTAGAAAAGTACCATTGGTACTGGCTATTATTATGCTAAATGTCAGTTATAGTTATTATGTTAACATCAAGAAGGCCTGGTGAGGAAACAGAAGATCAAGTTCCCCATGTAGTTGGAACTGCACAAATATAAAGAAAAAAGATAGACTTTGAACCTCAGTTTGGAAAGAAACAAACAATAATGACCAAGTTTAAAAATCAAAGGGCCAAGAAGTAAAATCAATTGGACAGTTTCCTCTTCTCTGACACCCACACCCAATGACATCTACCACAATTCTTCATGCAGCCACCTCTTCCCACACACTCCACCACCTCCATCCCCTACCTAGCAACATGAACTATTCTCCACCTCTCTCCTTTTCACTTTCTTTCGTTATTTCTGGAACAATCCTAAGAGAGATTGCAGCCTTCTTCACACTCCATTTTCTACAGAGCTAGCTCTCACCGAGTCCTGATGATACCTCTGTCATCCATCTCTTACATTCCCTCCTCAGCAAACTAAAGGACAGGAGACTTATTTTCTTCCATTCATGGAAATATTGGATCATAGAAGTCTTGGCTGGAAGGAGTCTCTGGAGGTTGTTCAGTGCAGGTTTCCCACTTGAAGTGGGACTATACCACCACTAGGTCAGGTGACACTTTTTTTGCCAAGCTCTGGAAAAATCCAAGGACAGAAAGTTCACTCTTCTGCTTTTCTAGGTAACATGTCCCAGTGGTGTACTTCCTTTCTGGAGAAGTTTTCTTCCTCTAATCTGAATGTCCCTAGCCACAGTTTGTGGCCTTGTTATGTCTCCTGCCATTACCACAGAGACTTTGGCTCTGTCATCTGAGTAACATACTTTCAAGCTCTTGCAGGCTGCTATTCGGTTGCCTCCAGTCTGACTCTTCACCAGACTAATGAAATATAAATCCCTCATTCCACCCTTAGAGGTGATGTTTGAACAATTTGGCAGCCTTTGCTAGACTCCCATGTCTGTTGTAGACTAGAAGGTCACTGGTGTTGGAAACTTGTGTTTTCAACTCCTCCATCCTCTCCTTTTTCTCTCTTTTTCCTCTTTTACATCTGCTTATATTTTTTCCTTTATTACTCATTTTTTCAGTGGACACCATGAGATTTTCTCACTTCTTTATCTCCTTTCCTTTACAAAGAATTCCTAATGCTGTTCCCTTCACTCTCATTAATAACAATTCAGATTCCTTGTTAATGATATTTGTAATTCAACTGTTCTCTGACGTCTACTCCACTTGCAAGTTTGGTTTGCAACTTCGTATCCAGAAAAGGACATCAACTTGGTGTTCATTTGGGACATCTGTAATCCTTTTGTTTCTACTATCCTCTTGTATGACCATCATCTGATTTTCACTGCCATAATCTATTGTGGTGCTCTCTAGCTGGACTTTTTAGCAACTTCCAGCTGATGAGTGATTTCTTCTTGTTTGTTGTAAGGGTTGATGAAGTCTTCTCCTTCCAGGTTCTCTTGCTTCAGCAAAATTGTTCCATCTGTCACTTCAATCCACACCAGCTCCTTGCCTTTCCCACTCTTCAGTGAAATGCATTGTGTAACTGTCTGCATTGTTTGCTCACAGAATCTGTGAGCTTGTGACTGGGCAAAAAGGGCTACAGTTGTCCTTGCCCTGGCTCCTACAATGGGTCAAGGGAAATTGAACCCAGTGAGATGTGAAGCAATTCCATCCTGGAGAAAAGGCCTGTGTTCAGGTCAGGGAGGTTCTAGAGTTTAAAGTGAAACAAAACAAAATAAAACAAAAGTTATAAAAAACTTAACAAATGGAGAAAATTCTCTATGAGAAAGGATTAAGTGAATTCTAAGATAACTGAAGGAAAACACCAATCAGCTAACCAAAAAAACCCCAGTCATATAACCTTCCTTTGAATATTCACAGTCCATTAGATGCTTGTGGTGTATTCACTTGTCAAGAGCATGCAGCCAGATGGACTTGAAATTCTGGATGACCCAGTGTCCTACCCAAATGCCTCACTGAACTACCCACCCTGAAAAACCATCAGCATCCTGTTCCTCCACTGATACTCCCAGAATGAAAGTTTCTGGGGGAAATTCTATGAAGAATTTTACTTCCTGAAAAATTTGTTACATTCTTCAGTCAGTACTAACGTTTTTCTTTCTAAAAAAGATACACTGCTCCAAATTAATTGATTTCCATACCTAAAATCACAGCTTCTATTTTCTTCTACTCATTTGTCACGACCTCCTTCTACTCCCATTTTTCTTTCTTCAGAGGTCCTTGGCAATTTCTTTTGAGAGAAAGGAAATAAAATGTGTGTCTTGACTTTTTTTTTTTTTTTCTTCTCACCCTCTCATGTATCTCCAGTGTAGAGGATGAAGAATTTCTTCATTCTTTTCTCCTTTAACTCCACAAAGTGATCTAGGGAGTCTCATCCTATCTCCTTACCTTCCATTGTGACACTTATGACCTCTTTGACCTCTCTTTTTTGTCTTACATTACAAACATGCTCTATATTTTTCCAGTCTTAGCAAAAACCCCACACCCTTGCAGTTTTTTCAGTCTTTTTTTCAATTTTTCTTGTCTTTTTTAGAGCAAACCTAGGTTAATTTCACATTTCCATAAAAAACCTGTTCAGGTATGGTTGCTCTGCAGTGCAATCTCTAAAAGCCATATTACCTCTTTCATTTCTGAGGGCAAATAGCAGAACCAAACTTACAGTCTCATTCCCTTCTTTGGCTGTCATCAGCAGTCATACATCTTTAACATTGTCACATGTTTTTTATTGAAACAATGTCTTCTTTTGCTGTGGTGACTCTGTCCTCTTCTAAGTCACTGTTGCCACGTCCTATACAGATTCCTCTTCACCCCTTCTTCTCTATGTAGATCTTCCATGTATCTCTGCCCATGGTCTTTTCTTCTTCCTCTTTTAAATATGGATAATCTTATCCATACTAATTCAATCACTATTCACCAATCTGCCACTTCACAGTGGAGCAATCTCATTCCATCTAAAGCAAGATTTTGAACTGTTTCTCCAATATTTCTTCATGACTATCTAGTCAACTCATCTAGCACAACACAACTAAACAAATATATTAAAGAAAAGTGAAAGAGCTTTTGCTTTTCCTTCCTAAATCTCCATGCAAAGACAAGTGCTTATGTCTGTCATTCAATGCATTTGACTCAGATATCCTCTCCAGGTCCTCAAGTATAGGTTATATTTAAATTGTTTGTCTTCCTTTTGTACAATATCTTTAATGCACAGTTTTTCTGTTCATCCCTGCTCCCCATAATTTAATCTTCTTGGATGGTATTTGCCTGATTTCAGTCACCTATATGCAGTATAGACATATGCATCTGTGTTCTTTTCTTGGATTCCTTCTTAGTCAGCGTAGAAAAATAGTTACTTATAGAGTAGCATTTTTACTAAAATAGACATCCAATCAACTTTTTTTTCCCCAAAAAGCTCCTATATCTCTTCAAGGACTAGCTCATATGTAAATATCCATGCTGCAGATGTCTAAAATTAGTTGAAATCGATCTTGTCTCCTTTTCCCGTTCTCTCTTTAACATTGTGATTTCTTTCTTTTTGATCCTACCAAAGGCAAACTATCCCCACTTAGATTCCACTTCAAAATAGTGATCTATATTAATTTTCCCAGGCTGTAACTTTGACTGTATCATTCATATTATATACCCTTTCATCTAAAATCAAGTTTATGTTACTTATGCACAGCCTTTCATGTCTCATTTACTGTTCAGACTGATAGCCACATACAGTTACCCATGGCTGTAATACTATACTTGTTCACTTAAGACATTTTTGAGCAAACGTATGTATAGTTCCTCCCAGGCTGTCTCGCATATTTAAGGGAATATTTTCATAAACATCTGTATTGCTGTAGAAACTAGGTTTTTACAAAATTAAATATATTATTTCCTATGATGCTTAAAAGAAGTTTGTCAAGTGCTTGGCTCTGACACATGGGGGCTCCTGGTCTGGATGTTTGATTACAATTCTCTTTCTTTTCTTCCTCAGCTTGTCTCATTCAGCCATAGTAATTAATATTTTTGACCAAGGACTGTTTTAAATTTGTGTTTGCACAGTACTCAGACGTCTTAGACTTTGAGTAGGTCTTCTAAATGCTAGGAAAAATTAAAGAAATATTAATAACAACAATACGAGATAATTTTGTAACTAAAACATTTGGTGCTTTAATTATCTCTAAATCTCAGATGAATAAAATCTACCCTTTCTTGGGTACTTTGAAAATTCATGATGAGTACCATTTTTATGGTGCTTCAGTAGGTGAAAAGATTATTATTGTTCAGTAAGTGTAACCATATATTTTACTAAATTCTTGTAGGGTAAGAAGGACAAGCCTGCATTTTAGACTTAATTTTGCACCTGTCTCTATTGGGAATGGCAAGCAATTTACAATCATTTGGGAGCATTCCTACCAGATAATTTAAGAGTGACACAAGTGGATTGTGTGTTATATTTTAGGTCACAAGGAGACAAAAAAACCCACAAATTTTTTTTTCCCGGTCAGCTCTATTGTTCCCAGTTTGTTTACTTTGACTGTCACATGTTTGTTTTGCATATGTAAAATTTTAATCCTTATAAAGCTAGATAAAAGTATTGCTTTGGATTTGCTTAATATTTGCATAGGCCCTGCATTGATTTAATTCAGTATAGTTAAATCAGATGAGTGATACTGTGTCTCATCAAGTTAACTAAGGAAGATATTACACTGATGCTGGTATTTCTAGTGCATTTAATATTTTTAAGGATTTATTTTGTTTTGTTCTTTAATATGTATCATGAATAATTCTACTCCTGATAGATAATACTGAATAAAAAGCTATACATGTAGAGTCATCGTCTATATCATCAGTACTAAGGAAGATATTTTAACCTAGTATTTTACTTTTCACTTTATTTAGATAACCTCCAGACATATATATAAACAAAGAAACTTTCCTGTCAAGTTTATGCAGCCTAGGATGCAGAAAACTGTCACTTTATTTCATTAAGTTCAGATTCACCTCACAGAACCGAGACATGAATTTGCAGTGACTGAGTGCAGCAGAAAGAACATCACACACTCGCCTAGAGAGACAGTGCACATTTTTAATAAGTATTTATTTCCATAAATGTAAGTGCTGAGCAGCTGATTTCATTAAAATTATGGCATATTACATTTAGGATCTCTATTTGCATATTTTTTGAAAGCTGAAGTATTAGTTTTTGAAGTGCCATTTTAGGCAATTTTTGTAGAGTGACAGATAGAGATTTTCATTAGGATCACAGCAAGCTATTGCCTAAGATTTGAACTCTAGAGAAAAAGCTTCACTAGAACTACATACAATATGTTAAATTACTATCAAATTGTGGGGGCATGAACTCCACAAGAAAAAAATATGCAGATATTCAAGGTTACAACCCCCTGAAGTACAGTTCTTTGAGAAAATTAAAAAAAAAAAAAAAAAAAAAAAAGAAGTTAAAAAAACCACAAAAATTACAAATAGTTAGATTACAAGGCAAAAAAAAATGAGGAAACATTTTGTCTTGCTTTGATCTGATTGCATATTTACAGAAAAAAAAATATAATCTTAGTAGGATGAAAAAATAATAAAAAACCACCTGAAATACTAGGGAGATTATGCTATGCTCCACTTTCTAAACTTGTAAAACCCTGCTTTTTACTCAGTGATATGACTTTTTATTCCTGGCCACATTCATACATTCTCATTAGTCTCATGATTCAGGTTCATAGCTCTGTCTCAAGGGATACCTCCACTTATGTTTCCTCTGCCCTCTGTTTTCAAATGGGAAATGAGCATAATTGATAGCTGTGCTTAGTTCCCTTTGAAGCTCTTGAGTATAGAACTTAGTGGAAAAAAAAGGACCAAAAAAAAAAAAAACTTTGTACATTTATGGGGGAAAGGAGACTGCAGAAGGACAAAAGAGGAAGGAAAGCTGGAAGATGAAGGAAACATGGAAGAAAATCATGAGGGAACTGCAGCTGAAGATTAAATGCAATATAGTATCAGGTTGCAAGAACAGACAGACAGAAGTATGAGTCAATTCTGAAAGTTACTTCCTCCAGAGATCTTGTGTCACAGATGCTGTTGCTGCTGAAGAAAAGAGGATTTAAACATCTATCAAAAGCCTACTGTTGTCCTGGTGGGAAAATAGATAGTTCAACATATTGCTCATCTAAACTAAAGTTACCCTGTAAAGGCTTAGAATGTCAGGAAACTTGGGACCCATGAAAGCTTCTCTCTATTGTCTCTCACCCAGATCTCTGCCCCCATCCTTCTTTTCCTCTCTCTCTCTCTTTATCTCTATAAATGTAAAATATATGTATAGTTATAAACAATATACATATACTACATATAGTGTGTGTATATATGTAAGAATAGGTATAGGTAGGTATAAGACTGTGTCTGTATATATGTGTATATATCTATACACACACGTATCTATGTATGTATGTATAAAATGTATGTGTCTTCTTAAGCCCTACTGAAGTCAAGAAAAATCTTATTTAGGAGCTGGCTGAATTTCAAAGTGAGATTGCATGCAATAACTTCATGCATGTGTGCACACATAAACACATTGTACATTCACAGATTTAATGTTCAAATGCAAAGTAGAGATCAATGTTATAATTTACTGGAGATGTCTATCAAAATTGGAAACTTTTCCAGAAGGAAAAAATAGATTATGTATCCTTGAAAAGTTTGGAATTCAAGTTGGATCCACACCCAGTGTAATTAATCTGTATTACTACTCAGCATCATTTTTTAAATGGGCTTGGATATGAAATCAGTTTTTTTTCCTCTTTTCTTTTTCTAGTAGGAAACAAAAGGATTAGACAGGATTTGGACAGAATTGCTTGAAAACACAACAAATCTAAGGTTCTTTCATCTTTATCCCAGGAAATCTCTAGCCTGGATATGACTGAGAAGTATAAGGTTCTTCCTTCTTGTAAAATAGCTCTTGTAAATTAATCTGCTGAGCATAGCATGAAAAAAACAAGAGTCAAAGCCCAGTTCCCACTTTAACGTTACTGCTGTTGGATTCTGTTGAAATAAAATAAGATCATTAGATTTAAGGCCAAGCCTTTATGTCTGTGTTGACTGGCACTTAGAAGAACTAATTTCTAAACTGGATACAGCTCATACAGAAAATATTGTCCTTCTTATAGTGTGTAGTTATGCAATTGAAGTAATGAATTTACTTAGCTTCTGGATTTGTATAGCTGTTAAAACAGTAGATATTTACATCATTCTTCTTTTCTTTTTTTTTAATAAAACCATAAAATTGTTATATGAGATATTAATGAGGATCTAGACTTTTGGGCTTCGATACTTGGCTGAGGACAAATTCATCAAAGTGGAGCTGTGGCAGAGCCATTTGGAGTGTCTGTTGAGGTTTAAGAATCTGTATGCAGTGTCATTAAGTAAAAGTAATAAAAAGTGCTGCTGTTTGCAACTCTGTTCATAACATGTGTTAAAAAATTCAGTGTGCTGGCCTGACGAAAGCTGGTCATTGCTCCAATCTAGTTCAAGTAAGGTTCTATGATATAACACAGAAAGGCACAGAGGAAAGACTGCTTCACTTTTTATAATATTCTTTCAGGTTTTTCCACAAAAACGAAGAGAGTTACTTATCCTAGACACATAATTTTCCACAGACCCATAAACTAAGCTCTATTTTATGAGAAATGTTGACAAGAACCTCATGAAATTCAACAAGGGAAGTGCAAAGTCTTGCCACTGAGGAGGAATAGCCCCACTACATGCTGGGGGCTGACTGGCTACAAAATGACTTTGCAGAAAAAGACCTGGAGTCCAGATGGTCAGCAAGGTGAACCTGAGCTGTAACAAAGTTTCATTGCAGCCAAGAAGGCCAAGAACATGCTGAGATGCATGAGAAGGAGCAGGTCAAGAGTGATGATCCTTCACCTCTCAATGATGGAGGGACACAGCTGGAGTGCAGGATTTAGTTGGGATATTGAAGGGAGTCCAGTGAAGGACCACAAGGATGGTGATGAGGAGACATACTATACAAGGAGAAGCTGAGAGATCTGTGACTGTTTGGCCTGGAGAAGAGGAGGCTCAGGGGATCTTAGCAATATCTATAATTGGGGAAGTTAAGAAAATGGACACAGTTTTTGGTAAACTGCTCTGGCTGATCCTGCTCCGAGAAGAGGGTTTGGACTAGACGATCTCCAAAAGTCTCTCCCCACTCAGCTGTTCTGTTATCCTGTGATACTATGAAACAGATGAAATCCTGTTGGGAGCCCTCCCTGTGTCCCTTCTGTGGCATGACAGTGTCAGTACTGTACGTACTGAACTCTTCCCTCCCTTCTATTCCCCTCCCAGCTGCAGACAGGACACTGCAGTGAAAAGTGTGTTTAGCAGTGATTTCCAGAGGCTAAGGAAAAGCTTAGCAACACAGCGAGAGGGTCAGTATCTTATCACAGACTTTTATTTATGCCTCAGTAGTATCAGCAGCCAGCTGGCTGGAGGGGAAAACCAGCCATGCTCAGAATGTATTCTCTCCCACAATGTTAGGGTTAACCCTCGCACCAGGCAGCCCCCATCAGTCCTGAGACAATGCAACACTCATAATTTTCTATATGGCTAGGTGAATAGATGTATAGGCACAGTGCTATAGAGGTATGGGTGTATTCCTCTACAGGTATGCAAAAGTGAATACTGCGTTGTACAGTAATTTCTATGTTTACAATTTTAAATCCTTTTCCATCTTTGATTAAAGCAGAGTAATTTTAACAGACTGTCACAACAGTTTGAGATCACATGCCTTCTAACAGTTTTGTGGAGAAACTATCCAAGACTTTGCAACTGGGATACCTAGAAGTGACTTTTCTCTTGTCCTTATTAGGTAGCTGGAAGGAGATTACAGTATATAGTGTAAATTTAATGTCACCCTGGCAGGAGGTGGCAGGTTAGGAATCCTGTCAGTCACTGATTTACTGCTTAACAGTAGGGAAAGGCTTTAGAACAAACCCTGCAGGAGCATTATAAGTACTTTTTTATTGTCAAGATGTCAGAACACAACACAGGGTAGCCACTAAGCTTAAAAGTGATTTATGAAAAAAAGACCACCTGGAGATTATCTTATTTTTATCATTTTAAAAGGACATCAAAAGATCATTTTTGTAATATCTTTTTCCTGGTCAGTACACAAATCCACAGAGAAGCAATTTACTCATAAAAAGGCCATTGATGTTATGAAATTGTTCTAATTTCTAATGTTGCATGCCATTTATTGCTATTACTTAGAATGACCTGTGGTACATTTTGCTAAGTTACCATCTCTCCTATCTCACCAAGTTTTTAACTTCCACATTCAAAGAGGTGAATTTTCCCCAAGCTGCGGGAAATATTCAGAATTTGCTAAATATTTTAATGTCAAGAGATGGACACCTGTAAGGGAGAGTGTTGTTAAAGACTGTGGCATTTTATACTAATTTTCCATCTAGTGGTTATGGTTCCAGAAAACTATAATTTAAAACATTTTAAAATCCTAATACCAATCATATGAAATAATAGCACTTGCTATATAGAACCAACAATAAAAATAACCTTTGTAAAGAATAAAAGCTAGTAGTAGAAGTTATAAATTGAAAACTTCAATGTGACTGGATTAATAAAAAAAAAATCCTCAAGATTCCAACAAGCTATGTTTAATGTCAAGGTCAGGACTCAAGCATAAAAGCAACATAAAACAAAGCAAGGTATTATTTTTAGCAATAATAGTACCTTGTCCAAAAGTGCACTTAGAACTGGTATAAATACAATATGAATTGCTTACCTGTTTTCCCTCTTATGGTTGTTGGTTTTTTTTTTTTTTGTTTTTGTTTTTGTGTATGTATTATCAACTGAAAAATGCAGCTTGGTTTTGCTGCTGCATTACGTAGCACTTCTCCCATTAGATGGAACTGGCTCAGACTAACTGAGAAAATGTTCTGCAAATCTGTTCCATGGGCAGTCCAACAGAAACTATTTTCAGAACCAAAAATATTCAGGCTGAACTAAACACCACTTAAGTTTATGATTTCCATGGAAAAATATCCTTGGGTTGCACACAGTATAAAACAAGGCTTGGCTTGTTTGGCAATACGGACAAAACCATGCTTTCCAAAGCCAGGGAGAAGGAAGGAGGGAAGAGAGACTGATGAGAGCCTGTTCACAGATGAGGAACTGAAGTGTCAGGATGGGAGCCATGTCCTCAAGTTCTGAGTGGGAAGGACTCTGCAGAACGAGACTTGTTTTCATTTTGTGTCTGAGAGGCTTGAATAGATGGGCATCCAGCTTCTGCTTCTGAAATGGGGCAGCATCCCTCTTGCTGCCCAAGCGGTACTGATACTACCTTGGTAGCCACAGAAGCTGAGTTTTCTATGGCTAAGTCACAGACAGAGAAAGTATCAGTCCCAACAGTCAGCTGCTGCCTTCAGAGTAGTGTAAAAAAATAAATTTTCTGTTAATTGAGGAAATATGTCCACCTTTTCTTTAAGAGTTGTGTACAATGATAACTATCTTGGCTTTTGTAGTTCCAGAAGAAGCTATTTTTTTTTCTTTTCATGTTAGATGGAAGGATTAGACCATTCATCTCCAATGTGTTTGAATAAAACTCCTTCAAAATACCAGAAATCAGCGAATGTATTGTTCCCAGGGAATGTTTTATCTCATAAATGTAGATGCAGTAGACCTGGATATTGCAGGAGTCTAAACCAATTTCTATATCCATATCTGAATTGAAATCTGAATACAGCATTTCGCATTTTTTTTTTTTACTGCAAGGCCAAATTAGGCATTAGGAAATCTGCACTACTCCGTGGGGAAGTCACGGGGAGCATGTGCAGGGAAGGACTGTGGAGGCTGCTACCTGCTCTCCTCCACACAGGGGGATGCTGCTGTGGGAAACAAGCTGGACAAGATGAGGCAAGTTGGGCTGCTCTTATGGTCTCTGCCAAAGAACCTTTTAAGGGCCTGTTATATTCTAATCTTAGCTATTACTTTTAATGCCAAGCTGGCATGAAAAGTGACAGAAATTGAAAACTTGCTTTCGAGTTTTATTACTTTTTGTCACTCTGTCTTGTATAAAAAAATATCTTTTTTGCCTTCCATGTTATAATCAGTATGCAGGCTTTCAAAAGTTTACAAAAATAAAAGATTTTAGTATTTTCTAGTGCAAGAAGTGATGAGCATAAGCTAGTCCATTTGATATGCACCTCTGTTGCTATTTCAGGCTGACACACTAGGTAGATAATATAGCATTTGTAACAAGGACATTCAATTTTGTCAACTTAGTCTATAAATGGAAATGGTCTTTTTGAAGTCAAGTGGATTCGTTCTCAGCAACAGAGTTGGAGGCAGAATGAGGAAACATCCTGTCCGTTTAATTTGCTTTTCCAAATAAAACTGTGAATTTACTGAGAGAATGTATCCTGTCTCAGTTTCTCAGTTAAGTAACAGTATAACCTCTTTTTAGTTTATTCTCTCTATTCAGAAATGTCTTAATAGCTTTCTCAAAAGCAGAGCTCTTCCCCCTGCCAATGTTTCTAGTAAAATATGATTATACAGCCAGAACAGGAGCAAAGAAATATTTTGAGATGGAAAGTTACTGACACGCAAGTGTTTCTCAGTGCTATACTTGCCCTAATTTGATTAAAATCCTACAGAAGCTGTTAGTTTACTTGCATTAATTATTTTTTAAGGAAGTTTTTGGCATTCAACTATGTATTAAAGCAAAGGCTAGAGAAAAAGTAGCCATGAAGCTGTTGGGTAAAAAGATTATCTACTGGTTGTGATTGTATGTCTGTATCTACTGGTATGTCTGGTATGTCTGTATCTACTGGTATGTCTGTATCTACTGTATGTCTGTATCTACTGTATCTACTGGTTGTGATTGTATGTCTGTATCTACTGGTTGTGATTGTATGCAGCATATACAAAGTATATACCGTGTATTTTTCCTTATGTCATTTGTACCCCCCAATGACAGTGATTTCTCATTCCTATTGCTACCCAGGAAAATGTCTAGAGAGTATTTCTCTGAAAGACAATGCATGCCATTCATTGTTGTCACTATAAAGCAAAGTGATTGCAATCAGGCACACATCAAGGTGTTCATAATTGTCTGTTAAAGGCTGAGCTAGTGAGAATTTTGAACACCTCAGTTCCACTTTTAGCCCATCTTTCTGTCTGGTTTGATTGTGGTTTTTGGTGAAATCCCCAAAGTTCTGGAATGTCTGGAGCTGACAATACAAAATGAAGACATTTATCCTATTTCAGAGAGAAGTATAAGCAGATTTCTCACATGAGCATCCTATTTATGACTTGCAATAACTTATCTTCATAACTTATCTTCAGTTGATTTTCTTTTTTTTTTTTTTTTTTTTTTTGAGTTTTCCCTTGATATTATGTAAACTCCTCATTGGTTAACTGATAACAAACACATAGATTTTGTTATTTTTAACTAGCCAAAAATAACTTCTAATATGTCACTTGATTTGTTCATTGATGTGTTTGGTTTTGAGGAATAAGTTAAATATTCTATAAAGAAGCACATTAGAAACAAGTACACACATAAATCCTGACAATCTTAATCAAATACTTCTGTAATTTCATATCATGGGAAAATACTGAAGAGGAAAAAAAAATTATTTCCCTTTATTTTAAAGTGATGCTGTAAATAGTAAATAGAACTGATGCAATATCTTGCATTATTTCTCCTTGGAATTGAGTGAAGATCAATTGCATTCTAAAATGTCTTGAAAAAGAAGGCCTATTTACATACTTTGACATGTTACGAAAACAAACCAGAATAGGTATAATCTCATGGCATGTTAGATCACTCACATGCACCTCTTGTATGACTCTATACACAGAATTTCATCTATCTGATGTTCTCTAGTGAGTTCCACAATGAGAGCTTGCATAAAGTTGTTTTTTCTTTACACTATGCAGGCTTAATCTCTATAACTTTTGATATCTAGTCTTTTCTCACCATTCAGTTACTTATTCATTATGACCAAATAATTTCATTATGACTTAAAATTATTTGTGAGTAAAAGAGATAGAACACTCTGAGTGTTTCACAGTAGACCATTTTACAGTCCTGAAATAATTTTTATTTATTTCATGCATAATGTGTGTGGTTTTTCAGTAAGAATGCTTTGTAGAAGTAATGTAAATGTCTTGCAGAAGGGTATATGCAATTATTCCATAAACCATGACTTTTCTCTCATCAATACCAGTCATTATATACTGTCTGACTAAACCTAACACATGAAAATATATGTATGACTCCCACACCAGTGACATTTTTATCTGTTTAATGAAGACTGAATTTTTCTCATTACCTTTATTTTCTGTCTTATTTCAGCTCAAGAAATAAGAAAGTATTTTTAAGAAACTGTAATTAAGAAAATATAAAGAGCTTAAGTGTAAAGAAGTTTTTGTACAGAAGTTCTCTAAATATACTTTCTTAATTTTTGTAAGCTATTCATACAACATTAATAACATTACTTATTTTGCTAAGGATAAATATATCCACTTCTATGCCATGTGATTCTCTTTGTAATACAGTTCAGTTCTAAGAGCAATTTACTAGCTCTTAAGATAACTATAAAACATCATAACAAGTATGAAATTAAAATAGAACATTAAAGACATCAACTGTCTTATTTTTCTTTGAGAAAAGTCAGAAAGTCACCAGCATAACTAAAAATTCCTCTGTTCAACCACTTATATTTATCATTATGTTTATTAGTCAAATGAAAGACATATTTATGAACACTGCTTTCAAATTTTTAATAAAGGAAATGAATGAAGATGAAGAAGTAGGAGAAAAAATAGAGAAGAAATGCAGCATAAAGCACCTATAGTAGTAAAAGGAGGAAATGGCTGTCTATCACAACTGATGCAAAGGTTCCAGAGTGGTACAGGAGAATGCAGATGGTTTGCTCAGGCTTCCTGAATCCTCAGGACTTATCTTGTCAGATAGCTGTATGGAAGCAAACACAGCTCTGTTTCCCTATGTTATTCAGATCAGAATATGTTTTAGGATCAAATACAGCATTTCCTTGGATTTCTTTCTATTTTAGATCAGAGCCAATAAATATAAAATATAAAAGCAGAGGAATCAATGGGTATGAGTCAAACTCTATGTAGAAAGAGGATGGAATCAGACACACAGAGAGATCAAAGATTAGAAAAACTCACATTCCAAACTAACTACTTCCCCATGCCTCTTCCTGTCAGTTCTCTTAAATCAAGGTGTTCTGTAGTCATCCTATGTCTCCTCTGTCTACTGGCAGTGGACCCAGTGTAACTTCAACAACCTTATTAAAGCTTTCTTAATACTGAATTTCTTCTCTCTGTTTTCTGTTCTTTATAATGCAATGAGTGTCCATGTTAAAATATGCAATAAGCATGTGCCTGTATTGAACAGGCATAATATATATTGCATAGGAATTTGTAAAACCTGTTCCAATTGGTTGAGAAAGGATTGTATGGTGCTTTTTGTACTGTAGCTCTACAGCTAACTGGCAATGCAGGAAACTTTTTTTTCTTTTTTCTCAGAGCAAGAAGCATTTATCCAGGAGAGGCAAGAATAAAGGGTCAGCTACAGTTCAAATGCTGTTCCTGTTCCTTGAAGTATGCTTCAGTTCTTTGCGTCTACTGTTGATGCTTGCTGGGAGTTCTCATGTTAAGGCAAAAGAGCAAAGAGAAGGTATACAAGGCAGCTCTAGGGAAGGCAGAGAAGGCTTTGGAAAAGGGAAGGGGAAAAGGGCTGACAGTGAGAACAAGACTGAAGATTTCATTTGACTTACCATAACAAACAACTTGCAATGAGTAGCTATGAGGTGAGGCAGTTCCTCCCTCTTCCTTCTCCCAGCTGCAGAAAATCAGCCTCACCTGTGCAGACCACTATGTATATGACCTCAACAGGGAAATGTTTCTTATTCCAGATAGGATTCTTGTTATTCCCCATTAAGAATATGGCACCCACTAAGTTTCAGGATTGTCTTGTAGATATTTAGGCAAATAAAAGAGGAAAATGCAGCTTTCTTGGAGAGACAGTTCATCATATATTAATACTAGGCTGCAGCCACTCACAAGCCTCCAGATGCATTTATCAGAGTTAGTTATTTAAGTAAAGCTATAATTGTAGAATAGTGTCCTGTCCACTTGAGCCATATTTTACTTTAACAGCTAAATAATTACAATTGTCTCATTTTTTAAATAAAATAAAGAAGTGCTGTATGGCAATCAGTAACCTCAGCTAACTATTTTTGTAGTTATTCTAGGGGTTTTAATCCTTTAGGCAGTTACTGTATTACATATTTCAACATGTACTACAGAATTTTAGGGAAAACAGCTCACAATATTTTGCCTTGCCAACATCTTTTCTTGAAGATGTGTAGCTGGAAGAGAAAGATCATTTAAAAACATGTTGTTCTGGGATCACTAAATCTTTTAAAGCCAGACAGGGAGAAAACAAAACCTCAGAGACTATTAATGCTTTTGGGCCTACTCAACAGCATATTCCATAATGACATGCTAAATCGGTATAATTTTATTTAATCTACCTTGCTTTGTGGGCTTTTTTTTCCCCCTCTCTTGATTTTTCTCTATCATGCCAATAAACTGGCTATTTTTAAGGAAAACTGATAAAGAGGAACAGTCTGGTTAAGTGTGGAGCTCAACTATGATTGCAGAACAACCTGAGAGGCAAATCTTATTTATAGATATGTTTTATCTAAGTACTTAAAATTCAGAATAAAGTAGTACTTTACATATCTGAGTTGGTTTTGGAGAGGTATGTAGGAAATATGAACACCCACTTGTACAAAAATGGATTGAAATGATTGCACTCTTAGCATGAAAGTCTCTTATGCAGATCTGAAAATATCATTTTGACACTTTGCAACATTGTAATAATATCTTTTCATTCATCTAATCTATTTAAAACTGTGAAATAACATTTTTTTTTTTTTTAAAAGTTGAAACTATATGATATCCACTACATGCAGCAGTCCAGCCGTTCTTCAGAGCACCTGAAGGCCCCTTTTTGGTGTTATCTTTCTGCTTTCACTTGTTGTTTTTAATAAAGATTATCTTATTGTAAACAAGTAGATTGAAAGAAATGTTGGTGAGATACTATGACAGCCATTAAAGGGGAGTCAAATGAAATGTTTTGGAAAATGTTAGTGATATCTGATCTAAGAGAACAATAATGCTCCTTTAGAATAAGGTGGTTGACAAACTTTCTGAAAGTTTTTCTGTTATAGGAAGCTGATGTGATCCAGCCATTTTCCAAATTAATTGTTCCTCTCTATAATAATAATTCTCAGAAATATTCTCTCCTACCTATGTTTTCCTTCACCTGCTTCCTGATTTTGGTTGTGCCTGTGGCCACACATCGGTCTTGGTTTTTGCTCCCAAGTGTGCCCTACAGGCTGCTGCAGGCTCTCTCACCATGCCTGCATGCTCCTGCCTCTGTTCCCCTGGCCCACAGGCCCATCATGTGGTGTTGTGGCTCTCACTTGGCAGACTCGCAGCTCTAGTGTGAGGCAGAGGCTAATGGGTCTTGCCGAGTTCAGGATTCAGAGAAACAGCTTGTTATTGCAAGAAGTCATTGTTGCCAGTTGCTGTTGAGCTCAGGGGAGGAGAGGTTATGCCATTCAGCCTCTCAGGGAGGAGAACTGTTTCTTCCCTCAATATAAATTTTTGGCTGCATAGACTGATTTCAGATCTCAGTGGGAGCTGTAAGGTAGAAGTGCCTGTGATTCAGTGTGCTGAGGTACTTCTCTGACTGGAGTCTGAGAAAGCTTTCTAGGTGAATTTTTCCTTTCTTGCCTCTATTTACTGTAGCCAAGTAAAGATATGGGGGACGAAAAAAGTCAGGGACATGGATAGCATGCTGGTATCTACTGCTGAGAACTGAGCAGTCATCAGACCCCAAGACATAGCATATAGGCAAGATAAGGTAAGAATTATACATGAGTACAGAAAACGTCAGTGAAGAAACCTGCAACACCCATGCTGCCACCCCGACCAGTAGATAAAAAGCATTGCAGTGGTAATAAGAGTCATCAGTTAAACACAATGACTATAAGATGACCACTAAGGTTAAACCAAGGTGTATGATGGATTTCTTCAGCTATGTTTCAAATGTATTTTGTTTTATAGGTAAGATATATCTAGACTGGAAAAAAAAAAAAAAGTAATTACCCTATGGTGGGCTGGAGATGAAGTTCCGTTCTTGAAAAAATAAGTTCTTTTCTTCCAAAATGTGTGTGAGTGATGACCAAGCATTAATATGTGTTGATTCAGCAATTACAATAAGGAGGGAAGCATAAATTGTAGTGTCAGTTCATCCTCTGTGAATGTACTGTGACTGTGGCTCTGCTGTGAACAGTCACCCACAGCCTTGAGCCTTAGAGAAGGAAGCAAATGACTAAGAGATATGGAGAGCCCTAATTAGTAAGGTAAGTTCAAAAGACCCAGAATACTTTCAGTGTAGTAAATAGAATCTTTCAGTAGAGTTATAAAAACAGAAAATGCTGCAAATACCAGAAAGTTAAAACCAGCATTGACAAGTGCAAATGGAACTGAGATGCACAACACCTTGTAGTTAAGAATACATCTGGAAAGACTCATTAGTCTAGCCATTAGATTTATCAAGCTCTCTGAGGAATCAAGGTTCAAGAGAAGAATTCTAAATGTGAAGAACCTGTTAACAGCATTCAGTTAGCTGAAGGTGGATTGATAAACATTCCTGTTTATTTTCAAAATGTATTTTCTATCTATTGTTTCAGGTTGAGCCAGAGAACATGTGACTACACTCTATAAAGTGGCATTGGAAAAGACACAAGTCCCAAACCACCATGCTATTCTTGTGCAGAATAAATCTTCATAGTATAAGGAATACTATTTCTTCTCAGGATTTGCAATATTAAATGTATTATGTTGGTATATGTCTCAATTATCCCATTAAGGACACTACATAAAATAGAAATTGTTACTGTAGCATTTGAATAGCTAAATTTGTTTTTCTCCTCCCTCTCAGTTTTCACATGTAGCTTTTTTCACCAATCATTTCTGAGCGTAGTAACTAGCAATCTGTTTCACTTATACCTACACCTCAAAAAGATAACAACAAGGCTGAACCCAGCCTGGCCTTGAATGTTTCCAGGGATGATGGGGCATCTACCAGCTCTCTGGGAAACCTGTTCCAGTGCCTCACCACCCTCATCATAAAAAATTACTTCATTATATCTAGTCTGAATCTCCACTCCTTTTGGTTAAAACCGTTACTCCTTTCCCTATCACAACATGCCCTGCTAAAATGTCTGTCCTCATCTTTCTTATAGGCCTCCTTGAAGTATTGAGAGTTCACAATAAGGTCTCCCAAGAGCCTCCTCTGAACAGCCTCAACTCTCAGCCTTTCCTTGTAGGAGATGTGTTCTAGCCCTCTGATAATCTTGCTGACCCTCCTTTGGACCTATGTCTTTCCTGTACTGACAATTCCAGAGATGGCTAGCAAGGGCCACCAGTTAAGCAGAAACTAAAGGAAACACTTTGGCCGGTATAAATACTTCCCACTAGAGAAACTGAAGAGTGGTGCCTTATCATCTGTACTCTTGAGTCCATTCATTGTAGATGCTGAGTGCCCTCAAGGTAACTTCAAGCAGAGCTGGGAAATGGGAATGCTTTATATTGCCCCAAATTATTTAGGTGTGGAATGAAGGAAATTCTCTTTCACGTACTTATTTCCTTTCCTGATGGTAATTGCTCTAGCTAGCTGTAGCATTTATTTTGCTACTGATTACTAATGATAATTTTCCAAGCTTGACATGTATATCCTTTTGTCTAATCCTTGCCAGTCAAGTCTCTGTTGAATATGAAAATTCTTTGTTTCTGTCAGTGTGCTCATTATTTGCAGTCATTTGCTGGAAGTAGAGCACTGAAAGCTTGGGAGAACCCACCTGACAAACATAATTTGCTAAGCTTCTGTGTCTAAAGATAGCTTAATTGGGCAGAATACTACATTATAAAGAAGGGAAAATTAGGGCAGCAAAATGAAAAATAATAACAAAAAAAGTATTTGTAAATATTACACTGGCAATTTGAAACAAATTCTTGTGATTAAAAAAAAAGAAAAAGAAATTTCTCAGAAAAAAAAAAAGAAAAATAGAGGATTTTTCCTACACTTGAAAAAAAAAAAAAGGATCATCAAGGGGTTTTTTTTGTTTATTTTGCTTAAATGTCTGACTCTTTTGTGTCTTAGTTAATAGAACTAATAAGCAGAATTCTGAAGCAAGCCTTTGTAAAATGTAGTTGTGTGATCCAGATAATGAAACAAACTTCACTTGTGTCAAACTGGATAGCATTGTCAGATAATGTTGTTACAACTTCTGGCTGTTTACTCTGTATGTATGTGCCTATTGTATGTAAAACAACTTAAAATTATGAGTTGTTACACTTTACTGAAATTGTATTTCTCCATTACAAAGTACAAGATATGAGATCTTTACTTCATCCCTGGTCCCTTAATTCTCTGTAAATGGATCATCACTACCTGAGACCCATTGCTGGTGTGAGGGAGAATTAACCTAATGAAAGCATGGTGGGTACCAATTTAGGGCTGCATTCGGTGGAGCTTCTAATGAAGGGAGAGGAAGTTATTAAAACAACAAGATGATAGATCTAAGGATGTCCATTCAAACCAGCCAGGCTTTTAAGGGTGACTAAAATGGACATTTATCAATCTCCTGGAGCAGCCTGGAAAATGGAGGTACAAAAATGATGTCCTCAACTCTCCTCCAAAAGCGGTGCACACACTCTTTCAGCAGGATCTTTAATCTGAATATTTAAGAGAATTATTCCTTTTTTTTTTTTTTTTTTTTTTTTTTGTCTTAGGTAGCAGCTATTCTGTTCATAGTTATAATCTCCCTCCCCTGACCTCTTGTTTTGTTTTGGTTTATTTTGTTTCTAATTTGGACAAGCTGGAAAAGACAGGCATGTGTATCTAGTGGGACTGAATGAACTCAGGTTTATATAATAGATAGAAGGATCATATGATTATCATTTAAAAGTATATATATGTTACATCTACCTTTGATTATAACTTTTGTAATTCAGCATGATACATTGCTTGCATAGATACATATATAATGAAAACATACATACAAATATAAACTTCAACACATACATCATAGTTTAACTATGTTGGCATCGAAAAGAACTGTGGACATTTCTCAGAAAATCAGACATTTTTATCATCCCTTTTAAGGCTTTTCTGCAAAGAGGAAACAGTTTTATGCCAGATTCCTAAATTGCAATCCAACTACTCAAAAATACAAAGAGACTGTTAAAATAAATGCGTTGTATATATTTGGTATATATAAGTGCATATTCAGCTTCTCACGTGTTTCTGTGTGAATAAATATGCTTATCTATGTGTATATATATATATATGTATATATTTATATATTTAAAGCCGAATAGATTAATGTAGAGGTGATATGTCAATTAAGACAAGGGTTTTCAGTGATGTATAAATATATATGCACATTTATAAGTATGTATGTGTATTTTATATATACACATAGATAAACCTACCTACATATATGTGTATATATGTAATCTTTTTTAGTTGTCCACATATGACTGTTTGGTAAGACATTGTTCAAAAATAAAAAATGAACTTCATTTTTTTTACTTTATTTTCACCTTCCCTTACACCCCCTCCACCCCTTTTTTCTTTTTTTTTTTTTTGTTTGTATTGGGTTGGTTTGGTTTTGCAAAAGAGGAAAGATTTTGCTTTTTTTCTTTTGAGACTACAGGAAAACAAGAATTATATTTTAATTAGTTTTCTCCTTTTATTTTTTTTTTCCCCCTTAGTATTAAATGGACACAGAAACCTTGTATGGCTGAAAGATACTTTAAAGTTCTTTTATAAAGCTCAGTTTTCTCTCTTCTTATCTTATTTTTGTTTTGTCAACCTATCTCATGTTTAAGCCTCAGATCACATTTATCAAAATGATCCTAAAATAATTGTATTCAAAATGAGATCACAATGAACAGATTATTCTGAAAATTGCCTTGCACTTTCAGCTGTTCCAATTCCACCTCCATTTCAAAAATTGTAAAAATTTTTTTGCAGGTCAGATGATGCATCTGAGAGTTCATACTTTCAATCCAGTTTTGCTCTATATAAGTCAATTAAATACTTTATGGGGAAATATATTATTCTGTATATTTTTCCATAAAATTGCTTCAAATGTGTGCAGTCAAATGATTCCAAACATCAGCAGACTGCCAAAATATAATGGACTTCAGTTTTGCTTAGGGCAGTTTTTCAGAATTTGTTTTTTCAAAAGTGATTCATATTGTACTATCTGTATTCATTCACATGTTTCAGTGATCCTTGATATAATATAAACCATATAAGTTTGTAGTTTTTTTGATCTTCTCTAAGAAGCTATTTAAGTTTGGAAGCATTTCTAGTTAATTTCTTTCTATCCATTGAGTTTAGCGAGAAAGTGAGTGTGACAGTTTTTACAATGGCTCCTTTCTAGAGATTATGTGCAATGTAAAACAATAAAACTGTTGCAAAACTTTTGGATAAAGAAAGATAATATTCATAGAGATTAGGCAAAAATCATGTTCTTCGTTTATGTTGTTTCTGTAAATAGTAGTTCCTATAGTTACATATAATTGTCTGCTTATAAATATATTTTTATATTGTTGATTAGTGTCATGGTCCATTCATTCCATTCTGGGAGACAGAACCCTCAACTCGAGTTTGGGGTGCTCTACGCCAAGGTGTGTATTGTGTGCGGGAAATCTAAATCACCCCCCCTTGCGTTCTGGACACTTCTCACTGATAACAAGGTAAGGCCAGGTGCGGCTGAAGTGAAACATCCTTCCCCTGGTGCAAACCATATACTACCTACACCCCTCTGTTTCCCAGAATCCCATTCTAGTTGCCAATTTAATGTCACGGTCCCTTTGGTGATGGACTTGTGATGGTTCATTTATCTTGAAATGCAAAATTAAGGCAACCAAAATACCAAGGGGTTAGAATTCAATCAAAGAGTGTTGCCTTATTATTTTGCCCATAAGGCAGCACGCGATAGTGAGAGAGGAAAAGGAAAAAGAAACAGGGAAAGAAGAAGAAAAATATGGGAATGAGGATTAGTTTATCACCAGACAAGTTCCAAAGGTGTCCCTCTGGTCTCCAGTCCCATAGAGTCCTGCCTGTCCTCCATCATGGTTTGGGATCCTCTGGTGGGAAGATGTTAACAATGCCCATTTGGGAGTCATTTCTTATGCTTCTTCACCCCCGCCTCACTCCCATTGTTTGAGGATAGACTCCGCCTTTGTTTCGCAACCGAGGCTTAAACTGCACAGGCTCAGCAAGTCCTCATCTCTCTTGCACGGAGCCATCTGTGCTTGCGTGGACTGCATTCAGGGGTCTCTCTCTGGTCCACTGGGTGACCTTAGGACCCTTGGCAAGCTTCTGGGCATGTTCTTCTTTGTTGGCCTTTGTCTGAGGGAGGAGGTAGGGGACAAGGTGTGACTGAGGCTGCAGATGAGAATCCATCTTCTGTACAGCAGCTATTGTCCCTGATTCGAAGAGACCCACATAACAATCCTTTTTAGGAGGCAGGGGCTAGTTTGGCTGAGGCAGCAGATGAAGTCTATACAGCAGCCACTGTAAGCAGTGAGTGTGAGGGCCAAAGACAACTGCTATATTTATACCTGTGCAGGTGGGGCTTTGCCTATTCCTTACATGTTCATACCACATTTCAAGGTATCACCCTTAAGCTGAGCAAACCTAAGATACTGCAAATGCGGATGTCACTTTTTTGAGAAGTAGCAGTAAAATGATATGGTTTGCTGTTACGATTTTTTCATTTTCAGAATTTACTCTCCTGAAAGAAACACAATTGCAGGTATATGCAATGTGCAATCCTTACTGAGTACTTCAGAATGAAAGTAGTCATACTGAAGCCAATGGGAATATTTGCATAAGAGTCATATACATTAGTTTTTTAAAGGCTGTACAGTCAGAGTGGCTTTAATTAGCTTTGCCTTTTGCTTTTGTCAGATAATAATAAAAAAAAAAGGTCTGGGAAACTACTTTAAATTATTAACAATTAAAAGGGTTTCAGCAAGACCAAATAAAGACTAGTTTATGAAACAACATATCTAAAACCAAAATATGATTCAAATTTTTTAAAAATGGGAATTTAAAAGCTTGTAAGAAGTTGAAGATGTTCTCTTCTTAGTTTAGACTGCTGGGAGATAGAGTTTGAAGACTGTATATCTGAAATTCTTAAATTTTTTAATATTTCAGACAGATCTTCAGATTTCGATACAAACTCTCTTGGGAATAGACTGCAAACAACAAGGAAGTAGTCTGTAGCACTGAAACATCCTTCCTAATATTATCTTAACTTTCCAAACATTTCTGAATAATTCAGGCTGTTAATAATAAGTGATCACTGGCCCTGGTTCTCATGGGGAACTTCTGCCACTCTAATATTGACTTCAAGGGCAATCAAGCAGGGCACAAGCAATCCAGGACTTTTCTGCATTGTATGGATGACAACTTCCTGACACAAGTAATTGCAGGGCTGACAAAGGGGTGATGTTTTACCAAACCTCATACTTGCACAGAGGGAAAGACTGATCACAAAGGTGAAAACTGGGATCAAGCTTGAAAGCTTGGCTGCTGGGCTCAAGGATTTGTGATCAACAGCATGAAGCCCAGCTGTGGCCAGGGTCAATACTGTTCAATATCTTCATTACTGATCAGGATGACAGTACAGCATGCACCCTCAACCAGTTTGCAGATGATGAAAAACTGGAAGGAGTGGCTGATAAGCTAGGTGACTGTGCTGCCACTCAGAGGACCTTGACAGGCGGAAGAAATAGGCTGACAATAACTTCATGAGGTTCAACAGAAGTAAATTGGAAGTCCTGCACTGAGGGAGGAATAACCCCATGTACCAGTACACAGAGAGGGCTGAACAGCTGGAAAGCAGCTTTGCAAAAGAGACTCCAGGGTCCTGATGGAAAAAAAAAATTGAACAAGAGACATGACAAGGTACTACTATGACAAAGAAGACCAATGGTGTTCTGGGCTGCACTAGGAAGAACAATGCCAGCAGTTCAAGAATGCTAACTCAGTGATGGTGTGGCAACATCTGGAGTGTTAAGTCTACTTCTGGGCTCTCCACTAGAAGAATGATATGTGCTGACCAGAGCAAATCCAGTTAATGTCCCCATAGTTAACTAAGAGACTTAAGCATCATATACATGCTGAGAGGCTGAGAGAGCTGGAACTCTTCATCCTGGTGAGAAGGCGGCTCAGGAGGATCTTATTGATGTGTACAAATATCTGATTGCATGGGAAGTAAAGAAAATTGTGACATGATTTTCTCAGTTGTTTTTTTTTTTTTTCATTTTTTTTTCTTTTCCCAGGGACAAGTCAAAAATGCAGTGGACTACATAAAGAAAAAACCACACATATACACAAAAACAAAAACCAAACACAAACAAACAAACCCAAACCAAAACAACAACAACAACAGAAACAAAAGCTCAGAACAAATCAAACAAAATCAAACTCACAAACAAACAAACAAAACACAAGAAACTACCACCACCATTAACAAAATATTGGAATTCTATCTGAGCATAAGAAACCCATTTTCCATGTGACAATGGTCAGACACTGGAGCAGGTTGCCTGGAAAAGTAGTGGGGTTTCCTTCTGTGGAGGTATTAATAATATGACTGAAAAAGGTCTGGGGCAGTCTGACCTGGGCTTGAGCAGAAGGGTTGGACTAGATTATTACCAGAGGTGCCTTCACACCTCAGCCATTCTGTGATTCTGTAATGATGCATATAACTCAGGATGGGAATCCAAAAATAAGATTACTTAGACACAGAATGTTGCTCAAGTAGAATAAAATTCTTCTTGGAAGGAACTAGAGATTGAAATATTCCTTAAGTTCTAGTTGAAAGAAAATGAGAAATAATTGTCCAACTGAAGACATTTCTCATCAACTTGAAAAGGGGGTTTTCAGGAATTTTTCAAGCAAGTTCTGTAACATATATAGAAAAAAAAAAAATTGAAAGCATCTTGCAATGATTAAATTTCTTTGGTACTTTGAACCAAACTGAAATACTGAATGAAAAAGAATGTCATAAAATATTATCTGAAAGATGTATTTTTATTTTTTCTTACTGTGATGAAGAAGAAAATAATCAATTACACATAAAATTCTGGTGAAGTGTTATTTTACACTGCTGGTATAATCAGCAAAACCTTAAAGCATGACTCAGATTTGAGGCAAAAGTTACAGAAAGTTACAGAAAATCTTAGGCATTTCTTGGGTTGCTGACCATGCAAAGAACTCTGTGGCAGTTCATTTTTCACAATTCCCTTATCCTCTGGTTGAAGACAATGAATTGTTGCTGATGATGGTCTCCACTATGACTTTTCCACCCATGAAAGGGATCCAGCCAAACCTGGGCTATAAAGAAAGATCATAGGAGTAACAATGTGTAATATGAAGATCTGTGTCAGCCTGAAGGGCTAATAATCACAACTAATGGTCTACAGTGTGGGAATACATTTATATGGCAGGCTGTCATGGTCGCTGACAGCTTCATGAGGTGGGGGAATCAGTTCTCCTCTGATGGGCTTTCTATATATTCCAATCTTTTATGACATTTGAGGAGTTCTTTTGGCCTTAATGTGTCTGCAATACTCATGTCATGGCTTCACGATGGCTGGAAGATTGAGGAAAGATAATGGAAGAATCCATATTCAGATGCCTTTATCACTTATTCCTACCAGGGAGCTGAGCTGTCTCTCTGAGCTGTGACAATCCAGAAGTATCTTTTGTATAAATTCCTTGTTCCCTTTTTTGTAAGCTGAGATACGTTCAACACTTGTGCTTCTTCCTCAAGTCCATTTTTTTTCCAGATGACGTCTTCTGATTCAGTGGGGAGAATGGGCAACAGCTCCTAACTGATCAGCATGTCAAAATTTGGTTTTCTTTTCAGTGCTTAGTATAGACTTCCTGCACATTATTCAAACACTGCTGTGGAAGCAGCATTACTAGCATTTATGTTGACTTTTCTGTGCCATCTATCATAAGTATTCGATTTTTTTTAATAAACGTTAAATAACTTTTTATCTAGCAGTCTTATTTTAAAGATTTTTACCCTATTTTCAAGATAAATAATAATAATATGTTAAAGAGATTAAAAAAAAACCAAACAACCAAACAAAAAAACCCCAGAAAACAAAACCCTGCTTAAAAATGAGAGACAATTCAGACTTGATTTTTCAAAGCACTTAGTATATGCAATATTTGTATGTTAAAAAAACAAAACTAAGCCAAGCCAAGCCAAGCCAAATCAAACCAAACCAAACCAAACCAAACCAAACCAAACCAAACCAAACCAAACCAAACTAAACCAAACCAAACCAAACCAAACCAAGTCAAACCAAACTAAACCAAACCAAACCAAACCTCTAAATGGCTTTTGCATTAGTAGCATTTACCAGTTCTGAAAATAAGACCTCACATTATTAGACAACCTAGAACATGAGGAAAACAGTATCAATAAGTAACTGTGAAAGCTACCATTTAAGTTGCTTGTATAGAAATGAGTCACTGTGGAAAAACAAAGGACAGAGTCAAATTCAGGAAGAGAAATCAAATTCATCCTGTTCTCTTCATGAGGTCATCTGTTCTTTGCCTAAAATTCCCTATTATATTCTCTAAAATATTTTCTACAGTGAGTAAAAAAAACCTCCTACAAAAGAAAAAAGTTCAATTAAAAAATAGATCACTAAATTTTCTAATTCATGTGTCACAGGTCTTTGAAATTCATCCAGCTGCAACTGAATTGAATCCTATGTAAATTCTATCTGACTACAGCATAACCTATCAATTTATGTTATGAATCCCTGAAGGGAATTTTCTGTTGGGCTGCTCTACTTATTCCATATGAATGTTGGCATCAGTTTCTCTAATACTAAAATATTTATTAAGATGTCATTTGTCATTCATCTCAATATTTTTTAAGGTACTTGGATATTTTCTCTAGTGCATCTGATTTAAAGATGTTTATTCCCAGGAGCCATTAACATAAGTCTTGGTTACTAATGGCCTGGAAACTCCATAATCTCATGTTTTACAAGAATATCAGCCAGCTTCTCTTTAAGTGTATGTTAGAAACATTTATCAGAATATTCTCATCTTCGCATGATTTTAAACTTGTGGGGGGTTTTTTGTTTTGTTTTTGTTTTTTTTTTTTTTTTTTGTTTTTGGGTTTTTTTTCCTCGTTGTTTGTTTGGTTGTTTTTTAATTATTTAGTTTTATAGCTCTTTTCCTTTTATAAATAGGTTGTGGGGTCTTTTATTATTAGTAGTCTTTAAAAAAAAATCTGTTTTTACTGACAGTTGTAACAATTATGAAGAATTTTTTAGTTTTAACTTCATGTATCTGTTTCCTATATTTCATAGTATTTAACTACTTTCAAAGTAAAATAAATTGACTAACACTTATTTTAGTAGATAAAATCTGCTTTCTGCATGAATCATAATAGTTTTAACCAACATTGTGTCTTTTTTTAATTATGGAACTGTATTTTTTAACTTTCCGCCCAGACGCTTGTAAAGATTTTCTTGTTTTCCATTGAACTTTTTAGTCTCTTCCTTATTTTTGCATTTCCAACCCCAACAACTTCTTCCAATAACTCTCTTCAGCACTGGGAAATTATTATCTTTGAAACATCTCAAACAGTATTGGTTGGGGCTTTTCTCTTTTTCCCTATACAAGCTCCACAAAACATCATTTTTTAATACAATGCTTCAATTAATCAAAATGAAATCCAAAGTACACTTAGAAACTCTTTGATATAAAGTGTATGACAACTTTTTTTTAAATAAATCATCATTTAGAACTTTTAGCTACTCCAATGGTATATTACCAGCCCATATTCCACATTCGGACTGCTAAATGATTCCACCCTAACACCTTATTTTGTTTCCTGCATTCCAGACTGCTGCTCCAAATATAACTCTTGCTATTCTCTCATTTGGTCTGTTGATTTATAACGAGCATTGACCAAAGAGTCTCCTGAATCTCGTGGTCCTTTTGCTCCTTTCATATCATCATGTTATTCTTAAAAATATTATAGAAGATTTAAATATTCTAACCACACAAAATGTTCCATCAGTTATCAGTGCTTAATTCTTACACCTTTCTTTGGCTCTAAGTACAAGTGAAAATTTCAGCTAGGGTTAGTTTTATAACCTCCTTCCTCTCTCTGTCTCATTTATTATTGCACCTAACCTCTGAGTATTGGACCTCGTAGCTGAAGCTATTTCTTTAGTGTGGTCCTCTCCTGTTCTGCAACGCGGACTCCTTTGCAACAAAAGTAAAATCTTCAGCTTCCCAGCATTAACATAATAGGGTCAAAGGACAGACAGGTCCTTCAGAGTGCAATTTACCCCATCTTAAGTGCGATATATAAGATAAGGAGACAAATCACATTTTAGAAATGCCCATATTTCTATTAATTTCTAAGATACTGCAAGACAAGAAGTATACATTTGATATCTTCCTTCTAAGTGATTAAATTTAGACATCTTGAATCTCATCTTTGAAGATGAACTTTGCTTCTTTCACTTTACTTCCCTGTGTTTTGCCTAAACAGCAGACATATCAAAAATTTGAGCTTCTGAGACTTTGCAGGTCAGGATTTAGGTCTTTAGAATCTAATGATTTTTCAATTCATTTTTTCAAGGATGATTATTATTTGTTTGAAATTGACATATATTTCCAGAAAAACAGACTATCTTTCCTCAGCAGAGCTTAATTTCAATTGAGTAAAACAATTAGATGATCTGATCCTTTTCATATTTAGTAATAGTAGGTTTTCATAGGCAATGATATTAATTAACTGAACAACAGTTATGAGGACAATAAAATTCTTCTGTAATACTTAAAATAAATATTTGCATAAGTTATATGTTGGAAATACAGTTGTAATTTAGGTTAGAGAGGGAATACAGAAAACCTTGGAATTATGCTATTTAACGCTGTTTAACAGCTTTCTGAAGAATATGAATGAAAGGTTAAGTTTAGAGGTAGAAGAGAAACCTCCTGGAAACTGTGACCCAACAGGGACTTATTTTTAACAGCCTATCCTTATGATTTTCAGTTTTCATCAGGGTGTATGGGTATATCCATACGATCAGAGAAGCATGTTTTCATAAGAGTCAGTATGGTCTGTTTTAGATCACTGCTTGCATAATTAAACATATATATTTAAACCATATCATTTATAATATTACATTTTAATCCTTCATTGCTGACAGCTTTGTTCAGGTTATTCTGCCCAATATGAGCCTGTATAAATGAAAACTGAATCAAGCACAAATATATTTTGAGATTAATTCGTCTTTAATTTTTGGATAGGAAAAGGTTAAAAATGTAGTGTCAAACCCAAGGGAATTATTAGGAAATTTTGCTGGGAATTTGACACAAAGTGTCAATGAACCTAGAAGCTGATGTCACAGTGTCTTGCACTTAAGGGTTTGGCATATTATACTTCTATGCTTTCCATATATTCTTTCAAGTATCAATTAACCTGACTTCACAATAGCCCATTTATATACACACTACCATCTGATATGCATATTTTTGGTCAGCCGTGTTAGATTAAGCAGTATCCAGAACTCCAGCCTTTGTTCCTGTTCATTATTCATGCCTCCAGCCACTTCTTATATCCACCTGCACAGCAATTTGTGTGGGTATGCACTAGGATGAGGAACTTATCCTGATGGAAAAATGTTGTTTTTTCTTTTACTGTGTTCTTTTTTAAATGCACCAGTTACCCATTTTGTTTCATTATATGACCCCATAAATACTTAAGGCCAATACAGAGGCAGAAATGAGTGTCAGTGTGGGACAGAAAATGGGTCATGAACTGCTGTAATTGGTTTCAGCACTGTTATGGTGGAACACTTAATATGGACAGAATGGATTATCAGGGCTCTCCAAAGGCGAATATGATGTTGTGGTAGACAGATTACAGGGCAAAAAAGGGAGTGTGAGAGAGACATTGTAAGAATGAATGGTGGTGGGAAAGGAAGAGAAAACAAATGCATACAAATGCTTCAATCTTAAAACAGCACTGTGACAGTATGACAACTTAATACTGTAATATTGGCAGTTATCATTCAATCACTTGTTAATTTATAATTTTTTCTTAAAGAAAATTAATTGACTTTTGATGTTTTATTGTGACTCCTACTGGTGTTTGCTGGAGTTACATGGTGTGTTGATTAATATAGAAATTTTGAGGAAAAACAATATATATTTTTTTTTAAATAATAATAATTAAAAAATAGCTGAAATAATATAGTAGCAAAGCAAGTGCCCAGCTGGACTAATCTGAATCTGTTCCAAAACAGTAAAGAGGAAACGCTAGATTACATTTAAACTACATTTCACTGAAGTGATACTAATGCTAACGCAAATCCATCACAGGGTTCATTTGAAGGCAGGGACAAAGCAAGCCATCCTTAGTCCCCCTTCAGAGCCCATCTTTGCTCAATGTTTAGGTAAACTGGGTGGGTATCTGTCTGTCTGTTTGATGTGAAATACAACTAGAAACACATGCAGGTCAGTACTATGGGAAGACTTTGCAGAACCTCAATTTAACAAGCTTGGTGATCTTTCTGAGCCTGAACCTATCATAATACATACTCAAATGCCTCCAGAAGGCCATACCTGCTGGGGTGTGAGTCAAGCCTCCTGTCAAAAATGTCCCACTATAGATGGGTACTATCAGAACACGAAGGAACCTGAGGTAGATCACTCAGGAAAATATCTTAATTCCTTCTAGATCTTGCTCCAGACTCCAGCCAGTTCTGACTTCTGGCATCCAACATGGAACTACTTACACCACATTTTAGATTTGATCTTTTTAGCTAGTAAACTGATTGAATATCTCTTAACATAGAAGAAAAAATTGAATGGTTCAAGAATTTCAAAGACATTTGGAAGATACTATCTCACAGTACACACAGGATACCTCTTGGTTTATTTGTTTTTTGGGGGGGTTGGGAGCTGGGTTTTTTTTTTTTTCCTCCTTTCAGAATTGTGAGAGTATTTTTACATTTTCTGTTTGGTTTTTATTTGCCAAGTCTTGTGTTATTCATCTGCTCAGAACAAATAGTACAATGGTTTAATGAAAAATAAAATCTGCAGACAGTGAGTGCAACATTCCATTGCCTAGTCCTTTAATATGTTATGCAATTTAACTGTCTCTATGGAGATTGACCAAAGAAGCAAGAATCAACCAATACAACTGCAACATCTCTCAGATTGCATGGGATCTTTTCTTATTTTTTTGTGTGCGACAAGATAGATTTGGCTAAGTGAAGAGGATGTGTGAAATGCAATCCAGTTAGCATCAGAAATTTCTCCGCCTGCCACAAATTAGCAATTTAACAGACAAAGGAGCTCCTTTTCTCTTCAATATGAGACAAAAATCATTGCTTCAACTTTCAGAAGTTATTGATCTTTGTTTGAATACATAAAAAAAATAAAAATCACAGCCTGAAGGATAGCCCCAAGGAAAAAAACAGCAAGGAAGAGTCTTCACTGCGTTTTAAGTACAGTGTGCTAAATTTTAGTTTTGATATAATTCCATTGACATCAGTGGAGCTGAATATACCAAAGCCTGAGTCTCCAGTTATCATGGTTACTTCTGAAGTCTTAATTCACTTAGTTTTTTACCTATAAATATTTTATTGAAAAGAAATCAAAATTATATATTGGCATCAATAAATCATTGTTTCAACAGGAAACATAGTCTAGAAATTCAGTAATTAACTTTCAGAATATCTTTATCAGGTAGGCAGATAACCACCATTAGTACTGTTTGGTAGATGGAAAAATATGGGTTGAGATACTAACACCGGATCACACAATAGTTTGGTGCAACCTGTGTGTGAACTCAGAATCTCAAACCCAGACTTGTGGTCATAAATCCCAGATCACACTTCTGGGGTTTGTTTGTTTGTTTGCTGTTATTTTTTTTTCTTGTTTTAAATTTTATTTTTTATTATTATTTTAAAATATAATTTATTTTTTATTTTATTTTATTATTTTAAATGCTCCCACATTTTCAAGATTTGTAGACTGCATTATTTGAACATAGTCTTAAATGTGTCATGCAAATCTACACGTTTATTAGCACATGTTGGTGGCTGAAAACTGAGTGATTTGTACCTTTTCCAGAATGCTGTGATAACACTTTGGCATGTAGTGTTATACTTAGGTGAAATTAAAGCCCATATCTATACTAATAAACCAGACGGAGCCCAGGAATTTTCCCAAGCATAAGGACAAGATTTTCTATATTAAAAAACTGTTACTAATCCTTTGCACATGCCATTTAGCAATCTCTCCAACAATTCCCAGTCACAGTTCAGGAAGCAAAATATTCTAAGGACTGTTCCCGTGGTGTGGTTTGCAAGCAACTATCCTGCTTTGAACATCTGGGGAAAATACTACCTTGATCTAGACTGGACTGTCCCTGTTAGCCAAGGAGCTTAGTAATGTTCATGGGCACCTTTTAACCTCTTTTATAGCCACAGATACTTGTCTAGATCCAAAATTGTGATCCAGAATATTCACACCACTTATACTACAGAGGTTCTTTCCTTTCCAACATGGATTTTTTTCTGTCACTGAGGACATCTTGGGTTTCAGGACATCTCCTTCTAGTAGTGAGGAATGACTTCATTCATTGTGTGAAGATGACTCACACAGCTCTGAGAAGATAAACACTTTTCAATTCTTTTTCTTGTTACTTTTTTTAATAATGTCTCAAGTAACTTTAACTTCAAAAATTGAGATAAGGGATAATGAGTTTGTTTTCCCTTTTTCTCTTCCATAAACATAACCTTTTTTTTTTTTTTTTTTTTACTCTTAAGTCAAAGGAGTCTCCTGAATGCTTCCTAAAGGCCTGATTTGGAAACCAAATTATTGAGGACTTACTTGCATAAGCACATCCAAGGCAGGTCAAAGAAATCAACCTCAGTTAGTTATTCAGTCAAGTGGTGTATGTTAATTGACGACGAGGAGATTTAAGTATATGATTAAATGGTTAAGAACCCTAATTTTGTTACGATAATGAGAGCAATATCTTAATATTCTAGGGAGTGAGATCTAGTAGCTACTCTACCAGATTAAAAAAAAAAAAAATGAGTTAACATTTACCTTTCATCTATAAAGAAAGTATACCAGAAATTATCTTTTCTGCAACAGCTGTTAATATCATATATGCGGAAGAGGGTAGGGGATGGCTTTAAGTACAGTTTTAATCAAAATGTTGGCATGTTTATTGTTTCCAGTGTTTTTTAATGGCTGATGAAATTTTCTTTGTGTTAACCTTCTTGGTAATCATTAGAAATAAACATGTTATGTGCCAACTAAAATACTCATGCACTTCTTCAATCCTTTTGTCTTCAGAGAAAGTGCAAGAAAAAGCAGAATTTTTGCCTGTTGAAGAAAATTGGCAATTTATGTGTAGGTGAAATGAGAAGTGATTTTAATTCCTGACACCAGGAAGTTATCTGATAATGCAGAGGAATCAGATTTGTCAAGCAAAAAGAGACACCTCATTGCATAGTAACAAGTCAGGTTATGTAGGTCTATACTGAAAACAAATTGGCTGATTGAAGATTTAAAAGCGTACAGGTGATTTCCAGCAATCTTGTCTGAAGTTTGCAGAGTATTTGTTGATAGATTTTGCTCTTAAAGTCTCAGTACTTATGTTGGCACACAGGTTATGGAGTTTATGGAATATCTATCACTAAAGGGTTTTTTTGCTGAGGTAAAGGAACATCCTTTAAGGATGTACTAAATGCATTTGATCTTGCTTCCACAATGGGACAGGCACTACATGACTTCTTCAAGGCCTTCAAAACATTATATTTCTTATAACTCCGTATTTCAGTGAACTAAATATTTTAAGTTTTTCTTGCTATTATAACGGGTTCTGTTCAGTAGTTGACAATTCTGAAAGTTACCCCATAAATGTGCATCAATATCAATAACCAGTAACAGTAAGCAATCAGACAAATTGAAGGGGAAGAAAGGTCTTAAGACCGATTCAGCATTACAGAAACTAAATTTGAATGTGCTAGATTGCCTTTTCTTGTAACTGTTATACACTAATCTGTCAGTTTTGCTCAGCAGAGTCCTGACACTGTACTGTGCAAAATACATATTTCTCATTTTTTGTGGCACTGTCATTAAAGTAAATTTAGCTGTTATTGTTTTGCATGTACAACTTTTCACGCAGCTCCATGTAGCTCTATGTAGTCATAACCAGAGATGATTCATGATGCTGTAGCAAAATAAGAAATATTAGTAGAGTTAATAGAGTTAATAAACAAAACTGTCAAAAGATGACTGTCTCATATCCTAGTCATTTCTGGCAGCTACTCAGTGATTTATTATTATGTATTCACTAGGTATCTATCCTAAGCTTTGACTAGAGACAGACAATCTAGTTAAGAAAACAAGAGCATATTATTTTCATATTTGTAACGACTGCTGTATAAGGGTTTACAGTACGTATTTGTCTAAAATAAAAAGAGTTTGTAAATTCTGAAAAACAAAAAAGCATGCAGACATATTTTGTTTAGCTTAAGTAAAAAAGCTTAAAGACATCTTTTTCTTGTCTGTGTCTTTTTGTCTTCCCTTCAAAATAATATACCTTGACAGATGGAACCACATTTCATATTTCAGCCAGAAAATGGAACTAAAAGCAATGCCTTTAGCAGACCAAGACCAGCATATATTTCCCACGTCTTGGAAGGCCAATTAGGCCTTGCACTTGGCCTGTTTTTCTCTAGTGGTGAGATTTCAACTTGGATCATCCCAAGTAACTGAAGCATTATTTTCCAGCATTACTGTTCTTTTCTTTGTTTGATTTAATCTTGTTTTGTACTGAGGATGCAAGTTCAGACTTCAATAATGACTACAACATCAGCAACTGTCCATTTCAGTTTCTTTTTCCTAAAAGAACAGTGACATTCTCAATGTTCAATACCATTTTAAAACTCTTAACAGAAAATGTACTTAGAAAAAAAAAGGAGCAAGGCCAAGAAACTACAGCAAAACTTTCCAACACTTTCAATTTCGAGAGCTTATTTTTTTTTAATTATTATCATAATTGTTTTCAATGGAATGAAGGATGATATCATAGGTCTAGACTCAAAATATGAGCCCTCTTCCTCTGTATGGTATAGCACAATAACAAAATCATGTCAACAGCTCCATCTGAATTCTGTCTAAATGACTATCCTTTGTATATACATCTTTCATATTTATATTATTTTAAACTATTTTAAAAAATCTTTTCTATATGTTGGAAAAGCTATAAGTATCATAAACTAAACCTGAAGAGTTTATGACATGCCCTTGAGGTCACTCTTCTTGTCTTTGCCTGCACAAACGTACATGTCTGCGCATACATCTATATGTATATGTATAACTGAAAAAATGTGTAATACTTTTTACTAGGGCTTGAGATTTAAACAGGAGTGGCAGCTATTCCTTCCTCTGAAGCTTAACCTACAGCAGGAGACACAGAATCCCTAATATAGTGTAATAATACTTATATTCCCCTAGCTCAAGCTAGTGCACTTGAATAACAGGGTCATGCCATCTGTTCTCAATGGTATCAGTAGGAGTTTAAAGAAATAAGTTTGTGTATGTTAGAAATGGCCATAATGTGTTATAAACTGTTGGTGGTGTATTTTGACTCCTACACAATCCCTAGTGACATGATGCTGTTAATATACAGCATTGTGTTCTCAAGGATTGAATCATAACTGCAGAAACAGGAGAGAAAAATTCAGTCAGGAAAGCCCTAATGAAAATTGATTGGAGAAGCTGGAGGATAGAGATATACTATATCTGTTCAACAGTAAACCTAGCTGCAGTCATTTTTTTTTCCCTTTTTCTTCTAACTTATAGGCTAGAAACAAAGATAAACCCAGATCTCTGGATCCAGAGGAAAAGTAATACTGTATTTAGTGTGCCAGACTTTCTGCTGGTATATCTTGATACAGCTCAATTGACTTTAATGGAGCTTGGCTATTTTTCAGCAGCCAGGAATCTGGTCTATCATAGTAGGAAATGTTCACACCGAACTTTTAAAATATCATGTTAAATTAAAATTACATGTTGGCTAGTATTTTTAAAGTGTTTTAAGTGATGTAGCTGAATGCTCTTAAATTATGTTCTTTCATTTGAAATCAATGACAAAATCTATTTACCTGTCTCAAATGGAAGGCTGACAATATTTTTAATGCCTAGATGTGTTGCTTGTGATTTTCTAGGTGATGCGGAATGATGCTGCACATAGTTCTTCTGTAATAAGGCCACATAATAGTCAATCCCAGAGCAGATAAAAGGCAAAGAACCACAGAATACACAGTGCGTCTGGAAGATTACAGAACCATCCTTTGGAAAAAGACTCCTTAATGTGTCTAAAGATTCTGTGCAAATGTGTGAAAGCCTTCAAGGGGGTTGGATGGATTAAAATTATTATAAAGTTCTACTCTTTTACATACTTACAGGAAATAGCCTACTTTTTTTTCTTTCTTTCTTTCTTTTTTTTTTTTTCATAAGTTTTAAAGAGAAGAAATACTCAAACGTTTTTAGGTAGAGGAACATATTCCCAAGTAGGCGGACAGTACTCATGTAAGAGAGACCTCTAGCTGTGGAATGCTGATAAGGAGCTAAATATACTCCTGTAGGTGGGGTGGCCTGAATCAAAATCTTTGAACAAGACAAGACAATTGTAGTGAGTGCATCCAGAGTTTTAAAAATACCAAAAAACTCCAACTCTACATTACATTTTCCAATAGAGAAAAATGATATGTACATATCCACTAAATTTTGTGTATTTGTGGAGAATAAATTGTGTCTAGTTCTTGATTTAGTTGACAGTATATTTGATAGATGAACATCTTTTTTTCTATATGCAGCACTGAGTTTTCACATAAGGTACGAATAGTTACAGACTTACTGACTCTCGTGAAATCTGGAGTGGATTTTGTGCTTGAGTATGTTATGAAGCATCCAAAGACTTTTAAAGTAAACAAACAGTCAAATGTTAAAACACCTCATGAGCGTATCTACAGTTTAGGTAGTTTTCAGATAGGCAGCGGTTAAAAGTGAGGTTTCAGGATTGTTGCCTTTGACATAAAGGCTCTTCAATTATTATTTCTTAATTTTCACTGAATGAAGATATTTTCCAGGCTTTTGGCTGGGAATACTGGGGAGCTCTTACCTAACTAGAAATAAGTCCTCCTTGGCTGCCTAGTTTTCCTCAGATGTTAAAAGATCTGCTTCAGATGTTAAAAAACAAAACAAAACAAAACAAAACTTCCATTACATTTGTAATTGGACATACAAAAAGCTTAATCGTAAAGTATAAATGTCTTTAAAATTTAAAACAAAAAGTCAAAGCATGTAGACATCTTTCAAAGCCTGCCACTTCAAGCAAAAAGAAGTAAAAGTTATAGAAATTGGATGGAACAAGAATACAGGTATTTTCTTATTCAGAAACTAGAAAAGGGTGATTACATTGTGCTGCTATATGGGAAAGTCAAGTTCATTGTGAAGGACAATAAAGGAAATAGAAAAGGCTTTGAGAAGGTATAAGATAGAAGACTGGATGGTGAATTTGTGCTGACAGATGTGATCAAGGCTAAAATAATGACACCTCTGTAGCATAAAATTGTATGGTGGAAAAGAGGAAAAATATCAGTGATTGAGCACTAAATTTTGTCTTACCAGAAAACAATTGCTAATGTGAAGGTGGAGACTGGAGATTGCTTACCATCAGAATGTCTGGCATTTTTTTCTTTAATACAGAGTTAGCTTTAGCACCTGAATCAAATTACGAAAGAACTTATTTTGCAGAGTTAAATTTATTGACGATATTCACTAAATTCAGGGATGTTTTGGAGAGATATACAAGCTAAGTATGGTGTCCAGCAGAGATGCTGTAATAGTTAATGACAGATAAACATCATGGTGACTGACATATAGAAAATTTGGAGATAAATGGATTGCTGTAGGGATGAACTATTAGTTAAGCAAAAGAATACTGACAGAATGCATCTACCTTAGTGTTCAAGCCAAGAGCATTCTTTTCCTCAAGGTCTAGCACCTAGTGTCCCACCTTCCTTCACCCTGGTTCATAGTGTGGAAAGGTCTCATAGCTCATGAACTAGATTTCTTTTGGAGGAACTTATATCAGAAAATGTACTCCAGGACCACAGAAAATATTATCTGACTGTTAATTGAGTGCCCACCCCACAGGATCAGCCTAAAGCTATGCTGAAGTAACTCCCCCTCATCATCAGCTGTTTCACTCCACAGATTCATTCCCATTTGGCTGTACTACTTGTTAAGGTAGAGCACACTCAACCACCAGCTTTGTAATATGCCATATGCTCCTCTTCCACCACCCTGAAATGGATGCAGCATCATTTATACAGATCAGAGGGAGAAGAGGAGAGTAAACCAGGATGAAGTCATCCAGTTATAAATGTTTCGTGGTAACAAAAAGATTTACACTGAGTGAATGCTTGTTGTAATTTCAAAACAAATTTAAACATGGTCTTATATCTAAACACCTTTTCTTTATGTAGCAAAAGCAGATATTTTATACATCCTAGAAAAAACTATTGGTATACACACACATAAGTTTATATAAAAACAAAAAGATATTCAAGGTTCTGTAATATGGTACAAATGCCAAATTATAACAAAATTTAAAATTAATTAGATAGTTAGCAAAGTGCACTGTAGGATTTTTTTTCTCTTCATTGCAGTAGAAATACCGGCTGCGCGATGCTGTGTGTGATTTATTTATAGGCTGCTAATGAAGACATATCTAATCATCATAATTAATTGGTATTTTTGTGCTTTGGGGCCTAATCACAGAAACTTTCATATGTTGGCTCAAACCGATCTTAACTGGGAGGCAAAAAATCACGAGAAAGCTTGATTTTTCTTTGTACAAGTTTTCTTTTCCATTGAACTTAACTACTATGCGGTGATTGTAAGTTAACCCTCAAAACACAGCATATATTGAAGTGCCAACCACTTAATATTTGCTGTGGGAATTTGTTTAAATCAGGCCTAATTTTAACCCTGTTTAATCGACATCACATCAGTAAAATAATCCAGTAATTTTTGTGACAATCCACACAATTTCCTGATATTTCTTATTGTGTTGTATTCTAATCTCATGTATAGGCTCTGTAAATGTACTGTTTACTTGTGGTTATATGTTCTTGCAGTTGTCTCCATTCCCCATCACTCTGCTAGTAGTCAATAGATACATATTATCAGTTAAAACTCTGGTTTCATTTTAATTGCTAAAACTAAAGTGTCTTTTATTTTTTGTGAGGACAATTCTCCTCAGGTATTATAGAATTAAATTCTATTACCTGTTTTAAATAAATATGTACATATAAATACCTATCATTCAACACGGAAATATATATATACTCTTTGGCTGCACATATATAACTCATTGTCTAGTCTTTCAAATATGGCTGATGCATATACCATTTCATACCCATCAAATGAATATTCCCACCTTCCTGCATCATAAATGACTTGGGTGTGGTAAGCATTCATTACAGCAGCAATAGCACTTTCATTTTTTGGCTGATACAGTTGTTCCAAAATGTAGCTGCAATAATTATCTCCTGTCTTGCCAGTATTGGCTGCTGGGCAAGGGGAGCTGTATATTCTTTGTGCATGTACATTTATATCTTCTGTTTAATACAACAACCTGCACTGGTGCTACAAGTGATATGTAAAATAAAATATAATTCTGGTAGATTTTTTGTCTGATGTTTACCCCTCAACTTTCATCAGTTTTTACATTCTCCACATTCCAGAAATAGCAAATTTATTTAACAGTTTCTCGATATATGTCTCACATCTACACCACATTTAATGGATCTGAATGTTCAAGGATTTTCATTGTATTTGGACAGTAAATGATATTTCCCCAAGCATTTCTGATTGGCATGAATTGTCTGTCTCCAAATACTTTGAAACAATCTTGATAGTTGTAGAAGACACTTCGTGCTGTTTTGAATATTCATTAATAAATTAAAAGAAGCAGTATGTTGTGTAAGGAATCTGCAGAAATTCATGTGTAAGGAATCTTGGAAATTGAACTGAAGACACTTGCATCCCAAAACATTGACTTTATAAGTTGAAGAATCTCCATTAGTTGTTAGTTCAAGTAGCAGCAACTCTTACAAATGCTTTCTAGGCCTCCAGATAAATTAAATATTAAATATTTCCCTTACTTCCAGTAAAGTGCTTGAACTCAAAGGAGCCAATACAAAGATGTCTCAGTGAAGTGCTTAAATGGCATGCATACCATTCCAGCCAGTGCACTTTAAGGGTATCATATGAAGCTAATTAGGTGCCCCTATAGGTAATCTATCTTTGTTCACATTGAAACAACTGGTCTCCTATTACAAAAGAAATAACTTTATTTCTCTTGTTCAAGGAGAAACACTTTAAGCTATTTTTAAGTGTCTCATCTGAGTTCCAAATGAAAATTATTTGAACAATTAAGTAACAGTGTTAATCCATTATTCAAGAGGAGAAATGGGAAAAGACTGCATGACTCTAGCTGAGACTACTAGGAGGAAAAAAAAAACAACAATGAAACAAACAAAAAACCCACAACAAAACACACACACCCCCCACCCCATACAATAACAGACTCACAGTTAAAAGTAGCAACACTTATATCATCCTTTCAGTTTCCAGACATGAGCTGGTAAGGCCATTAATACTACAGTTTATAACAGATGGCCATTCTTCCTTGGACATGCACATACATCATCAAATTTCCCTTTGAGTTTCGTCCTCTTTAATTCCCACTGAAGTCAATGTGAATTTCGTCTGTATAAGGAGAAAAGAAATAGACATACAGGGATATTTTTCCTTTGTCTTAAGTGACATATTGTTAAATATAGAGATTAGAACAGAAAAGAAACTGTCATGGGGACCAACTGACAAATATATATGGGTTTTTTTGGTGCTTGTGAAATAGAAGTCTATTAATATTGAATTTTCTGAAGGCTAAAAATGAAAAATTATTTTATGAAACAAAAAATGAGCAGGTTGTCCATAGATGTTCTATATCTGCAATCCTTTGCCTGATGCCATGCTTGTTGAGGACTGACAACCAACCAGGGTCCATTTTCTATTTTGCTGTTCTTCAGCATACAAGGACAGTCAAATAAGGTATAAGTGACTAGGAACCTGAGGAATTTATAAATTTTGAGGCTATACTATGAAGTCTTCTGTTCTTCTTTGTTGAGCATTGCCAGATTAAAACAAAACAAACCAACCAACCAAACCCCAATAACAAAACAAACAAACAAACCACAAACCAAAACAAAAACCAGCAAAATCCATGAAAGATTCACATCTTTTACAATCTCAGTAATGATTTACACTTTGAGAAGACATAACTTCAGTTTTAGATGACCCTGTGGAACTCTTTTTTTTTTTAACTATCAGAGAGACACCAGAAGAAATCCATTATTTTATTCATAGTTTACTTACCCACGTCATAAAGGCATAAATGTTCCCTGGTGGTGTTTGATATATGATGATGAGTGCTGTAAACCTATTCTAACTAATCATGTTTGTTCTGATCGATTGAGCTAATTGAAAAGCAGCACAGATATTCCCTGTAGGTGCATTTTTCTCTTGTTACATTTGTATGATAATAAAAAAGGGATGTTTTCAATTCTTAAAAAAATAATTATCTTGGCTCTTCTTAGCCTGCCTGAACAGATCGCTTGTCTGACTGATATTAGTCTAACAGGTAAACTTGACCATACTAAATTCAGCCGTGGAAGTTCTAAATATATTTTTAGAATGAGGTGTTCAGTACATCATTCTTAATGCAAACATGCTATTTTATGATGCTATCTATGTCTGCTTTGAGACTGTTGCATGACCACAAAAATAGTTCTTAGCCTTCTAATTGGGACCACCACTTTTCTCATACTTTTAGTGATCTTACCTACTACAATTCCTTGTCTCTCAGAGTACGATGAAAGACCTGATAAAACCTTACACTTCACCTATTTTTCTTAGCAAGGCTTTTGACACTGCGTCCCATAACATCCTCATACGTTAGATGAGTGTGGACAGTGACATGGTTTGAGAAATGGCTGGATGGCAGAGCTCAGAGGGTTGTGTTTAGTGGTGCAGGGTCTAGTTGGAGAGCTGAAGTTAGTGGTGTTCCCCAGGGGTCAGTACTGAGTCCAGTCTTGTTTAACCTGTTCGTCAAGGACCTGGATGAAGAGACTGAGTGTACCCTCAGCAAGTTTGCTGATGATACAAAACTAGGTGAAGTGGCTGATACATCAGAAGGCTGTGCTGCCATTCAGCAAGGTCTGGACAGGATAGAGAGTTGGGTGCAGAGGAACTTAATGAAGTTCAACAGAGATAGGAAGGAATAACCACATGCACTAGTACAGACTAGGTGCTGATCTGCTAAAAAGCAACACTGTGGAGAAGGACTTGGGAGCCATGGTTGACTGCAAGTGGCCAAGAAAAATGTTTAAAATATTAAAAAATATCTACTTGATCTGTTAAATCTAATATTCAGAAAATGTAGTAACTTTAACGGAAGACAACTGATTAACTCATGTCACCTAAACTATTAAACTAGCTAGTGGAAATTTTTTTCTCCAAAGCTAAATGAAGATAAGGAATATCTACTGTAAAAGTCCTACATATTAATTTGAAGAAAGGCACCTAGATCGTCACATCCATAGAATTTCCATGACAATATAACTTTAAGTGCATTGATCATTGATGTTGTGTCATGCTCTATGGCTTAGTTTATAAAGAAACCAGATGAAGCCAAAAGAACAAACAAAATATAGGAAAGGTGTTTCTGAGAACAGCAATTACTTTATAGTGTTGCAGAATTCTTTATTTAATAACTCCTCTTTTTTTTATTTTTTTATTATTATTATTTTTTTTTAATTTTAGTTCAGCCAAACCTTGGAATTTCCTTCTAAGTTTTGAATTGGTTCCAGTCAAGTACAGTAAAAGTAAAACTCTAGATTCCAGTACCCCCAAGGTACGCTGATTTTTTTTTTTTTCCATATAAACGGTCACAGTAAATATTCATAAGAAGCATAAGCACAAATGTGGATGTTTGTACTAACCAAGGAGGACAATCATATGCTACACAGACATTGTTCTGACTTTTAATGAAAGATAAAATAATTATTTTCTAAATTATGTATTAGGTTAGTAGGTTACATCTGAAGCTTTGTAAGATTTCCTTGAAAAGGTTCTCATAAATGTATGTGTGTTCAAGAACTCCTATCAGGAGGGTTCATGCAGAAAGGAAGATTTGGAATAATTCAGACATGGACCAGGAAAAATATTGTGTCACATAAGTGATCAGAAAAGAGCATTAAGTATAGGAAATAGCTGAGCTTTTATTAATAGGTCACAAGTTGTCCCATTTCACAAAAAAAAAACCAACCCAAAACCAAACAGCAAGGAAATAGAATTCATAGACTTATCAGTATGAGAAGATATTCCAGCCAAAGCTTTGGCAATGTTCGGCTTCAAAAAATATCATGATTGACAGAACCCTACTGTTTTGCAATGCCTAGAAATGTTTCTCTTTATCTGTATGCATCACAAGAAGATTTGAACCAAATAGTGGGATATTTTGAACACTAAAGAGAAAACAGTTTCTATTGTTTGATGGAAAGTGCAATTTTACAAGGATACACAATGACTTGTCCTATCACTTCACTGCACGCACATCTAAAACACGATTGATTCCGACACATCTGTTACCAACCCGTTATTGGTGAAAGAATCCTATGAATAAAAATAAGAAGACATTTGCTGGTAGGTACATCATAACACTTTTTAAAGGAGTGCAGTTTTGGTCTATGAAATAGTTTATTTACTTATTTCCTGCTGGTTATGAGATAATGAGCAAGAGTTGCCTCATCACAAGCTGTATTATTTTGTACTGCTTGTTAAACAGAAACTGTATCTGATCATGACCACCATTAGCTGGCATGTCTTATTATTTATAATAAGGAATTATATTAAAGTATGTTATACAGTCATAGAGAATTTTGTTCTGACTGGAAGGATATAAAATACAACAAGCAGTACTTCTTTTTTCCTTTAAAAAGAAATTTCTCTGTTGATGTGCTGTTGGTGATTTGGTCTAAAATGTGTAGACTGCATTGTTTTTCTCATCTATAATGTAGTTATAAGGACAAAGCTAGTCACATCAGAGGATTTATCTGTCTTCCACCATTTTTCATATATTTCCTGCATTTTCTCTCATGTGCTGTCTTTCCAAAGATTAAAGAGCTGGCTAAGCCAGCTCCATCTATTTTCTCTCCATTACCACAGTATCCCTGTGTTGTTGTTGTTGTTGTTGTTGTTTTTTTCTCACAAAAAAATCCATCTCTGGGGAAGATATTTTATGTGACTTGACCAAACTACAGAAAGTATATGAAAAGGTAAGGAAAATGTGTCTGTGAAACAAAATATCTTACTGTCAAGACAGATTGATGGATGTTGAGTTTTGGGCCCCTCAGTACGAGACAGACATTGAGGTGCTGGCATGCATCCAAAGAAGAGCAATGAAGCTGGTGAAGGGTCTAGAGAACAAGTCTTATGAGGAGCAGTGGAGGGAACTGAGCTGTTTAGTGTGGAGGAGGCTCAGGGGACACCTTATTGCTCTCTACAACTACCTGAAAGAAGGTTGTAGCAAGGTTGGTGTCGATTTCTTCTCCAAGTAACAAGTGATAGGGTCAGAGGAAATCACCTCAAGTTGTGCCAGGAGAGGTTAAAATTGAATATTAGGAAATATTTATTCACTGAAAAGGTTGTCAAGCATTAGAATAGGCTGTCCACAGAAGTGGTTGAGTCACCACCCCTGGAGGCATTTAAAAGATGTGTAGATGTGATGCTTAGGGACATGGTTTGGTGGTGGACTTTTCAGTGTTAGATTTATGGTTGGACTGAATGATCTTAAGGTTATTTTCCAACCTAAATAATTCTATGAGTATATGATAATGTACAGCATTTCCATAGAGAAATAACAACGGTAGAATCAGCTGGTTGTGCAAATTTTTAGCTTGTCTGGCTCTTCCATGTCTATATTTACTTAGGAGCTCAATTTCAACTTGGTTACACTATAAATGTCCTTCATTTTCTTCCTCAAAATTTTGATCATTATACCGTTTCTTGATCATGTTGAACAAAGCCATATTTCTGCTGAAACCTCAATTTAAATTCAACTCAACTCCCACCACAGGTCTTGATATTCAAGTTCTGTTTAATTACGAATTGTAAGTCTTTATCCCTCTGTAAAATAAAGTAATTCTTCTTGGTCTATAAAGTTAAATATCTTGTCCAGGCTTTCTTCTCTTCACATCTAAGTTACTTCAACATCTGCCATATCAAAAGCAACCTTATGCTGCTAAAAGGATCCCATCGCTTTGACTTTGTTATGTATTTCTTTGCATCCACTTCATGGACCCACCTATTAACTTTGATCAAACATGGTACCTCTCTTCTTTGCCTTTCAGGACATTCCTTTGTTCTTGAGAAAAATCTTTCTATAGATTCAGAGAGTTTGGGACTAGGGGATATTCATGGCACCTTCCAACCCATCCATTCTATTATTTTTTCCATCTATAGCTGCCATACAACAGGACTGTCTTCTTTCTTCTGCCTGAATGAACTCACAATAGCTTGATTACTTCTATAATATTTTCTGTTTCCTTGTAACTCCCTCATTTATCTGAATACACTTACTTCCTCTTGTCCTATACTCTGATTGACAGCTACATAAAATAAGAAACTCCTTTTTGTTTTCTCAGTATGTACAATGCCGTGTACAATAAGGTCCTGGTCCCTAAATTGGTCTGGAAAGTCTGCTGGACAGTGAGCAAAATTAAAAAGATGACGACTGGGTAGTGGAAACTGTATCACTTGTACTTGCCATCAGAAAACTACTGAAGGATTAGTGACCTAAATACTTCAGATTTTGCATCATTGAAATCAGGTAGAAGTACGCTATGAAGACAGGGGAAGCTCACCAGAGAGCTAACATGCACTACACATCAACACAAGCATGTTCCTTTGGCAAAGAGTATAAAGCTCTGATAATGTGGACTGTCACTGAACAGAAGTGTGATTTCTATTTTTTTTTTTTTTTTTTTACTCTTTCATTGGACTTTTTAGGAAATCTATTTGATTATGGAAAAGCTAAAGATTCAGGTATCCTTTCTCTGACCTTCAGAGAGGGCATCTATCTCTTTTCTTGCACATGATCCTCTAAGATCAATTTTTAAAATCCTATGAATGTTAAAAATATTTCAGGTTCTTTTTCCAGGCAAAGAGGCTGTGACAGAAGGTAAAAAGGAGCACCCTAGGAAGGTAATTCAGTTATGTGCAAAGAACCACTTTATCTTTCTGAAAAGCAGATAAGGTTCCTAGCAGGAGAGGACCACATACTTAACCAGCCTTATGGGCATATGCAAGATTTCATCCCACCAGAAAACGTCTTGAAAAAGTGGAATGTGCTGTTCTTGTAATTAAACCAACATCTTAATTAAAATCAAGTATAGACCAGCTTGTGTGATCCCCCTCTAGAATGTGTTTGTTATTTTTTCAGTCTATTTAGTTTCTAGTATTTTGAATTGAAAGTATAGTTAATTATAGGTGGAATTTTACAATGTAGGTCTAGTCAGTTGATTCTGATCACATCAGCTCTCAGACCCTCCTTCAGAACTTGATGAGTTTTTCCAAAGGATGAAGTTCAAGAAATTATCTTTTCTTTATGTGAAAATCTCAAGACCATGGAACTCATGTAATTTCTTTTACCTTGGTAAGATTTTTGACTTTTTGTTTTCTTTCTTTCACAGAACCACACTGGTTACCAATCTATCAACAACTTCCTGACATACATCTCTTCAGTCTTCCTAAGTTTAGTTTATACATACCGTGTACCTTACCTTGTACTTACAACTAAGATATCCAGGCTGTCAGAGGAGAACTTTACAAACAACACTGTGATTCTTTTTTGTGAAACTTCTAAAGACAAGCCGTAGGAGCCAGTGGCTCTTAGCATACAGTGTGAGTGTGTGTGAGGGATGGTGGTCCTTAACACATGGCATAAGTACGGAAGGCAGAGATATTGTGAATTATTGTCTCAAAGCTTGCTTGCTAAAATAATAGGCTTAAGGCCTGCTTGTTACAGAAAAATACTTGCTCATGCTGTTTGCTTAATTTGACCTGCTGTAAATGCTTAAATATAGTGAGTTAAAATGCAAAATCCATGATCACTGTGAAGTGATAAAACTCAAGCAATGTCTGAATCTTGTATAAGCTCAAGTGAAGTTCCAGCAGTATCAGCCACCAACATCTGTGACCAGGCCTGCAGTGTGCTCAGGCAACTCCTGCCACCAGCTGACATAAAACGCTGAGATTATGACATGCGATTGTGGCCATCCACAACCAGGACCAAAACCTGTCACCTGAGATGGGCAGACCTGAGACCCGAGTGCTGCCAGCACTACTGGGACCTGGACTCTGATACCGGCACGACCTGAGACCTGAAAACTGACAGGGCTACTGGGACCTGAAACCTGGGAGCTATCTGACAGAAGACGGTGGCATTTGGATCCCTGGCAGTGACTATCTACTGCTGCAGTGGCAATAGAATGCTTACCTCACATGCATAATCATAATTAAGCGTAGAGGAAAAGTTTAATTCCATAAGTAGCTGTCTATCATCATACTCAATTGTTCATATTGCACACAGAACAAATGAGAACAGAAAGTAATACTGGTCTTAGATAACTGAGGTCCTAATTAAGTCCTCATCTATATAACTAAGCTTTACAGTCTCTTCTTCTCTGATTTCTCAAGTATGCTCATTAAAACTATCTGACAACATCATATGCAAAACATTTGTCTTGTGTTTGTTTTCTGTAAGAACAACACGAAGTTGGAAGTAACAGAATGGCTACACTGCGTCAGCTTCTAGTTAAGCAAATCATCTGAATAGCATGAGAAGTATCAAGCAAAATAATGCAATCTTCTGTTCTTAAAAAATAATTGTCATTTTTTTTCTATGTCAGAATTAAACCAATACTTGTTTTGCATTGATCTGAAAAATGTGAATCTGAGAATGAAAACATGGGCATTTGCAAACAGTGGGTGGGCTGATCAGGAATATTCTTGATGAATGTAATAATAAAAGGAAACAAAATGTGTCCTTGTCTTTTGGAAGAATGATTGATATTTTTCCCCAAGATTGTGGGAGAAATTGAAAGATTTTATCATGGATGCTTTTTACTTGACTATTCTTTTTTTTTTTTTAACCTTCTTTAAGGTACAAATGTACACTACATACCACACTACAATCCTAATGACATTTGGGTTCATGTTTACTTGCCAAAAAACACCTAAAATCACTAGAACAGAGACAGATAGAAGCATACACCTTGGAAATGCAGAGATAGGGGTGAATGTGAAATCTGTAAGGGTAAATGTTAGCTTGAATATCATCCAAAGTCAGAACTATTATTGTTACAGCATACTTCATTAGTTTACTCAGGTGTCTATAAAATCACATACTGAAGATGCAGTGCAGCCATTAGTGTGTCCTTTTGGTGAATTGATCTAGTTTCAGTGTGGAAGCTGGGTTATGGGGACTTTTATCTCTGTATTTTGAGACTGAGCTCAGATCACTTTTTTTTTTGACCCACCCTGTACAAATGATACCACCATTCAAAAACATTTTATTTGTCTCACTACACAGAAGAACACAATATATCTCAAAATCTTGGGGCAGACATTAAAACAGGATACATGGTACCCTCCAATCTCTCCAAGCCTTGATACAAACTCTTTGGACAAAGGTTAAAGCAAATTGAAAGGGCTAGATCCGGGATACCAAATAGTCTTCTGCATGTTTGAACTTAGCATGTACTTCTGTTTGGACACAGGACTTTAGTTTCCAGAATTGTCAGTCCTTGCTTCTTATGTGTTTGAAACCTTGACTAGAAAAAGTCTCAAGGCTGACAGATGAGTAATACATTTTCTATTTTAAAACACAAGAGAGGTTTAGAACTGTGTCCTCTAGTAAATGAGGGTGTATTGTAGAGAAACAGAACACGAGCTTGGTGTGGGGGGAGAGAGGAGTGACCAGTGAATGATGCATCATTGCCATCTACTTTAACCAGGGATATTAGATGCAGTCATCAATGAGGGTGAACAGGCAATTAGGGAACCACAATGCCCTGTTACTGGCTGACTTTTCCTCACATTCCTGCTTTATGAAAGAATGAATTTGGCTCATTGGAAATATATCCTAAATGGACTAAAGCAACCCAGTGGTAAACTGGGCCACCTATATAGAACTTTATAAACACTGAGGCAAGTTCATCACTGCGGTCCACTTGCTTTGCAAAACATGAGTAATGCAAAGCAGGCCAGTGTCTGGTCTCCCCAGCCAGCTGACATAGTGTTACAGCAGATTTCAACACAGGAATAGTTCTCAGCAAACAACATATCAGTGAATCCAGTGTATTGCCTACTGAGCCAATTCAATACAGTGTGGAAATAATGTATAAAACTTGTTTCAAGGGAACTAGAGAATAAAATAAAATAATCTGTAATGTTAATTAATGTGTATTTTAAATAACTAAATAGATTTTTTTGTTAACAACAAACCAAGAATTTGCTACCTGTTCAGTCTGTTATTTTTTTTTCCAAGTCTGCAATTTCTCTAGCTATCTATAGAACATATAACAATCGCATACAGCTTGCTCATAGGCATGTTTTTCCTATCCTTTAAATCAAAGGAATAACAGAATGAAATTATGCATTCTGGCATGTATTAATTTGTATACTTAAAAAAAAAAATAATGAGGGTGTTACCACCCCTTTCTTTCATTTACTTCTTAAAATATTCCAAAACTAAATGAAAGTGGTTTGTTTAAAATGTTCAGGGTTTTTTTTTTTTTTGTGTGTGTGTGTGTTTCCATTTTTTTTTCCTATTTCTGGAAGTCATTTGCTGTAAACAAAACAAGACTGTATTTATTTTCACATCTCCTAACACTGAGGGACATAATGACGCATTGCTTTAGAGATGCATCTGTCATATTTAGTTAGATAAAGTGACAAGATACAACGTGACACGTTGATGAATGATGTGACACAAGATACATATTTCAATACATCACTCAAGACAGAATTATAACAAGAGAAGTCCCAGATTTAAAAAGGATAGAGATCTCTAGGTTCTAGTTTTATTTTGTCTTTCTAGAAACTCAAGACATTGACTAAAAATTTGTCCCTTAATAATAGTACTCTATTTGCTAGGGTCTTGTTAATCACATAGGAAACATGATTGTTTTCTCAGTATGAATCATTAGTCTGGCTACAAAAATAACCACCATGCCATGTAGATAGGAAAGGTCTTTTTAAAGGTTATTGAATTTTGTTTTGGCTCTGTGTAATATCAAGTTCTGAATAATGTAGGCAGAAAGAAAAGGTAAATGTATTTCAAGAGAAAATTACAAAGAATTTTAGCTGACAGCTGTTGCTTATGAGAATATATTTTCGTATGGCAGTTATTGTACTGTGCTATTACTGGACTGTGTTATACTTATGACATATGCAGGAGTTTGGATGGAGAAGTAGCACAATATTTGTTACTTACCAAAAGGTTTATTCATTTCTAAGTTACTTCAACTGTGCTCATGTGCTGTAAGTAAGATCATAGGTGAATGTACATGAGTGTAAAGATTTATTGTATAATGCAACTTCAAGAAGCAAAATCTTTCTCATGTTTATTGATTTACTGGGTTTCATAGCTAAACAATACAGTTGCAGGTTAGCAATTAAAAATAACCCAAGGCATTACTAAAATAAAATCAGAGAGAATATGAAAAAAGTATAAATAGTGTAAAAACAAGGGAATTCTGTCTTTAAAAGCTGCAAGAGTTGCAAAAGAAAATGCTCTTGTCCTGGTGTTGGTAGAATTTTAGGAGAAGGAAAAGAACAGGGGACAAATTAAGATATTTCTGTATGCTCATGTTATATGTTTGGCCCTACATCTGAAGTCCTTTCTTCATTCACATTTAACATCCCATGGTTCAAAAAAGAGTCAGTTTTCCTTGATAATTTTCAGGTCTCTCCCCAATAGGCAATGTGATAATGGGGGATGAAGAGAATCATGTCACTGACAGCTCAAATACGCTGAAATTTTCCTGTCTTTGTCTATGATTACTCCTTGTAGTAAGGCCAAATCTAAGTTTTGATGATGTCTCAGAGGTACTTCACCATTTACCTTAATTGATTTCAAAATGAATTATCTTCCTTAACTGGTTCAGGTTAGTAATGCAGACTTTCTAGAAAATAAGACCACACAGAAAGCTTTAGGGTCCTTTTAACAAGCACATGTATGTGATCATATCAAGCCTCCATGATACACTACTGAAGATATGGACATATAAATCACAGGTGTAATGTGATTGCAAACAACAAAAAGAATATAAATAACTTACAGCTTTGTTTTATTTTCTCCCTTCTCCATCATCTCTAAATATGAGTTCTATAGCCTTTGGACTGTATTCTCAAAGCCAACAAATTAAAAAAAAAAAACACACACAAAAAAAACTAAACCACAACATGATCCTTCTATTCAAATTCAGTCTATGGGAGTGTAATCCCATTCTTCTGGAAGTTATTGGAAAAACTTTTACTGACTATATTGAGGCCAAGATTTTATTTGTTGTTTAATAAAATACATCAGGTTCTGCTTCAGACTACTGCACTGATTTAATTTATTTTCACAGCCTTAAATACTCATTCTATTTACTAACAGTGCCTTCTGCTCTGTCCCTTTGCATAACCTTATTAAACAAGGTACTAATGTAAGGTAGCAGCATGCCATCATATATACATTCTATTTTCCAATTCCTAAACTCTTAGGGTGAATTTAAATGCATTTGCATGTGATGTAAGCCAGTGCATAATTTGACTCATTCTATAAATGGGAGTGAAATGAACAAACAGCATATGAAATGGTGCTAGCTTTGAAGAATGGATTATAATCAATAATTATGGTGCCTGTGATGAATACTTTGACTTTTATAGTTCCCTGT